>NC_081813.1:632500-957500 GCF_030704535.1 Vitis vinifera
ATACAGACATGCAAGCAAGATTATTTTCAAAATTAACATAGTCCAATCAGGGTAGCATTGCAGCAGGAAATGAATGCATAAAATTCAAACAAACTTAGCAGGAATTTCTCAGTCATGTACAAGAGTACTTTGTCATCAGGTAGCAGAGGAGCATGTTCACGTGTTGGAGCATCGAAATCCAAGTGATGGACAGTGTTTGAATTGGAGACACCTTTCTTAAGAAACCGTTGAGTATGATGCCAAATTCCAGAGCTGGGAAGGTACGTACCAACATGAGAACCCCTCACCTGCAAGAATTAATTAATTGATGTGTCAAACTAATTGATGGATACATGGTACAATTCAGTGCAATTCAGTGCAACTATGTGAAGCTTCAGAGCAAGCTAGCTTTTAATGAAAAAGGAGCAGTTACATCACAAAATGGGATAATAAAATATATACTTGTCAGGGAAAAAGCAAAAGAAAATCAAGCGTTGATTTCCATATCTGAATCCTTTCCCAGAAAAAGGCAGTGACAAATGCATTAATTCAAAAGTCAAATATATTTAGCAATTCCAAGCATGTATGCATCTCAAAGTTTCATCTTATTTTAAGCATGTATCTCATCAGCTTGAGAACAACTTGAGACCTACATGGAAATCCATTAAAAAGACAAGAATGGAAAGAATAGCAACTATAACATAGAAGATAGGAGAAAATATACTAGTGGACCTCATAATGGATCACCGGGAATATTTTACTTTCGTTTTAATTCCTAGCCACCAATGGTCCACCAAAGATAAGCACAAGGATATCTTAACAAGGATACTAAGAACTCGTACTGAGTTTTCCAGCAATGAAAAGGCTTTGGCATGGGCTCAAGGAGGAACTCCAAAATGTTTGCCAAACATTCAATATCATGAAAGGAAAATTAAAAGAGAGGGAAAACGGACATAACACTAAAGAACTAAACTACTTAAAACATACCAAAAGGAAGAATGCAATGATTTTTTACCTTGTTTTCCAAATCAAGGGCTTTGGAGGCTAAACCTTCTAGCCACTGAACTATCCGAAGACATAGTTGGGCTGTATGATCATTTGCAACAAATTGGCAAGCCTCCAAATGTGAAGTTGTTGGGGACTGGCATAAAGCAATAGATGTAAATGAGTGTAACACCTTTGAATTCCAAAAGAGAGGAAAAAACCTAATAAAGCATTGTTCTTATGGACAAAGATTTTGGTTTTCCTTATTTGTGATAGATTGCAACAGAAGATGCATCACCAGGATTAGTTCTTCAGGAAGTTCTTCATTTCCTGCACAAAGATAAAAGTTTGTCACACACAAAACTCAAAGCTCCAAAAGGATAAGATGCCCAGGGACTGGAAACTGAGAAAAGTATTAAAAATAAAACAAAATAAATAATATATATCTGTATGTGTGTATGCATATGTATATATAACTAGATGTCACCAAGCAACCACCCATCTAAAGTCCAAACACAAGAACAAACAAAAATTGGTTGTTATACAAGCAAAAGGGAAGAAATTCGGATCAATTGAGAACAATAAAAAAAACTACAACAGAAACCAAAAGTGAATTACTGGAATGGATTGTGGCATAGCCATGCAGCATATATAATGTAATTAACTTCACAAAAGATTACATAAAAAATTATTAGAGAAGTTGCTTTTTAATTATAAAAATAGCACAATATATGAGAACACAAATAAGGGATGAATTTGATAATGCACTTTATAAGGTTGATGAGTATCAGAAAGTATAGTGTTGCAAAACAAGAGAAACTGACATACAAATGTGTGTCCAACTGTGTGCATGCCACCTCTAATGGGGGTTAAGTATGAGAATTTTGTTCAATCTTTTCTTCAGCCTACTTTTGCTAGTTTAAGTTGCAAACATGTTTTAGGATGATCTAATCCTCCAACGTGATATTTGGAAACGGATCCTCATGAAAAAAAGTTGTCTAGGTAAACACATGTAGAGAGAGAAATCCTGCAATTTCACCGCCCAAACCCTTGCCACTTGAGCCAGGCCCAAGGGCCCTGAGTGGAGATTTTTCTGAATCATCTAATACATTTAACCAATTTTTTTTGAATTTCATGTTAAAAATAAAAATAAAAATGAAACATGTGATGTTCCCAACAAGTTTTTTTTTTTGATAAGTAAGCAGATATTAGATTAAAAAGGCAAAAAGCCACACAGCATACAGGACGTATACAAAGCAGCCAAACCCAAAAACCAGAAGAAGCCCACAACCACACCTACCCTCAAGTGGACGCTAGCCACTCTAGAAAACCTAAGAGTGAAGAGGACTCCTCTCCAATATACACCCTAGCCCAACTCCACAGATTACATACAAAAAAATTTTTAAGTTTCTATATAGATAAGAATCCCCCCCTAAAAGCTAATCTATTCCTTTCCTTCCAAACCGTCCAAAAAATACACAACGGGATGGAAGTCCAAATCTTTTTCCTTTTTTTCCCCACAAAAGAACCCCTCCAACTGAAAAGCATATCTTTAATCGTTTCTGGAGACACCCACTAAATGCCAAACAAGACTAGGACAATCTCCCAAAGAACCCGGACCACTGTACGATGTAGAAGAATGTGATTTACAGTTTCTTCTTCACACCCACACAAAAAACATCGGTTAGGGAACTACCACCCCCTTTTTTGAAGCCTATCCAAGGTTAGGACTTTCCCCCACGTGGCCTCCCAAGCAAAATACACAACTTTAGTTGGGACCTTGTCCACCCAAATGCACTTTTTCGGAAATACAATATCATTTGAAGCAACAAGCAGATTGTAAGCCTCCTTAACCCTAAAGATGCCACTTCCCCCACCTTTCCAGAAAACCGAATCCTCCTCTGAAGAAATTTTGTAGTCCCTTAGCATGGACAGCAAACTACCTACCAAATCCACCTCCCAATCATTAAAGTCTCTAGAGAAACTGATGTTCCAACTTCCTTGGCCAAAACTCGGGTCCCAGACTTCGTTAACCGTTGCATTCCTATGAGCTGCCAATTCGAATAAAAGGGGGAAAATTTGAGACAGCGTTGCATTGCCACACCAATGGTCAGTCCAGAACCTAACTTTGGTCCCTTTACCCACCTTGAACTCTATGTTATCCCAACACCAATCAGCCTCCTTTAGAATCTCCTTCCAAACTCCCACTCCAAACGTCCCACGAGCCTCATTAGTCCTCCAACCAAGGCCCTCTTGACCAAACTTCTCCATAATCACCTTCTTCCAAAGCTTATCCTTTTCAAAGGCAAACCTCCATAACCATTTTCCCAGCAAAACCTTATTCAAAAGGGCAATCCTCCTAATGCCAAGACCCCCCTTCTCCTTTTGAGCACACACCACCTCCCAATTAATTAAGTGAACTTTCCTTTCCAAGCTTCCCCCTCCCCAAAGGAAGTCTCTTTGTAGCTTTTCAAGCCTTCTTGCCACCATCTTGGGCATTCGAAAGAGGGGACAATTGGTAAATCGGCATGCTGGCCAGCGTGCTCTTAATGAGGGTAACCCTCCCGCCTTTGGAAATATATTGCCTTTTCCACAAGGCTAATCTTCTCCTCATTTTCTCCTCCACCCCATCCCACATCGAAGAAGCCTTATGGGATAAACATGATATGATAAAAATCATTGATATCTTGACAAAAAATTCTATAATTACATGAATGGAGTTTATCTATCAGGAACCTAGATTTCTGATACATGTTGATTGACATATCTGAATTCTTTACATGAATCATCATTTTTTTGTAAGACTCTAACAAGCTATGAGCCAGTAGAAGCATCATAAACCACATCAGGAGAACTTCTGGAATCAAAACAAGGCTTAGAAAGATGGATGGGATTGGACCCACCAAGTATCTCCATGAACAGGAAAGCACATGTTGATTATCAGTTTCTAAGAGACAAGATTATCGAAAGAAAGATTACAAAACACATTATAAATTCAAATTCTAAAATATGAAATAATTTCTTTCAATCATTAATGTCAAAGGACAGCTTCCTTATTTTAGCCTACAATTGTTTCCTTATTTCTCCATTTATTATTCTATACAGTTAGCATATATTATTTGACAGATTATAGTTTACATGTATAGGACTAGAATCATGAGGGAATTTATTTTCTTTTATTTGCTTTCCATGTATAGCATCTTTGTAAAGTCTATATATAATATACAAAACTCAAGGCCAAGGTATTCGGCCATTCACACAATATTTTGACATGGTATCAGAGCCTGTGTTCTGAACCTAGAGTTTACACGCTTTCTAGTTTTTTCTTTGGGTTTTCTCGGATTTAGCCCTAAGGGCTCACAGATTTAGCCCTAGGGGCTCTCGGATTTAGCCCTAGGGGCTCTCGGACTCTAGCCTAGCTTTTCGGTTCTTGTTCTTTTTTTTTCTGGTGGTTGTGACAACACATCTGTGATGTGATCTTGGAGTTTTCTTTGGGTTTCTTCGATTCTAGGCTCTTGGAGATCTTCGATTATTTGGAGGTTTGTTATCAGATTTAGGCTCTTTGACGATGTTTTTTTTGTTTCCTAGGCTATTTCTGTTTTTGTAATGTCTGGAGAATATTCTATTGTTCGTTTCAATGGCAAAAACTATCTTAGTAGGGAGTTTTAGTTTAAGATGTTTGTGAAAAGTAAGAAGCAAGACAGAGTCTCTAAGTCATCTACGGAATCTGAGTACCGGGCAATGTCTCTTGCTTGTTCTGAAATCATTTGGCTTCGAGGTTTGCTTGCGGAGTTAGATTTTTCTGAGACCGATCCTACACCTCTACATGCCGATAATACAAGTGCTATTCAGATCACGGCCAATCCTGTCTATCATGAGCGCACAAAGCATATTGAAGTGGATTGTCACTCTATCCGTGAAGCCTTTGAAGCTCATGTTATCACTCTTCCACATATTTCCACTGACTTACAAATTGCTGATATCTTCACCAAGGCTCTCCCTCGTCATCGACATTGCTTGCTAAGTAGCAAATTGATACTTGTTGATCAACCTGCATCAATTTGAGGGGGGCTGTCAAAGGACAGATTTGCTGTCCACACTTCTTTCCTTATTTTAACCCACACTTCTTTCCTTATTTTAGCCTACAATTGTTTCCTTATTTCTCCATTTATTATTCTGTACAGTTAGCATATATTATTTGACAGATTATAGTTTACATGTATAGGACTAGAATCATGAGGGAATTTATTTGCTTTTATTTGCTTTCCATGTATAGCATCCTTGTAAAGTCTATATATAATATACAAAACTCAAGACCAAGGTATTCGGTCATTCACACAATATTTTGACAATTAAATTATCACGGTAATATATCAATTTTATGAACTAAAAACATCAACTTGCTAACATAAGCATTTTTTTTATAGGCATCCACTTGCTGACATAAGCTAATCAAGATTACACTGGCATTCAATATGCAAAAGGCAGTGATACAAAAATCAAACCGTCTAAAATGCCATTCACAAAATATATGCAATACACAATCCAACTTAACAACTTTAAGAGGTTAAAGAGTTATTTCCTTTTCCATATAGGTGCCACAGAAGAGACCAGGAAGCAGCCTCATCAAGCAAGAGCAGAGCCTTCTGCCTCATCAATTTGTCCTCCACAACCCGATGCCATGTGGTGGAACCATATCTACAAAAGTAGCATACAGGAATGTAGTCAAATAGCCACCCAGAACCCAAAAGAAGAAAAGAAAAAAAAAAAAATTTTGATAAGTAAATAAGATTTCATATATAAAAGAGACGCTAAAAAAGCGACTCAAAGTATACAATACCTATACACCCGCCTTCAACAAGGCCAAAAGACAAAGAAAACCCTACACCACAAACCTACTTAGAACCCAACCAATCAATAAAATTAGTTATAGTTAGAGGGCAATCATCTATGAACAACTTAGTCTCAGCCCAAAAAGTAAGAATAAAAGAGTGTTTCAGTCTCTGAATTGACAACGAATCATCCTTGAAAGCCAGTCTCTGAAGAAAGAAAAAATTATGCACAAGATGATTTAGTTCCGAAATGTGAAAAATCACCCTAATTAACAGTATGATTTTTTTTTTCTTTTATTGCAAAGCCCTGGATCAGTAGCCACCACTTTCAAAAAATAGCACAGAAATCTTCTTTCTGAATGGACTTGGAAGCCATGAGGTGGCAAACGGATCATACAGGAGCACTGAGCTTCCATAAGGATGTTTGCTCTAACAGGAACCACAACAGGGTGAAAATCAGGGAAGACACACCATGTGGCATACACATTTTTCAATTCTCTGTTCCAGAATTTTTGCAGGATAACAGAGTAAGGGAGGATGCATCAAAATTCAGCTTCTATTATACTCCAGGAAATCTGACTTTTCTTCAAGGAACTTTCAGAATTAACATTCTACTGATTTACTTGAGCATCATCATCCACACAAATCAATCTAAGAAATTTAGATAGACAAACATGAATATAGAATGCGATTAGTGACTTTACAATAATTAACTTTCCTAAAAACTAGTGATCTGAGATTATGAAGATTTATTTATCTATGATGAAATCTAGCCCAACAACCTTGCATAAAATTCTAAAAATTTATTAGCACTTATCAAGGAACTGAATAGCCCATAGATGAATATGTGCAAGGGATACAAAAAGGGCGCTGGATAGCAAAATATTTGGAGCAGGAGATTTTAAAAAAAGAAGAATCAATGGTTCTTTTAGGTGGAACTTACTGGAGTCCAGTATCCTAGGGCAATAGATTTTTTTTTTTTTTTTTTGTTACCATGGGTGTTCTTCATAAAGCACTTTTCCTGTGGATCTTACAAGAAGTTGAATTTTTGTTTATATACATGATCCTCTCTTATATACACATCTTTCATCAACTAAAATTTGCAATATTGAACATTAAAAAAAGGGCAAAAAACAGATAAATAACACAATATTAGTATCAAATAAACCTGATGGCAATCAAAACTTCTTTTGTTTTGAGAAAAACAAAAGCTCAGCAAGAAGAAAAAGTCCAAGCATAGTGAAACATAAAAAACCAGGTAGGGTATTGGTAAAGGCGAATATTCATACGTAAGGATAAAAGCATTTAGCAGCCAAGCCAAATGATTTCATATTGGAAAGAAAGTGTACCAGTAATATACTGACATTAAACAAAAAGTCAAAATATAATGAAAATTTCACAAATGACACTGTTCAGGTAGTGTACATGCATTCCAGGGGGCTCTTCTACCAAGCTATGAAATACAAATATGAGTATAGTATGAGGCATACCTAATTGACTCTGAAACATTTCGGGAAGATGTCTCAAATTGTAATATCAGATCAGGGATAGATAACAACCCTGCAAAATGGAAGTTGTTGTAAGATACACGCCATGGACCATAAAAATATCATCTCAAGCTTTGTGGAGAATGAACTCTGAACAATGAGAAGATCCTGACCAACAGCTAAGAATCTACAACTCAAAAAACTTCTCTTTAACATAACTACTTCATGCCCTGCCTCCACTAACAGAGAGCCATAATAAACCTCATAATGCATCTTAATGGCCAAAAGAAAAAACATAAAATTGGACTAATTACTTGGCTACTTTGCAAATTATCTCAAACCCATGTTCAAGGATCCTTCAAACAACAGTAAGACCCCCTCCCCTCCCCAAAAGCTAACTAAAACTAAGCTTTGAGGGTTTCCTGTGCCACACAGGATGCATTCCTTCAAGCTCTTTGATTCTCCAACTTTCCAGGCTTACATTGCTATAAATTATAAAATTTCATTAGAGAAGAAAAACCCAGAAAGTACACACAAAGTATATATAATGAATCTCATATACGATATATTATGGAGGCTAAGGAAAAATGATGACTTTGACACAAATGGGAGTGCAAGATTACAAAAACAGAGAAGAAAAACCAGAAAGTACACACAAAGTATACATAATGAATCTCATATACAGTATATTATGGAGGCTAAGGAAAAATGATGACTTTGCTACAAATGGGAGTGCAAGATTACAAAAACAATTAAAAAAAGTCCAAAAAGAAACTAAAGTCCATCATAACCATAACCACATTGTCAATATCATTACTCTTTCCTCTACTGGTATAACCTACAAGGTAGCAAGAAAAGGCAAACTCCAGGGAATGCACCTGTTTAACCCCATGTTTTAAAAGGCTATTGAGGCTTACGCCTTGGGGCTCGTCTCAAAGCAAGGCTCTACAAATTAGCCTTGAGGCTATAGCCTCAGTTAGGGTAATTGAGGCTTAAGCCTCACCCTGTCAAGGCTTATAGCTTTGAGGCTACGGCCTTAATGCTGTTGAGACCTAAGCCTCAAATATCCAAAGGGTTTTCGACCTTTATGGGCTTTTGATATATATTTTATAAGAGGCTTAACTGTCAATATTCAATGAGTTTTAATGGGTTCTATCATATATCGCTTTTGTGGACTTTTGATATAGATTTCATGAATTTTGTATTGGGTTCCTACTTGGTTAAACCTTTTACAAAATAAGGACTTATTTAACTTTCAATTAACTTTTTAAATGGAATGGGAAAATAGAAATTCAGAAGAATACTATCCTAGTGGTTGATTATGTCACTACAATCGGTGGACAAAGAATAAGGATAGGTGAATATTAACATCAAAGGAGAGGATAACATAGCAGTTGAATATGATTATATTCCTTGGAGGATCCTAGTGATAGTAACAATAATGTTGAAAATTATTTAGTAAAACCATGAGAGAGAGCTAAATTTTATGTCCAAAAAAAAGTACTAAATTAGAACCATTAATAATGAAAAATAATTAATTTTACCATTATGAAGTTTATGTCTTTTCATTTTTCAATTTCATTGGGACTTAATGAGTATTTTTTTGATAATTTTTTATTATTTATTTGTTTAAGTTGTGGCTTACGCCTCATTCTGCCTCAAGCCTTACACCTCGCCTCTTTTAGGCAAAATGCCTCAAGATCGCCTTTAGTCTTTCAAAACATTGGTTTAACCTCTCAGCCCTCAGGAAACCAACAGCCAACAAGATTAAAAATGGCCTTAAATATAACCCACTTGCACACCAAATCTAGCAAGGAATGCAACCCAATTTATCTCTATGACAAAGCCACCCTTAAATATAGACAAGATCAAGCTAACAATGGTAATACTCTTACATCAGCCAAATTTAGAAAATAGAATCACGCCCAAAACCTTTTTTCTTTTTTTATCTTTTTTTGATAAGCAAACACCCAAAACTGAATTATATTTTATTCTTACTTCTATATTATATTTTTTGTTTCTCACTAGCTTTGAAAGCTTCAATGTATTACTCATTATGATTTGATATAGCAACCAACACTCACGGTTGTCCTCATTAGATGTACGAAATTGCCTTTTTGGACTTCCTAAATATCACACACCAGGGAATAGAAGCAGGAAATGGGTTCAAGGTATTAGGAAACTTTGCACTCCCCACTAATGGTAATCATAATGGTTAGTTGGATAGATGCCTCAACTATATTTTAAAAAAAAAAAAAAAAGATTGGAAAGATGCCTCAAGAGGTTATGCATTCTTCAAAGGAAAACTATTGGGTTGGCATTGCTCTTTCGTGGGGAAAAAACGAAAAAAAGCAAGGAGGGTCATTCCCTTATGTTTGTTGTGGACTCTTTGGAAGGAAAGGAATAGAAAGGCTTTTAATGATGCTAAGCAATCCGACCAAGCAATCAAATCAATTTTTTTGTATACTTTCGTGAATTGGGTTAGAGTGTATATAGAGGATCACACATCGTCCATGTTAGATGTTGTAGATTGATTGAGCTTAAAGTAAGGAGATGAGCCCTTTTGTTCCATTCCCTTTTCACTACTAGGCATTTTTTGTATACTTCATGTGCATTGCACTAAAAAATTGAGAGAAGGGCACGATGTGGGAGTATGGAAGGCAATCAGAGGTAGCTGAGAGATTTTCAAGATTTAAACCAGGTTTAAGGTTGGGCTTGGGAACAAGGTGAAGTTTTGGAGGGACAAGTGGTATGGGGATTCGTCCTTGAGGAAGTCATTTCCGGAGCTATATTCCATAGCTACCTCAAAAGGCGCTTCGGTGAGTGACCTTTGAGAGGATGATAGCTAGAGTCCTATATTTACTAGGCAATTGCATGACTAGGGACTAAAGGAGGTACAAGCCTTCTTTTGGAGGTTGTCTGCACACCCCATCTCTTTGGAGACTGACAACGTTATGGTTTGATTGCCTACAAAGGATGGTGCTTTTTTTGTTAAATCTTTCTACTCCTCTTTGGCATATAAGAGAGTGGATTTGTTCCTCTATGGCATAGTTTGGAATTCTTTGGTGCCTCCAAGAATTAGCTTTTATGTTTGGGAAGCAACTTGAGCTAAGATTTTGACTCTAAAGGAGGTAGTGGGCTACTATCTCTTTCTATTTACATTGTAATTGATGCTCTCAACCAATTGGTTTGCCAAGCTATAAAGCATGGTTCAATTAAGGGTTTTGAGATAGGAAGGAATGGATTGCAAATCTCCCATCTATGGCATGCAGATATTTCCATTATTTTTTAGCACAAGAAAGGAGGAAAACATTCAACTTATCCTCAAATCATTTTAGATGGTATCTAGTCTAAGATTAGCATACATAAAAGTCTCTTAGGAGAAGTGAAGCTAGCTCCAAGCATGTTGAAAGAGTGACATCTCTAGTGGGTTCTAGGACTAATAATCGGCCACTAACCAACCATAGCATCCTAATGCAAAGGAACCCCGAGGTTATTCAGTTTTATGACCCAATTGTGGAGTAAGAACGAAGTGCCTTGATGAGTGGAAAAAGTATATTTGTCATCAGCAATGAGGATTACTTTGAGTCAAGCTTGTTAAGCACATATCCTAGTGCAGTATTTATTCCTTTTCAAAATTGCAATAAGTATAGCTTCTAGAATTGAGAAAATTTAGAGCAACTTCCTGTAATCTAGTTTGGTGAGGGAAGAGAATGCAAAGATTGGCTAGAATCAAGTTTCAGGTCTAAACCAGAAGGAGCTAGGCCTAGAGGGAATTTATGCAAGAAATAGAGCTTTTATTTCTAAGTGAAAATTGCATGACAGGGAGCACACGTCCTCATGGTATCAGGTAATCAGTAACATTCATGGTTTGCACAAGGATGAGTGGCATGCTGACTTTCTGGTTAAGAGAGAAGCAGTGTACTTGAAAAACCATAACTTATATTTACCTTTGGAACGAACATATTTTCCCTTCTAAATCTCTCTTTTACACCCTATTGAGAAGATAGTCTATGTCGTTGTCCCCATATGACAAGTTCCCTAGGAAGTTTAGGAGTCCCCTAAAAATTAAAGTTTTCACTTGGTTGGAAGCTAATAAGAAGGTCAATACCAAACACCTCCTAGGGTTGGGAAACCCTATAGGACTATAAACACAGACAGCTGCATTCTCTGTTTCAGGAATAGTGAGATGGCTAATCAATGCCCTTTTGCGTTGAAATCATGGCAGATTGTTTTTCCTGGGATCAAGTTGCATAGGCAGCCCAAAGAGGTATTAAAGAAATGTCGATCATCTATTTTTGGGTTGGTTAACTTAGCTGTTGTTTTTGTTAGTGTTTTTAGTGCTGCTTGTATACATCGTGTGTACTTGGATTCCACCCTTCTTTTGTTAGGTTCCTCTTAAACACTCTCTTTCCGTTTGCCTATCAAAAAAAAAAAAAAATATAAGGAAACATCAAAGGGTAAAGATGCATAAGTAATCTCAATGCTTAAAATCAACAATCCACTGTCAAAATTTGAAGTTTACATTTTTCTTTTTTCTTTTTTCTTTTTGAATAAATAAAAATGCCAGTAAATTTAAGTACAATACCACTCATTTGTTTAGCTCAACTAGACCTGTTGTTGTGCAGGAGAACATTCCCATGCATCATTTCTCTATACTCCCTATGACTGAGATAGCTCAAATGGGGAAAAATTGCTAGTGGGGACTGAAAACCTTGATCACCATAAGTAGTCATAAATATATAATCTATTTTAAGATGCAAGAGAACAAAAACCTAAAATGTTTGATATTGTTATATAACAAAAGTAATTCTACTTAGATGCACCTTGAAGAGCAGAATCAAGTAAAGATGCAAATAAAGCAAAGGTTGTCTCTCCAGCATCTGCCAGTAAGTCATCTTCATGCTTGCAAGATTTCAATGAATGACTTCCAACTCGGCGGACAGAATCAATACCAGCATCCACCTCTGAGATTCCATGACTATCAATGGATAATCTCCTTTTAGAAGCAGATTGTGCCCTAGCAGGTGTGCCTTCTGAGTGATCAGCTTCAAAGCTCTCAACTTCTAGTTTAATATCTTCAAGAAAAAGAGCAGCATTAGGCTGTCTTTGAATACTCTGTCCATCAAACAAAAGCCTGGTTCCACTGTACTTTGAAACTGAATTTTCTTGGTAGGGCGATATGCTTGAGCCCGACTGCCTTTTTCTGCATGTATTTCATGTTTAAGTGTTGATATGGGCATTGAAAATGCACTCAGATATGTTTGAAAATGATTTATGCATAGTAACAAACATCTGAGAACAGTGAGATACACAAAAGTTTCAAGTTCCAGAACCCTGAGAAAATACATCACCCACATGAAGCAGCATATACAAGAAAAAGGCATTTCCCAGGTGTTTTTTTTTTATAAGTAAAGCAATTGTATTAAAAGTGCCAAAAAGCGCCTAAAGTATACACAATATATACAAGGCCAAAAAGGCATTTCCCGGCTTTAACATGGTAGAAGGATGAAAAGTATGCAACGCACATAACGCATAAAATGACTTTTGACCAAGTCACTCTTTCTAGTAGAAATTACTACTATTTATAAAATGGATTTTCCCAAATACTACTTGAACTAGAATGGTAAATTGTTTGTGTATTTGTCTAGAGATAAGTTCCATGCTGATTCAAATGTTTCAACTTTAGAAAGTAGAGCCAATAACTCAGCAGTGACACTTCAGTATGTTCAAGTCACATTTATGATTTTGACTTTTTTTGGGGACTTTATCACAAGGGTTAAGTGCATGACACAAGCAACTTTATTGCAATTTTCAAGTATTTTTTATAAGCAAACCATGGAAGCATCTAATGAGAAGGAGATACAACCCAAGTACACAAGAAGCATACAAAGCACACTAGGCCAACAAAACAAAAGCATGAACCAACCGGTTCAAAAGAACTGTAAGAGGATCTACAAAGTCTAATAAAGAGAAATTCAACCTCCAAAGAACCTCCCATTCCTCCCTTTCCATATGGACCAAAACAAATAGAAAGAAACCATTTTGCCACCTTTCTTGTGTCTTTTTCCCACGAAGCTGCTGTGCCATCCCAGCAAAACATTTCTAACTGTTCATGGAAGATCCGAAAACACCCTAGAAAGGGAGAACACCAGAGCCCACTAATGAATCTTACAATCATTATAACTTGTTTTCCTCTTAATTCCTGCATCTTCTTCAAACTTAACCCCCCATGTTTGGCTGCAGAAAAACTTTCAAAAGAAAAAAAAAAAATTGAATTCGATTTACATTGCTTCAAATTCCACCACACCCAACCAAACACAACACAACCACCCCCCCCAAACACCCCACAAAAAATAAAAATAAAAAGTACACTTCGACTTGGCCTATTAGTTGTATACCGTTTGGTTGCCTAAAAACAAAGCTATACTTCAGGTCCCAAATAATTAAAAATCCAATACTCAAAATTTTATTTCCTTCGATTTTCCCACCTGTCCTGAAGAAAAAATAAATAAAAATTTTAAAAAATAAAAATCACAGCTATCTAAGTTTTTAAAAGAGTATAACTGTATAAGCACTGTATAAGCATAACCAAGCTCATCTTTACTAATCAAATTGGGGTATGTTATCGTATGCTCTCTGTACAAACGAGTTCAATAATCCAAGGAAATGCATGAATCACTTCCCAAAATTCCAAAACAAAAATTAGGAAATTATGTGCCCCGTTCCGTTTGGATGCTGAGAAATTGAAGGAAAATACAAAAACTTAAAATCATACGACAGCCATTCCAGCCCTTACTTATCATGAGTTCCACTCACAATTTACGAGAAACCAAACAGACGGAATAAATAAAAAAAAAGTTCAAAAGGCCAAAACCAATTAAAGTTAGATCCAAACCCATATCTGCGATACTTCTCCCGAATGCTGAGATCTTCGGGATCGAAATAGCTTGGAGATGTCTCCATTTCAACGTCCATGGAAGCTAAATGGGGAGCCGAACCCTCCAAACACGGTGTCGCAGAGGCTTAAACCCTATAAACTTAAGCGCGGGAATTGGTGTGAGTGAGGTTTAAACCCTAGAAGTTCGGTTGACGAATGTTAACGATGGCTTTCCATTGTTTGGGTTAACGTCGAAACGACGCCGTTTCATTATCTTAATATGTTGAACTTTTAATAAATAAATAAATAAAAACATTTATTAATCAAATTTTATTAAAAAACTCAATTATTATTATGGAATGTCATTATTTCCTTAGTTGGTGACCCCTGTATCAATCTCTAATTGAAAGTGTTCGACAAAATTAAATTGTATATATAGCTTATTTAGATGCTCCCAAATTCCTTTTAGTAATAAAAACTTTACTAACCGCATGTAAATAAAAATTATTATTAGATGACTTCACAAAATTACCGAAAATATAAGTTTACCTATTTTTGTCAATCAAATATATTCTCATAACATATACTCAATAAGCATGGTAATTCCAACTGAATTCTACAATTCTACGCTATTAGCTCGAGTAAAGAGAATCATCAACCTTGGCTATTGAAGGGAAACCCAATTTTGAAAATTTAACCTTCTATTATTTTTTGGTCGGGTTTTGATAAAAATACTCTTATTCATTTTTTAATGAAAAATTACATTTACATGTAAATACTTGAAATAATTAAGAACATTTATGTAAAAAATGGGTTACACTTCAAGTAAAATATATAAGTAAAAAAAAAAAAGTTAAATTCATAAATATGAAGATTATTTTTAACCAATTTTAACCAAATAATTAAAAAAAAAAAAAACATACATACACGTATAACACGGATTCATCTTCATGATACAAATCCAAAAAAAAAAAAAAAAGACTTGCAATTTGGTTTTACAATTAAGGAATCGTGTGCAAAGTAGTTTTTTTACACGATAATGACAAAAGATAGCTAACCAATGCTAGAAGGTATAAAAAAATTCCACCAACCAAGAAAAATTAATGAAAGATTGAACAAAATAACAATTTCAAATATACTTTGATATCATGATAAATTTAAAAATATTTTAGAAAAATGATCAAATTTTTTATTAAACAATACAAAAATATGAAAAGAATGTATAAAGGGGAAAAGGTAAAACATTAAGACTATGTTTGGTTCTTGAAAATTTTAAAGGAAATAAAATAAAGATGAAATATAGGAAAAAATGAATGAAAATAAAAAATAAATTTAAAATTTAAAAATTATTTTTATATATATTTCTTCAAATTCATTTCATTTAATTTCATATATTATATAAAGATAAAATAATTAAAAAATGTATAAATTTATAACTAATTTTAATTATATTCAATTTTTAAAAAATTATAATAAACCGGATATAAGAAAACTATTTTGTTTTGCATTTTTTTTTATTTCTTTAATACTTTCCGGGAATCAAACATAACCTAAAAGAATAAAATTGCAAAATTATACTTATTGGATATTATATATAAAACACAACAATAAGTACAATGTCAATATAATCCTTTATGCAAAACTAAAATTGGCTTGTTCCCTTGGGATGGTATTGACATATACCCCTCTAATTTTATGAAGGTTAAGATGGTCTTATTCAAGTACGTATCACTCCATAAGGTCTCTACTTAGTCTTTATGCCCTTTTGAAAACATCCTACTTAGGGTGTGGGTGTGACACCTTCCTACTTTAGTGCCACTACAAATGCTTGAATCAAGAGTAGGGCTCAAGAGGTCACTATCAAAGGGTATGCGATGCCATAAGCATAAAGATTTTGACACGAAAAAATGAATTGATATGTGGAGGATTTTCATTGTTTCAGCCTCACCAACAAATGAGGTTCAATCTTAAGCTTTGATATAAAGGATAAAAAAAATCATTAGTAAAGAACACAAGAAAAGAAAGACTTGGGTGGTGTTTGTTTTTTTGACTTTTTACTGAAAGCAATTTGTTTTTAGAATTTAGGTTGTTTGTTTTTCTACTTTTTTTATGACTTATTTTAATTTTTTATTAAATAGAAAAAGCCAAAATATGTAATTTTTTTTAAATAAAAAAAATAACATATATATATATATATATATATTTTTTACTTTTTAATATTTAATAGAAATAAAATACTACAAAAACAAATAACCTAATATTTAACACTATTAAGTATTAAAGTTTTATTTAAAATTAAGTAAAAAAATAAATACCACATAAGAGGGTGTTTGTTTTTTTAGCTTTTTATTAAAAGTAATTTGCTTTCAAATTTCAGGTAATTTATTTTTCTATTTTTTATTATTTATTATAAACTTTTTACTAAATAAAAAAATCAAAATATTTGATTTTTTTAAAATAAAAAAAAGTTACATTTTTTTTTATTTTATATCTTTTAATTAAAACAAACAGTTTAATATTTAACACTGTCAAGTAGCCCATGCCATGGACATGATGACACAGTAACCCGTATAGAGGTTGTAGCCCAATTAACTACGAACCTGGGCCGCCAGCGGCAACTTAAGCTCAGTGGTGTACTTGTTATTTCAGGAAAGTTCAAGGTCATTTAAATTCCGGGTTTTTCTCCGATATTAACGTCAATGAGGCATCACTATTTATCCGAAGCAATGGCGTTCGTGGTCCGTTGCTGCTGCGTCCTCACCGGTCCAAACTCCGGTCACGTTGGTCTGGGATCTCGGCCATCCGGCAAGTCTTACGTTTCCGGTCAGTACAGTTGATCTTATTCTATTCTCTAATCTTTTGTTGAATTTTGCTGTAAATCACTTCACTTAGGAAGCACATCGAAGCGTCTACTTCGAATTTGTAGTGTTTTTCTTCAGTTCTTTAAGGTTCGGATGCTGTAAATGAATTCATGTTTTCAGTTTTTTAAGCGTTTTGATTTAGTGGTTCTTCTTGATCGCCGAGAAAACTGAGAAGAGGAAAATAAAGGGGAAACTAATGCCAAATTTCAAAATTTTCTGTCCTGCTTAGCTGCCTCAAAGAAGTAAAAGAAGAGAAATCCTAACCAGTGTTTGGTAACGGAAATGAGAGCTTGTTTTCTGTTTATAAAATTAACAAAAAATCACAACAACCGAAACATTGCAAAATTTATGTAATGTTTTAAAAAACATTTTTTGGAAACATTATAGGCGATCGCGTGTCGTTTTTGGGGAATGTTAAAAAATTATTTTAAAAGCCTTAAAATGAAAACACTTTAAAAGGATTTAAAAGGAAAAGAAAAGAAAAAAGAAAAAGAGAATGAAAACTGATTTTAGAAGCCCCAACTTGCTAAATATGTTTGGTTTCAGTTGTGATGCTGGTAGTATAGTTCAGATGTATCTAAGAATGCCAAACACATTGTTGAAATTTCAGGGAGGTTGGCTTTTCCATTCGAAATGGGAAAGTTTGTGTCATGCTTTGGAGATAATTCCAGTGGACCAACTGGGATTTTCCACATATTGCAGCCCGGCAGGCCTGGGCATCTGGGGTTCCGGGATATTGAGATTGCTAAGCCAGGAAGGACTGGTGATATTGATCAAGTGCCAACAGATAATGGCACCATTACAGAACACTTATCTGCTCATCAGGTATGATGGTGAGTCATCCCATATGGCTGTTAGGTCTTCCTTTCTCCTGGGTGATGCATTACTTTATTTGATTAAATTTTATATTTTGAGATGTTAGGGAATGGGGTTCTTTGAATGCAAATATTAGATTTTCCCATATAGATCATTAGAGCTGCTCTTTGTGTTATTTTCATGGTTTTATTGGCGCTGCACTTTTTTTCATGGCATGAAGGAGTTATAGTAGAATATCTTTTGTTTCTCAACAAATAAATTTGCTGGGTAAAGTTTATTTGATGATTTTCAAATCTAGGAACTGTTATAGTAGAATATCTTTTGTTTCTCAACAAATAAATTTGCTGGGTAAAGTTTATTTGATGATTTTCAAATCTAGGAACTGTTGTTTGGTTTTTTGGTTTCAAACTCTATTTTTTTATTATTATTCTAAAGGGATCCCAGAAGCATTCATTTGTATAAACACTATTGTGATCAGTTATTTATCCTAATCTTATAAAAATTTTGTAGTTTGGTTTTATTTGAAAATAAGTCACACCTCCATGGCTGAAAATAAGAGTAGAAATTAGGAAAGTCCATTGGGAATTTTTGCAATGTTTGATTTTCTAGGTAACATGTATGTGCTTCAAGTTATTTTCACATGCTTCATTTTCAATCCATTAAGATGCATCAAGTCACTATTCAATCTTGATTATTTTTCCTTTCACAGTCATAAAATTCCAGAATCTGATTGAAGTTTACCCCTTGTGCAGGGAATGGTGCTATTCAGATTCCCAGCAACTGCACTCGCTGTCACCAATGCCTTGCTGTTGACTATACCTTTTGAAGCTTTGGCAGAAACGTGTGAGGCTGAGAGCTCTTTTTTTAACATGCCTTTGCTATCATTTGTTGCCCTTATAGGAGCCACTGTTGGAGGTAATTCAACCTTTTAACTTCATGATGATTTTCAGTTCTTTCCCTTGCTATTATGCTGGAAGCTTTTTGGAAAACATTTTGAGACCACAGGGTTTAAGACCTGCATATCCAATTAAAAAATTGAGGTGTAGAGCCAGAGAATTGTTTCCTATATCTCCATCTTGCCGGGTTGAACAGATGTCTCAAAGCCTACTGGTCTACTCATGAGACTCAGGGGCAGAAGTTTAAGCTGGTGATTCAGTGAGTAGAAGTATAAGATGAGGGACAAAAGTTCTTCCAGTCATCTGGCTGATACCTATTATGTTCTTGGCATTTTTTTCAAGGTCTATACCATCCAATTGAGTTGTACAAAAAAATTCTATTTGCATTTCTGATGGGTGTGTGCTTGATAAACAAGATCTTAATAATCCAACTTTAATCACTGACCCAGATATTCTGCTTTTGTTACAGGACTGCTTGCACGACAGAGGAGAGGAGAACTGCAGCGGGTGAATGAACAACTCCGCCAGATCAATGCAGCTCTGAGAAGGCAAGCTAAGATCGAGTCTTATGCCCCCAGTCTGAGTTATGCTCCTGTTGGTAGTAAAATACCTGAGAATGAAGTAATCATCGATCCAAAAAAGGAGGAGTTGATTTCTTGTTTGAAAGCTGGGAAGAACTTTCTGAGGAACCAAAATCCAGAGAAAGCATTTATGGAGTTTAAGACAGCTCTTGAGCTTGCTCGGACACTTAAGGATCCTACTGAGGAGAAAAAGGCTGCAAGAGGTTTAGGTTTGTCTTCTTTCCCATGTCATTACTTGTACTCATCTATGTCTAGTGTGGTGTTAACAAAACCAAGCAAAAAATCAAAAGTGAGGATTCCCCCTTTTTTTATCAGAAACAAAAAAAAAAAATTATTAACAGAGTAAACAAGAAAAGGATCTCTAAATGAAAAACTTGATCAAAACAAAGGAAAAGAAAAATAATCCCAAAGACATCAAATGGGGATTCTTGTAATGGGATTTTCAGTAGTACCTGGGTCTTTGGTATCGTTGAAAGTGAAGGTGGCTTATTTCTACTGTTGATGTGTTCAACTCTATGGAGAGGATTTAAGCATCGCCCTCCATCTGGTAAAAAATTTGAAGAACTTATAATGGACGGCCATTTTATAATTATTTCAGAGAGATTTGTCATTTTCTTAATGTTTTATTCAAAACTTCTCCCTTGTTGAGTCTTTTACTCATCTTTACAGATTCCTTTTGACATTGCCTTATTCTATTGTAATATCCTACATCCATTAAAAGAAGTTCATGGGACTATATATTTCTTCTTAATTATGTAAATATGTTTTGAAGTTGTGTAAATTTATTGGGTCCATAGTGGATAATATTTATATAGGGTCCATAATAGATAATATTTATACAGGATGGAATGAGTTGTTATATTTGATATTAAAGCCAATTTTTTACCTCGGTGGAGCACTCTAGGTTAGCTTTTAGAGTGGCCCTATAATCCTACAAGGACACAATAAGAACATTATGTTTGCATAGGAGGCTGATTGTGGCATCCCACATCAGCGAGGGGAAGAAGTTTTCAGAATTATATACATAATGAGCTCCTCTTAACTGTATGGGCATGTATTGAAACTACAATGACCCATTGGGTTTAGTGTCATTCCGACATATTTTTCTCAAGCTCGTATTGATTTGAACATACTTCTTTCAGGGGCTTCACTACAAAGGCAGGGTAAGTACCGAGACGCCATTAAATACCATTCTACGGTTCTGGAAATCTCTAAGCGGGAAGGGGAGAACTCTGGCAACACAGAAGCTTATGGGGCAATTGCTGATTGTTACACTGAGCTTGGAGATCTTGAGCGGGCTGGGAAATTTTATGACCAGTACATTGCAAGGTTAGAGAAAGATTGATCTGGCTCTTAATTTAGCTGTTGTTCATTAATAATGTAGTGAGGCTGTTGAATTAGTGGTGTTTGCGGATAGCTCGAAGACCAAAGAATGAGGAACGGTTTTTGTATCTCTATATCTCCATGCAATTTGACTTCATTTCTGGAATCATACTAATGATTTTTCAGAGCGACCCTTAAAACCATCCAGTGGGTTCAGTGATATGCTTGCCCAAACAAATGGAACGCTTCTGTACTATCATGCTAAAATGGAGATACTTGAAATTTTTTTCTCTGCAGTTCTTGTCGACCACCATTTACCCCTTTTACCCGGACCCCTTAAAAATAAATAAAATTAAAGGATAATTTTACCAGGTTAGGATTGGGAAAGAAAAGAAAACAACAAAATTATCTTCTAATTTCTATTTTTTAGTTGTTAGAATGGATTAGGATTTTAATATTTCACTTTAATTTATAAAATAATAATAAAAAAAAAAGTTTATCTTCAAAAATCACGCGACCAGCATCCAATTTTAGCCCACTACCAGCATTCAAGCTTAGCTCCCGACTAAAAGCAAAAACAGAAAAGCACCCCAAATAGAGGGGTCGAACACAAATGGTATAAATATATGGTACCAAGGATACAGCTGGCCATAAAGTTAACCGGTTAAGTGGGAATTAACAGGCCTCTCCACCAGCTCATTACCTCCTCCCTTTGCCCATATCACCTTTTCTTTCTTCAGCCATCTGATTTCACCAGGTAGTGTTGCTACCATCCCCGTATTGCCATGCACACTAGAATAAATACTGTGGAAAACGCTTTGCCCAATATAATAAAAATTCTATTTAGTGCCAGAAAGTCAACAAATCGAACACTCAGCCATGAAAATTCATCGCAAGGCCAAAGTTTTTGCGAGGGAACCAACATAAAAACACACGCGCCCAAGATAAAAAAGCCTAAAGCAAAAAGGATAGAAAAAGAAACCAGTTATGGAGGGATATCAGATATGTGTAGTATCCAAATGCCAAACTGCCTCTAATAACATAAGCACTCATCATCGCTACAGAACAGAAAGAAAACAGAAAAAGGTAGTACATATACGTATCCATACAAATGGCAAGCATATAAAAGGGTGGGTAACAGCCTCACACCACTGGACAAAAGGAAAAACATCAGAAAGCTTCCTAGAGGTTTAGAAACTCAGAATAAACCCTGCAAATGCAGGAAAATAAAAGTTTTTTTAACATAGGATAATAACTAACTCTGATTATATTACTGGTAATACATGAGCTGCTGAGCAGCAGCAACGTTCTGGAAGCCGCCATCATATATTGCCTGGCTTGCTCCAGCGGCCCCCATTCCCATTGCTGCCTGCTTAAGAGGATGCTGCCCCTGAGGGTGCATCAGTGCATGGCCCATCTTGCTCATTGCTAGTTGCCGCTCATAAGCTAGGAGGTCCGTGGCTGAAAGACCTGGCAGAGGTGCAGCTGCAGGTGGGGGGAGTGGGTTTGAACTTGTTCCTGGTGGAGTTGGCTTGCTACCCCATGAGCACTACAACAGCATAAAAGGAAGCATATTCTATGGTCAATCCAACATTAGATCACCAATATTATGGAAAAAAGGTGGATCGATGTATTGCTTTCATCACAGACAAGGGAATTGAAAATCAAGAAACAATGCTCAGTGATTTCTTGCCCTAATCTGAAAGAAAATTTTGGCATTGAATAATTAAACCACATTCTAAACTGGAATTACGTCAAACGCTGCATCTGTCAAAAAAAATGTAGAGTACAATTTAAATGCATAATAAAAGAGCTTATGCTCTCAATGGGAAGGTTTTCCAGCCTACCAGAAATATGTTAATGAAGGTCAAACTGTGTTAGTTACAGATGTTTGACAATAATTTCCTAACTTGACGAATTGCAATATTAGACTGTTTATTTGGCAATTGAACTTCCACCACATACAACAAAGAACTAAGAGGGGCCATCAGAGCACCAGAATATATAATTCTAGTTCATATGCCTCATTCTAACCCAATGAAATTTGCATAGATGTTACCAAATTATCACACCATGTCTCAATACTATGACTGTAATAGGAAATAGGTCTTGAACATACAACGACAGATCCTGGCAGATGGGAGATCTAGAACTGCAAAGGGTAGCTCTATTAATTCAATCTCAACGCTATGGCTGCCTGAAGAAATAATTCTCGAACATACAACGAATCCTGGCAGATGGGAGATCTAGAAATGTAGCAGTGGGCAGCTCTATTAATTCAACTAGGATATGTACTGCCGGTAATGTGTTTAAGGATTCAAAAAAAGCACATCAAATTTAACCCCACAAAAGAAGCATGATTGATGCTTTGCAAACCTGTATAAACTACTTTTAAGGACTTGAACCCACAAACTACCATCTGAGACATACCATGAAGACATAACTGGGCCACTAACATCTGACTGCTATTATTCAAGATTGGATAAAAAGGTATGCGTCATCATTCCATTGGAGTAGCACAGTTTGACTAGGAAGGCATAAATCATACCTTGATTGGTTTGCCACACAGAATTGACTGGGTATTTCCCATCTGAATAGCCAGAGCAGCCTCAGCATGAGTATTGTATCTAACAAAACCAAAGCCCTTATCTCGTTGAACCCGAACTTCCTCAATTACCCCAGCACCAAAAGTATGAAAGTGACGATGGAGATCAAGCTGTGTCACCTGCATAGCAGATGAACAAAAAGGATTTTCACAAGTTAATGAGATGCCAAACCAAAGCATAAACAAATAAATAAAGTAAAAAGGGAAAATTTTTGGCGAATTGTTTCCTACCTCTGGAGCAAGATTGCCCACATAAACAGTTGTATACTGAGGGTTGTTGTCAGGAGCCTCATTAGTTGCTGTCTCTTTACCATCTTCTGCACAAGGAATGCAACAAACATAAGGTTTCTTATCACTATCATAATCTCTAGCATATAATCCAAAGGAGACAATGATTTAGTACAAAAGCATCCTTGAATAGAGTGAGCAAACAAATTTTCAACAGGCAAACATCAATAAGATATTTAAGAAAAGGACCTCAGCAAAAATGTATTAAGAAACACCCAAAACTAAAGACAACAAAAAAGGGATAAGCAAAAAAACACGACAAAGAAAATACTGCTCAAACTACCTCCAAACAGTTCATAAAAATCTAAATTAAGAACAAAAGTATCACTACTGGACTCATGAACCTTTACAAGACTAAACTCTCTCCCTTAACTACCAAACGCAAACAATGATCAAGAGATACCAGAAATGCCTACAAGAACACTACCTGTTCCAAAAAAAAAAAAAAAAACACAAAAAGAAAAGAAAAGAAAAGAAAAGAAAAGAAAATATGCCTTCACTCATAATTTTTACATTAAAAAGTATGGTCTAGTTAAAATGATCCTCAAGGGCAACTACCACCAGTTCTCAGCATCTAATATAATGTCTTGTATCCAACTCACCTGATGAACCATTGGTCAGCTCTACCACACTCTTGGCATCTGAACTTTGTTTATCATCATTGGAACCAGCACCTTTAGTTGCCCAGTTACAACGTATCTGTCGACTCCCAAGCCACTTTCCTGAATGTGTTTAAGTCAGAACACAAATTATCATAAGAAAAGGCGATGTAAAGGCAAGCATATGCAACATAATTATCACATGTCAGAATGCCGATGAACTCCAAAGGAAACTTACTCCTTTGCACACCACAACAAATTCTAAATGGCTACACATCAACGATAAGACTTGAGCACAATGAAAACTTCTAAATGGTGCTTATCACAATTTCATTGTCTCAGATACATCACAAAAAGTGTGACTAGATTTCTAGAACCCATTTTGGCTTTATCTGACATGAAAATAGGTTGGAGTTAAAAATATGGTGAAGGAGCAGATCTGAAGTAAAACTGCACCATCCTTACCGGTTATGTCATTGATAGCACTTTGGGCGTCCTGAACAAAAGAAATAAAATATTGTAGAAAATTATTAGAAGAAACAATATCTGTCTGGAAAAAAAAATTGAAAAATCAAAAGAAAAAAGAACCTGTTGATTGCGGAAAGAAACAAATCCAAACCCTCTTGAACGCCCAGTCTTCTGATCCCACATAACCCTCGCATCTCTAAAACCAGCACAAACATAATGTCATCTATTTTCCGACAATGAAAGTAAAAGATAGCTTCATTTAATCATAATAAGGTCTAACTAGTGAGTCCACATTCATAAAAATTTAACCCAACAAAGAATCACCCAATTCTGTTTTTCAAAGGAAAAAGGAAAAAAAGGAAAAAAGGAAAAGAAAAAGGACAAAAGAAACAGAAGGATGGGTAAAGTGAAGCTTACGAACAACTGGGAAAAACAGAAAAGCATGCAAACAATGTAGCATCAGTAACCTCAGGGCTGAGATCACCAACAAAAATGTTGAAGTGACCTACACAACATCATACAAGAATACAACATCAACAATGATGAATGCCAAAACTCCATAGAATCAGTTTGCAGCATAAGAGTGAAACTTATGCATAGAATTAAACTACAGAAACCAACCTGATGTGTCCTCCCTTTGACCACTAGCATATGCCCAATTAACTTTGATAGGCTGCCCAAACCTGCAAATTACAAAATGAGCAACAGAAACAAATCCCAACATGTAACATAAATAAAAATCAAGGGTTCTTCTTACAGATGCCTTCCGTTTAGAGACAATATAGCCAATGCAGCAGATCTGCGATCAAAGTAGTGGATGAATCCATAGGATGACTGCACCGAGGAGAATCAATGGAGATGTCAATATGATGATAAACCAGCAAAGTAAGGGATAGAATGCTAAACTAACATGTGAGAAGTCTAATAACTTTTCCATACAGATCTTCAGCTTAACAGGTACAATCCAAAAATTAACAAGATAGCATAAAGAAGAATATACCTTTTCCTTTCTAACGAGCTTGCAGCCTTCAACAGGACCAGTACTTGCAAAAACCTCTTGAAGAAGTGGTTCCGATACCTGCGTATGAATGTTCCCAACATACCTGCATTTCCTCAAAGATAAAGAAACTATAAATTCTAGAAAAGAAAAGAACAAAGAAAAGCTTGAGCAAAAAGGAAAATCCCCTTTGAATCCCCAAAAAAAATATATACATATATATACAGCATACAAATAGACATCCATATAAGTAAACACCATTTAAAAGTGATTTTTTAAAAGCAGGTGTAGGTGTAAAAATAATGGGGTAACCAAAGAAATGACGTCAAATTTTGAAGCTGAAAATCTACAAATGGAGAGCTACAAGAATTTCATGGTTAAGAAAAATAAAAGTGCTCTTCTAGTTGCATGCATGAGAAGCAACAAACATGCAACAAAAAAAACAAAAGAAAAAAAAATGTCCAGACAAACACTCACACACTGCGGCATGTACTTGAATCAAAACCAGGAGGCAGATTTCCACTTGGTATTGGCTCTATCTGCAAAATAAAAATGTAAAAAAGAAAAGAAAATAAAAGAAAGAAAAAGAACAAAAATAATATAAAAAGACAAGCCCCTAAATCATCTACCCACATCAAGAGTAATTTCAACCCAAAAAGGGGGGAAAACACTAATTCTCAGAAGGCATCAATAGCTGACACTTCCATGTAAAAAAAAAAAAAAAAAACCGTAGATCCAATCTAAACTAGAGTTAGCATAATAATTCTCACATATTGAAACTAACCCTAGATGGAATAAAAGATAGACAGATATGGGGAGAGAGAAAGAGAGGAGGAGAGAGCCTGAGCACCTTGAGAATTCTATCGTCTTTCCAGTTGACCATTTCTCATCATTTTACTTAAGAAATTTTCACAAAACTTTTTGACTGATAATTAAAGATGAAGTTGGGGGAAAAGACGGCATGGAATGAAGCCAGAGAATGCTAAAAACAGAACTAGCGTTAGCAAATGAACTTCAATTTCCCATTCCTGTTTTCCATTGTAGTGCAAGTGGTACTCGCATACAAAGAATAAAAGCAAGTAAGACAAGCAGAGTCTTTTGAATTTTGAAGGAAAAAATAATAATAATGAAAATTTCTTCTAAACTTCTGCTGGCCAAGGAAAATATCTACTGTACTTCTCATCATTCTTTTAGGTTCATACACCATGGATAAAGGAGGACATTTGACTAACAATGAACTGAATTCTCAATTATAGAAGAAACACTGACTTATTAACTTATGACCTGTACCCGAGATGCTTACTCCACATCCTTAGTTCAAACTAAAAAGAAGAAAAACCAGCTACTTGGCCATTCAACCATCATAATTCAAGACTTCTTATGGTTGGGTAATTCAAAAGTGATAAAAATAATCAATACTAGCAGCCATTTACTCTCTCTTTTTGCCCCAAAGCATTATGTTGATGAAAAAATGACTAAAGCTAATTGGCTACGTTGGTGTGGAACAGAAAAATGTTGTGTCACCCCTGAACTACTAAAAGTTGAGTCTGGAAACTATGACATCACCAGAAAGGAGCCACATCAATTGCTTCAAGACACTTTCGACCAAACCAAACAAAGCCAAATGACTTTTAAGTCCACTATCAAACATGACTTTTTTGGTGAAGAAAGAGAAATAGCACTTTAAAAATGTTAAACAAGTCCAAATACACAACCACCAACGAAACTGTAAAAGCTACCTTAATCCTGCTAGACACTAACCACATAAGTGAATTTATGTTCATACTGGAATTGGCAAAATCAGCTCCTATGAGAAAGATATGACTGATATCATCCAATTGATAGAGCACAAAATAAAGCTTTTTAACACGAAAATGACAACAATAAAAAAAAATATATCCATTTTCAAACATTAAACCTTCACGACCACCAAAAGGAAGAGAAGCCAAAATAAATTCATCTAAAAAATCCTAGCCATAATAAAAATCAATATTTCGGAAAGCAAAAAGAGTTCAAAACCGTAACTTTCAAAATTCCCAATCCTCCTCAGATACAAACAGTTCAGGACCCTAGAATATAAAATCCAATCCCCTCCAAAAGCTAGCAATCCAGACCCCTAGACACAAGCCCCTTAAAGTACAAAAACAATCCACAACCCTAGCCTTTAACAAATCCACAAAAACAGACATCCAACTCCGCAAATCAAACGAGCCAAATCCAAACATCTAATCGCAAGGACATCGATCACCCAAAAACAAATCCCAGGGAAAAAAATAGAACCAGAAACCAAAAAAGACTCGCACCTGAGGAGGAGCCAAGAGGCCGGGGTGGTAGAGCGACTGCTGCTGAAGAAGAGCTTGCTGCATCAAGGCTTGCTGTTGCTGTTTCAGCCTCTGATGCTGCATTTTCTGGCGAATTTCCTCGAGAAAGTGGCGTTAGGGTTAGGGATTTCGAGCGCGAAAACGAAGGCCCTCGAGAAAATAAGAGAAGAGAGTGCGAAAGAAAAAAAGAAAGAGAGAGAGAGAGAGGGGCCTCTAAAAAAGAAAAAACACGGGATTCAGAGAATGGTATTTATAGGCGGTTTTACTAAGTGCATGAACAGTGGGCCTCGGATTTTTGAGTAGTGATAAGGTAAAATCTGGCTTTTAGCATCGTTTCAGAAATACCCAATTAAAAAATGCCACGTTTACAATATGTACTTATGAAAAGCTATGATTGGGTAGTTCTATACCTAAGAAAACGTGTCACTTGTTCATTGGTCCTTTGTGCCAAATAGTAACCGCAATTTTCCATTCGTCCTTTTGGATAGTGGTAGGAACTTGACCCTATCCCAGACTGGGCTAGCCCTATCAAAGGTTGAAGTTTTCTTCTTTTTTTTTTTTTTTTTTTTTTGTATCCTTACACTACCTTTGGTTCCCGAAAATATTTTTTAAAAATAAAAAATTATTTTATCATATTTATTTTATTATGGAAAATTAAAATTAAGATTAATTATAAATTTATTTATCATCAAATTATTTAATTTTAATATAAAAATAAAAAACTAAATAAAATCATTTTAAAAAAATACAAATATTCTTATTAATTTAAATTTTCTTTATATTTTCATTTTTTCTATTTTTCTTTTACATTTTCTGAAAACCAAAATAACCTTATAGTATTTCATATGCCATAAATTGTAAATGTATGATCTTTTTCTAATTAAAAAATAATAATAATAATTTAATAATAATACAATGTTTTCATATTATTATTATGTTTGATTAACCTTTTAGTAGTAAACATTTTTAATTCATGATTATATTCCATCTTTATTTTTCTTTTTGTCTTACATGTGCCATAAAAGTTAAGCACTTATTTTTTTTTAATTTCAAAAATAATTATCAAAAAATATTTTTGAATATGATTTTTAAAAATAAATTTTAATTATTTTAAAAAAATTTATACTTGAGAACCGAGTGGTGTTACGAGTTAGAACAGTAACTAATCGCAAATTTAGTCCTGACTTAGTTCGGGTTGAATTTCTTGTGAACAGATTGGTCAGCCTTTGATAGCGATGTGAAGGGCAGAAGGAACGTAATTTGATAGCGATGTGAAGGGCAGAAGGAACGTAAGTCCCACGTTGATCCGCTTGTGGTGGTCCTTGTTCAGAAAATTATCTGAATTGATTAATGATAAAATTGTGATTATTTTCTGTGACAATGAGTAATATTATGAGGGAATTAAGTAGAATTAATTCTTCCAGATCTCTTAGGTCCCATGATAGTTCTGCATCTGCATTAAATAATTCTGCATATAATTTAGAAAGTTCTTCATATAAGATAATGAGATTTTCAAATGCATCAACTACATCATCATCTGCATCATTAGCTACATCATCATGGAGTCATCATATGAAATTTAATAATTCAAAATTTAATGAAGAATTAAATCAAATAGAAAATCAACTAAAAAATAGTTCAAACTTTGTTCCTAAAATTTCTCTTTTTGAAGAAGAGTCTGAGTCAAAAAATTTCTCTCATGATAACCCTCCTTTAAACATAAATATCATTAGAAAAATATACATTAAAATAAATCATTTTGTTTTTAAAGTAGAATTAATTAAAACAAATTAATTTTCTCCTAAAAATACTACAAAAAGAAATTATTTTCAACAACTTCCTCCTCAAGTTAGAAATGCATTAAGAAAACAATATGAAAAATATATGCAACAAGTTAAGATGACTATTCATTTTTTCCTTTAGTTTTTCAAATATAGAAAACCCCTTAAAAGAATTGTAACATTAACTTCAAGACAAGCAATAGAAAATTTTCCACATAATAAAAAATTATTAGATCAACAAATCAAAAATCAAAAAGAGTCAAGTAAAAAATCAAAAGAAGAATCAAATAAAATAAAAATTAATCAAGAGCTAAATGAAATTTCAAAACAAGAGTCAAGTGAAACAAAATTTAATAAAATTTTGTTTTCTTCTACCCGTGAGAGGTGGAGGAAACAGAAACAAAAACAAAAACATCAACAGAAACATCAACAACAACAAAGACAGAAAATCCAAATCCAAGAGAAATTAATGAAACATCAAAAGTAGAAAATAAAATAAAAAAGATAAATGTAATATCTTCAAAAGTAGATAAGCAAATATTTTTTGATGTTGTAAACAAAATTCAAGATGAAGAAATACAAATAAATTATTTACAAAATTTAAAAAATGTAATTCTCACTAAAAATCCAAATAAAACTCAAGACATCAAACCTAATCAATATTCAATGGATGAAATTTATAATAGATTCAAAAAAATTCAAAGGCCCATAACTATTAAAGATTTACAAGAAGAAATACAAGAAATAAAAAAGCAAATAAATCAGTTATACCTAGAAAATGAAATAATAAAACAAGAAAATGAGCAAATAAAACAAGAAAATGAACAAATTAGAAACATAATAAGATATAAACAAGATTTTGCTGAAACCTCTGATAATCAAGATTCAAGAATAATAATACCTAATAAAATAACTCCTATATAATCATTTATAAATACAATATCAAAAATAGATTTTCAAAGATGGTATACAAATGTAAAACTTATAGTTGAAGATTTTGAAATAAAAATAGTAGCATTAATAGACTCGAGAGCTGATATGAATTGTATTCAAGAAGGAATAATTTCTACTAAATATTATGAAAAAACAGGACAAGAAATTTTTGCTGCAAATAAAGGAAAATTAGAAATAGAATATAAACTTCAAAATGTTCATATATGTTAAGATAATTATTGTTTTAGAACTCAATTTATATTAGTACAAAATATAAATGAACCTTTAATATTAGGAACTCCTTTTATTACCTTACTCTATCATTTTTAAGTAAATGATGAAGGTGTAAAAACTACAATATTAGGAAATACCATAATTTCTTCCCTTTATATATCCATTAACTAAAAAAGAAATACATCGAGTTCAAAGTGATTCAATAAATAAGAATATAAATTTAATTCAAAGAAAGAAAGCTCATATAAATTATCTATCAACAGAAATCCAATATAAAAAAGTAGATGAACAACTTTTAGAATATAAAGTTAAAAAGAAAATAAAAGAGATTCAAGATATTTTTCAAAATGAAATTTGTTATGATATTCCTAATGCTTTTTGGTCCAGAAAGAAACATGAGATAAGTTTGCCTTACATTCAAAATTTTGATGAGTCCAAAATTCCCACTAAGGCTATGCCAATTCAAATGAATGAAAAGCTTTTAGAATATTGTAAACAAGAAATTGATTCATTATTAAAGAAGAAATTAATCAAACCCTCAAAATCTCCTTGGAGTTGTGCCGCTTTTTATGTTCAAAATGCTGTTGAGATAGAAAGAGGAGCACCTAGATTAGTCATTAACTATAAACCTTTAAATAAAGTATTACAATGGATAAGATACCCTATTCCTAATAAGCAAGATTTACTCAAAAGACTTCATAGTTCTGTCATTTATTCAAGATTTAATATGAAATCAGGATTCTGACATGTTCAAATAAGGGAAGAAGATAGATACAAAACTGCTTTTATTGTCCCTTTTGGTCATTATGAATGAAATGTCATGCCTTTTGGTCTCAAAAATGCCCATTCTGAATTTCAAAATATTATGAATGATATTTTCAATCCTCATTTTCAATTCATAATTGTATACATTGATGATGTTTTAGTATTTTTTGATTCATTAGAAAAACATTTTGTTCATCTAAAAAAGTTTTTTAATGTCATTAAAGCATATGGAATGGCTTGTTCTGCTCAAAAAATGAAATTATTTCAAACAAGAATTAGATTTTTAGGACATGAAATTTTTAAAGGAAAAACAAAACCGATTCAAAGGTCAATAGAATTTGCTGACAAATTTCCTGACGAAATAAAAGATAAAAAAACAATTGCAAAGATTTATAGGATGTTTAAATTATGTTTTTGATTACTTCAAAGATTTGAGAATCATTTGTGAACCATTATACAAAAGACTTAGAAAATATGCACTTGCATGGACTGAGCATCATACTAGTTTGGTCAAAGAAATTAAACAAAGAGTCAAACGTTTACCATGCATTAGCATTCCTCATCCAAATGCATTGCTCATTGTAGAATCAGATGCATCTAATTTAGGTTATGGAGGCATATTAAAGCAAAAATATAATAATCAAGTGCATATAATTAGATATCATTCAGGAATTTGGTTGGGCGCTCAAATAAATTATTCAACTGTCAAAAAAGAAGTTTTATCAATTGTTTTATGTGTTTCAAAATTTCAAAGTGATTTGATAAATAAAAAATTTCTTTTAAAAATCGATTGCAAAGCTGCAAAAGATATTTTATAAAAAGATGTTAAAAATTTAGTTTCAAAACAAATTTTTGCAAGATAGCAAGCTTTACTTTCAAATTTTTATTTTTCTTTTACATTTTCTGAAAACCAAAATAACCTTATAGTATTTCATATGCCATAAATTGTAAATGTATGATCTTTTTCTAATTAAAAAATAATAATAATAATTTAATAATAATACAATGTTTTCATATTATTATTATGTTTGATTAACCTTTTAGTAATAAACATTTTTAATTCATGATTATATTCCATCTTTATTTTTCTTTTTGTCTTACATGTGCCATAAAAGTTAAGCACTTATTTTTTTTTTAATTTAAAAAATAATTATCAAAAAATATTTTTGAATATGATTTTTAAAAATAAATTTTAATTATTTTAAAAAATAAAATTTATTAGAAAACTATAACAGTCAAGATCCATACCAAGGTTTAATATACTTAAATATAATGTAAAAGTTTTTTAAATATTTTTTATATTTTTAATTATTATTTATAACACTCTATAAAAATCAATTATTAAATTTTTAATATTGATAATTTGTAAGGAAGTAAAGACGGGACCTCCATAAAAGAAGGCTTGGGGTGATCACGTGCCTTCTAAGCTTTGATAAAAGCATTGAAAGCCCCAACCAATCTACATGACATAATCAATAGAAAAGAAAAGGTTGAATTGATCCATTACTTGAATTTGGAGCTAGGGTTGCAACATGCCTTGCTATGTCTCCTATTTTCCTAAGTTTTGAAACCTTATACCCAAAGTTTGGCCTTTTTTTTATATTACTCGGAAAAAACGAAACATTGATATTGGGTCTAATGGTTTGTCCTCGATGTAAATAATTTATTGATTGATTGATAGACTACGATCAAGGCTTAAGCGATTATGATCAAGCTAAAGAATGCATCGAAGGTTGTTGTAATTAGGGATGACAATTTGGGTTTGTGGATCGTGTTTATATCGTGTCAAAACCTAAGTATTCTATTACATAATTAAATTCAAACCCGACACGAATAATAATTGTGTCGAAAACACAAACACGGATATTACATAATTATTAAATAAGTAGCACGTCGTATAACTCATTCAACCCATTTAATAATTAGATTTTCATATTTAATAATCAAATTTAATTAGATATTACGTATATCTATATTATTAATGTCCCAATGAAATATACTTATAACTCCATTAACCTTTAAAAAACAAATAAATGAGTTAAATATGGGTTAAATGGTTTAAAAATGTAATTAAGTTAATAAATAGGAAGATTATTGAATGGGTCATTCGGGGGCCAAATTCATGTTATGTAAATTATTTTAAAAAATACATATTTATAAAATAGATTATACAAGTCAACACGAATTTGACCCACACTCATTTATACTCAACTCAAAACCGTGAAAAATATATTGTGTTTATGTTGATTGACAAATTATATTAAATGTTATCACCCCTAGTTATAATTAGTAGTGTGCATATAACAATCTAGTTATAGTATTTAATTGATTTGCCTTCAATCTCATTTAATTGATAAATGACAAATGATAGTTGAAGTTTGATCAATTATGGTCAAGTTAAGAGACGCAACAATGATGGTTATAAATAGTAGGATGTATTGACTTAGTTACAATGTTTTATTGATTTTGTCTCAACTCGTTTGATTGATAGATAATAGTTGAAGTTTGATCGATTATGATCAAGTTAAGGGATGCTACAATGATGATCGTAATTAATAATATGTATTATTGATTTATCAACCAATTTGTTCAATTAATAGATGGAAGTCAAAGTTTAACCGGTTATAATCGAGTTAAGGGTTGTAATTAGTAGTATGTACAAAGATGCAACAATGATAGTTGAAGTTTGATCAATTATGGTCAAGTTAAGAGATGCAACAATGATGGTTATAAATAGTAGGATGTATTGACTTAGTTACAATGTTTTATTGATTTTGTCTCAAACTCGTTTGATTGATAGATAATAGTTGAAGTTTGATCGATTATGATCAAGTTAAAGGATGTTACAATGATGATCATAATTAATAATATGTATTATTGATTTATCAACGAATTTGTTCAATTAATAGATGGAAGTCAAAACTGAACCGGTTATAATCGAATCAAGGGTTGTAATTAGTCAAAATGCAAAAAATGACAACTACAGCTAATTTTGTATAACACCCGTTCCACATGTAACCATTTAGGGAATATAGACAACAATAGTTGAAAATACTTTTTTTTTTAATTAAAAAAAGGGTATTTGACAAATTTTTTTAAGTGTAAAAAATGATTTCACCACAAAAACATGATAGCATATTATCAAAAACATAATTAAAACAATATTTTTTGTCTATATCGGAATCCTAATGAGTTGTTTGTTTTTCTTAACCGAAGTCTTAGAGCAAATCATTTTAAAATTCAAGATAAAAAAAGTACTTTTCCATTAAAGAAAATTTGTTTTAGGGTAAGTGATAAGTTAAAAAATGAACCATCTTAAAAATAAATTTAGTCTTAAAACAAGGTAATTTAAGACTTAAATCAAGAAAATAAACAACTTAATACTTAAAACAATTTATACTTAAATCAAATTAAAATCTATTTAGATTTAAGACAAAAATACTACCAAAGTGTTAGTTTGTCCATATTTTTTATTTTATGTTTTTGAAAATAAAAAAATATTAATAGCTTGTATATAAAATTTAATAACTCCTATATCAAAAAAAAGTATGAACCTAACTTTTTTATTTTAAATAGTGCTTTTTTTATTACCTCAAGCATTGCATTAATCAAAAGTTTATTTTGAGTTATAGATCCTCTAAATTGGAGCTTTCTAGAAACAACATTCTGTCTCATATTAAAAACAAAAAAACAATTTAGCATTTTGTTTTTGAGAAAATAAAATTTTAGAAGGGTAAAACCGTAAAACCACTATTAAATCAAGAAAGAAGATAGAAACAATGCTAACTTCTACTTTGAATGAATGCTAGATGTTGTAAGTTGTACGAACTATTTGTACATGTAACACCGTGGCCCATGACCATTATGGGCCAAGAACTCTACTTGGGCCTTTGTAGTGGGCTCTATATGTGGATGGGTCATGACAATGTTTATGGGCCTGAGTTTTTCGGCCCATGTCTCTCTGTGGAAATCATCAAGTGTCAAGTCCATATTCGATGTTGCTTGAGTATTGGAGTTTTTTAACTTCTACGGCAAGTTTAAAAAATAATTCATTAAAAATGGCAGTTGGAAAAATATTGATAGATTTACTACACATTTCACAATTTTCACACTTTTCGTCGGAAGGTGTCTTTTGAAGTGACACATTTCACAATTTTCAAATATTTGATATTCACTTAGAAAAATCAAATTTAAACAAAGTGTGTTTCAAAAAGACACCTACAATTCCAAAAAATTATATTTATATTGAAAGTATTTATTGAAAAAACACTTTTCACAATTTCACAAAATCCAATATATACTAAAAGTATTCCTTTAGACTATGTTTGGTTCTCGGAAAGTACAAAGGAAAGAAAAAAAATGTTAAGGAAAATGATTTTCTCATGTTTGGTTGTACTATGAAAAATATCAAAGAAAATCAAATATAATTAAAACTAATTAAAAACTTATGTATTTTTAAATTATTTAATATTTATATTAATGAGTTAAAATAAATAAAATGAGTTTGAAGTAACAAAAAAAATAATTTATCAACTTTTAATCAATTTTTTTTTATTTTCCTTCACTTTTTATTTCCTTCTACTTTTCCTTCGTATTTTCTTTCCCTCGCATTTTCCCTCAAATTTTCCGGGAACCAAACATTTTTAAGAAACATCTTTAACAATTTCATAAATTTTAATCTATACCACAAATCTCTTTTGAATTTGATTTTATATTGAAAAAAATGGATTTATACTAAAGATGTATCTTCGGTAGATACTTTCCATAATTTCATAAAATTTAATATACATTAAAGGTGTCTCTTAAAGAAATGTCTTTCACAATTTCACAAATTTTAATTTATACTACAAGTGTCTCTTGGATTTGATTTTAATTTCACAATTTCAGTACATTTGCCTTGAATGGTGACTCCATTGAAGTAGCTCAACACCACCCCTTCTCCTTTTTCCTCTATTTCTTTCTGTTTTGTATACACCTGCTAATGTCGAAACTGTTAATTAGTACCATTTTAATTTTTTTCTTAAACATAAAACCCTAGTCATCAAGGTTTAAGTTTAAATTAATTACGATTTTATGATTATGTCGTGGGTTTTTAAATAAAAAATAAATATTTTAAAAATAAATTATTTTTATTTCAAAACTCTAAATTAAGAAAATTTTATAAATCCTTCCATCCATATTCTCCAATTCAAAATTCATTAATAGATGAAAAAAGTATAGAGAATTTTATTTATTTGTGATTGATTACATCATAAATTGCATAAGAGATTGTATTATTATTTATTAGAATTTAAATTATATTTTAGAATTAAAATAAAATAAAAATTATTAATGTGGAAATTAAAATTTATGAAATTGTGAAAAATACATTTTTATTATAAATAAAAAAATTTTGAATTATAGAAAGTATCTTTTGAAAATACACCTTTAATTTATATTTAATTATTTTAAGTATATATATATATATATCGTAGATTTAAAAATTGTGAAAAATGTTTCTTGAAGCTCTACTACGAGGCCAAAAGTGCCGTAAAATTAAAATTATTTTTCAATGAATGATATTTTAGAAAATAATTTTTAAAGAGTCCGTAAATTGATAAAAAATCCCTTGAGTCTAGTCTTCAACAACTACATTTGAATTTTAAAATCTTCACGGTCCATGTGGAAAGTTGACTCTAACTTAGACATTGTTATTTGGGAGAATTACCCAAAAGGATGGGTTGGGCAAAATAATTATTAGAAAGGGTGGTATCTTTTAATAATTATTGAGAAGAACTTTAATAGGCTTAATATACCAAAACTACCCTTTAACTAAAACTTTTAAAATTCAAAGCATTTAAAGCATTTCACTTGATTTGTCAATACATTTATGGTATATGGGTCCCACATTTATTGTAATTATTGATATTTAAATTTTAAATCAAAATTTTGGGTTTAACCCTTACAATTATATATAATTTGTTATTTAAATTTACTATTTAAAACAAAAATACTTTTAAAAAATATTTTCAAAATATCATTTATTGTTTTTTTACCTTTTTTATTTTTATTCTAATTTTTAATTTTATGAAGAAAAAAATAAGTTTTATAATTATATAATAAAAATGATGATTTTTTCATATATATATATATATATATATATATATATTATAATTTTAAATTAATAAATTATGTTTTTGTATTAAATTTAAGGAAGATAAAATGTTTAATTTTTCATTCAGATTCTCTAAAAATAATAAGAAAATGATAGAGAATAATTAATCATTTTTTATTTTCATAATAAAATAATTTTTAAAAATTTATATGATTTTTTTTCCTTTGCATAGTGTTTTTTTTTTTAAATTTTCATATAAATTTTTTTTTCTCAATGCATCTAGTGGATGATGTTAATATATTTGATATGTTGAATATTAATAAGGTATAAAAGGTGATCCTCAATATTATTACTTTTATTATAAAATATAGGCACAACAAAAATATGTTATAATTACAATATAAATACAATTACATTACAATAAAACCTAATTAAGAAATTTATGAATTTTTTTTTTTATAAAAATGGTAATTTTGTATGATCATACCATATTTCATAACACCTATATCATAAATAATTTCTGAAATCAAATGAAATACTAATTTGAATTCATGTAATATATATATATATATATATATATATATATATATATATATATATATATATATATATATATATATATATATATATACAAAAATTATTAAATAATTTCAAAACACTAAATAAATGTTGTTAATATATTAATACGATGTGTTAATACCAATAGGGTATGAATAAACATTTTTAGAATTATTACTTTTATAATGAAATATAGGTACGACATAAATGCATTATACTTACAATATAAATACACTATCATTACAATATATTACAACATAATTTCATTTATTTTTATTTAATTTTTTCACGTGCTATATCACTCAATGAATAATTGTGAGTTATTCTATTTAATAGGTGTGTGTTAGTCAATTGAATATTTATATATTATTCAATTGATGAGTGCTCGTAAAAAATAATTATTTATTATATTATAATAACAAAGTTTTTAATTGTATGTTTTATATATAAAAGGATATAATAACTTTAGGATATGATTTTTATTTATGAGATATTAAAAATTATTTTTTCTACAATGTTCTTTAAAAAATCTCAATTTTTTTAAAAAAATAACAAATTTTTAAACAGTTAATTGTTCAAAAGTGACAACAATTTTTTCAAGTTGAAAAATGTACCATTGATTGCCTATCAACTTGTACTTATCAATATGTATGAGTCCCACATCATTTATTAACCTGTACTTATCATCATGTATGGGCCTCACATCATTGACAATCTCAATTTATTTATAAATAATATAGAAAACATAAAGGGTTAAATTGTCCTTTAAAAAAGTGAGCCTTTATAGTCATTATTTTTTCTAACCCACCCTTTTGGGTAATTCTCCCTTGTTATTTTTATAAAAGTTATGGAACCAATCATTTCTATAACCACAAGCAAACGGAAAAGTCGTTTGACACAATATCAAAGTTTTAACAATGCATTTAAATTTCTCTCTATGTTGTTTTTATAATGAAATTACAACTATGAGAACTGAAAATCAAAAAATTTTAAGAGGTTTTTTCGAGGAAAAACAAAAACTCTATTCTATTAAAAAAATGAATAGAAGGAAATGCACTTAAACATCTGAATCTATTTTCAACAAGATGCAAATTAAGAAAATAAAATATCGATAAGATAAAAATTAATCAAAATTTATAAAAATATTGAAAAAAAAAAACAAATAACAACATATATACTTAAATCGTTGTAATGAATAAAATAATACATGCATAATAAAATTTGTAATATTTAATAATAATAATGTACAAAAATTAAAAACATATTTAATATTGAAATTATAATTTATTTAATCTCAACGTGTATGACAACATAAAATAAATAATGATATATACATAATTATTTTTTATTAAAAATATTTATAATTTTATTTACAATATTATATTTATATATTTAATTATGGCTTATATTTCAATAGTGAATTAAATAAAATTTGATAATAACATGGAAATATATATTCAAAAAATCACAAAAATGATAGAAAGGGAAAAGGAAAAAAGCAAGGGCTCCAAAATCCAAGGTCTTGACCATTTCCATAATTAATTAGAAAATTTTAAAAATTCTCAAGAAAAATAATGATAATTAAGAGTCAGTTTAGCTATGTGATTTAAAAATAGTTTTATATTTTTAAAAACAAAAAAAATTATTTTAAAAAATTATTAACATTGGTTTGACATTGTGATAGTTGTTTTTTGGAAACGGATTTTAAAAACAAAATTAAATAAAAATAATTTTAAAATAATAAGTAAAAGTTTTCTCATCAAATTTTTAAAAACAACATACATATATATATGTGGGAGTCAATTTGATTATAATTTTTTAAAATTTGTTTTTAAAAATTATTTTTAAGTTAAAAAAATAAAAAATAACTTAAAAATTATTTTTAAAAACAAGATTAAGATAGACTCTAATCGTTGAAAGATATATACCGAACGTCCGAAATCCAAAATTTCAACCATTCCCACGGAAAATGGCTGTGCGTGTCGTCACTTCAGATCACTTTTGCTAATTCGTAGAAATCTTTAAATACTTGATTGGACTCGAATGTTTTTGTGTGGTGATTGAGAGGACCACCTATTGATTGCGATCCAAGAAATTCAACGCGTCATTGATGCACCAAAGTCCAACATTTCACAGGCTTTGTGTGGTCCACAGTGCCATCCGCAATCTGAATGGCTACTAGTACACAATCCATTGCAGCCAAAGACTAGGCTTCTCAATGGACCCATTCACACCTAATTCATTTAGTATCCCTCATCTCTGGAAATCACTCGACAACTCCGCATATTTCTTTCATCTTCCTTAGTCTTTAGTCCGAGCATGTCGTTTTCAAAACTAAAGTATCCAACTCAAGTTGGAGACGAATTGACTTTAATTGATTGTTTTATTCTTGAAAAGTATTGGAAAAAAAAAATTAAATAAATGATTTTCTCATGTTTAAATGGTACACAATTGGACGGTATAATTTTACGATTATGTCATTTTCGAAACAACTCAACTAAGGATTGAAAAAGAAAAAAATCATTAAAAAATAAATTTTTTTCGTACATTTATATGATATAATCTTAATAAGAAAAATCATAAGGCCATTTTTGCAAATTTCTTCCGCCATTGACTTTAGTCTCAGTATGTCATTTTCAAAAGAAAAGTATGCAACTCAATAGAGGAGAAAAATTGACTTTCATGTTTGGTTCTAATAATATATTATAAAAAAATACATTTTTTTTAAGGAAACAATTTTTTTTTTTACTTTTGGGTTTTTTTTTTATAAAAAATTAAAATTTTAAATTAATAAAAATTAGTTAAAAATTTATATATTTTAAAATTACTTATTTTCATGTGTTAGAGTTAAAATAAATAAAATAATTTTTTAGTGGTATATATAAATAATTTATTGATTTTAAAATTTCTTTTTATTTTCTTTTTACTTTTTCTTCTTTATTATTTTAGATTGTCCTTCGAGAACCAAACCTAATTTTAGAGATATTCATTTCAATTTTATGAATTAGTATTTTTTGCATATGTTTCAAGACATTCGTTTTTTATTTGAAAAAAAAATAATTTTTTTTTAAAATTTGTTTGAAGTTATCACTTATTTTTATTTTATTTTTTAAATAAAAAATAAAATAACAAAAAAAAATCCTAACTTCATGCTCAATGGTTTGGTTCTTAAAAATCTGAAGGGAAGATGTAAATTACAAAAATTATAAATCAAAAGTAAAAGGAAAAAAATTAATAAAAATAAAACGTTGTAATTTTTCATATTTTATTATAATAATTTTAAAATGATTTAATCTTTATAAAAAAAATAAACGACGTGTAAAAATGATTTATTTACTTTAATATAAATTTTTACTATTTTCTATTTTTTCACCATAATTTACCTTAAAATATCGGAGAATCAAACATACACGTGGGATATATATATATATATATAAAAGAAGGTTTGATACGACACTCCATCCATTTAACAAATGTCATAAATGTGAAAATATATAAAGACGAATTTTGAAAACTGATGTCGACTTGGATTTAAAGAAAAATCTAAGAAAAGTAGGCAATAATCCCAACTTCGTAAAAAAACATTATTGAATGGGACGGTTTTGAAAACAACGGGCTTGGTTTTGTATTGATTTGTAAAATTATACACGTGACAAAACTAAAGTGGTTTGGCTTTAATCTTGAATAAGAAAATTTTGTCACATTTGAAATTATCAAAATAGAAAAAAAAATCAATGTGAAGTTGTTTAATAATTCCAAAATTATTTGATAAGATTTACCACTTTAATACTTTTATAGTGTTTTGTTTCGAGAAGATACTACGAAGTGAAAAAAAAAAAAATGATTTTATCGTATTTAGTTTATCAAGAAAAATATAAAAGAAATTTGAGTATGATTAAAAATAATTAGAGGTTTATATATTTTGAAATAATTTAAAATTTAAAAGAGAATTGTGAAATTAGTTTAAAGGTGTGATGTAGATACAGTGTCTTAAAACTATTATCAACTTCTCATGCGCGAGTGCCAACAGTCAATGGCTATTTCAAGATACGATGCAAATATAGATTTTACAAGAAAATTAATTGAATTGTCGATATCTTGTTGTTAAAAAAAACAATAAAATAATATGATTGATTTCCAATGCTTTCACCTCTTAAGCGACTTGTTATTGGTATTGCAATTTTTCATATTTCTATAATTATTTTTGTTTGTATAATTTATATTCAATATAAATTATAACAAGACTAATCTTGTCATTACTTATTCACCATTTGGTGTTCCATGAGAGGAGTTGGTATAATTTTTTCAAATCACCCTAAAAAGACGATAAAGATTCGGTTTTTATAAATGAACATTGGGAAAGACAATTAAAATCAAGACCAATAATTAACATTAAAGCTTCTAAATCTCAACCAAATGATTTGAAATATTTAAGGCTAAAATCATATATTAAGAGAGTCTTGACTTACAAAACCAATATTAGAAAATTGTAATAAGAAAATGAATTAAAATCATTTATAGGTGAATATAAAATGAAGTTGAAAGTGTTAAGACACCTATTTTTCAAAAAATTTATTTATTTATTCTAAAAATATGTGTCGAATGTCTTAAGACAACCTTTCTTATATACGTATCAGTATCTTAGTGACACAATAATTCGAACAACCACCAGCACTTATAATTGTAAATAAATACTCTTTCATGAAATTCCTTATGTTACAACAATCATTTGTTTATCTTTTTATATGTGATTTTCAAATATCGTACTATATTCCAACAAAGTGAGATGTTCCATTCTAAGTCATTTTCGAGTATGAAATTTTGTTTATAGTTAGCTTTCAATTATAAGTATATGATTTCATGTAATCCAAATTTTTTCTTTTGCATCCAAACTTTTACAAAAGTGTAAAACGTTATTTTATTTATCATCTTTTATGATTTGAACTACTACTATTACAAAAAGTTATTATTGTATATTGAAAATGAATACCGCCGAATCATAAAGATCCGAATAAGACAAATTCGTCTTAAGAACAACAAGTCTAACTTTAGCCTCAATCATTATGATTTTTGTTTTTTAATTTATTTTGTTCAGTTACTTGTATATTGTCACTTTACATTTTCACTTGAACATAAACTAATAGATCATTGAATAAATTTCTTAAATTTAAATCTATTATTTATTTTTATTTTTACTCTCTAAATTTTCCTTTTCCCACATTTTCTCATAATAACTATATTGAAAAAGCATATCAAGAGAGAGAGAGATTTTGAAAACACCTTAATTTTATTCTAAAAATAAAATAATATATTTTAAAATGAAATAAAAAAAAACTATAAAAAATTTGTTAAATATGTCTTCTTGGGTTACAAAACTATTTCTAATAATAAGTCAACTAATGATAAAAATTCAAATTTGAGTGAGAAAGAGAGAAAGAATTTGAATACACCTTAATTTTCTTCTAAAAATAAAAATAATATATTTTAAAAATAAATTAAAAGAACTATAAAAATTTGTTAAATATATCTTCTTGAGTTACAAAATTATTTCTAATACTAAGTCAACTAGTGATAAAAAAAATTCAAATTTGAGAGAGAGAATTTTAAAACACCTTAATTTTCTTCCAAAAATAAAAATAATATAATTTTAAAAAACTATAAAAATATGTTAAATATGTCTTCTTGAGTTACAAAACTATTTCTAATAATAAGTCAACTAATGATAAAAATTCAAATTTTATATTATGTTTCCCTTTTATCTTTTGCGCCAAACTAGACCTTAATTTAATTCTATGATAATAAAAAAAATTCTATCCTCTAGAGACTTCAAATAAAAAAACTTTATCATTACTATTAAAAACTATTCAATTGGCATATGTTACACATTTCCTTATTTTAGTTGAATAAATAAATAATAGCGGGTGAATATGGCGCCTCCACCAACTGCGGTATAATGTCGGGTCTGCAGGCCACGGATCTCGTAACACGTGGCAGGATATGGTGGTCGATAGGAAATGACGGGACTGCCACACAATTGTTTATCACGTGATAATTTAAAGTCTTGTAGACCGCAGAAACGTGCATCAGCCGTTTGCGTTGATTGAGAGTGCAGGAACCAGGGACCCACACCCGACATGTGCTGTGGTTTGTGCCTGTCGGCACGCCAATGGCACTAGACTAAAGAAAAACCCCTCAACGGCGTTAGTTTGACTCCGTTACTGTTCCGAGATAGTGAAATAGGCATGAAACCACCACAAACTACGAAATTGCCCTTACAATGTGAAGCAATTAGGCGAAGCTCCGAGTTGAACCCAATTCCAACCATTCTTTTCCTTTTACCGATCAAAATATTAAATTGTTATTTAGTGAGGGTTTGAATGGGAAAAGTGTGTTCATTTACTCATGTAAAAAAAAAATAATAATAATAAAATAGGTAGTGAATTTAATAAAATATAAATTTTAAACACCTATTTAAAAATAATTAATATTTCAACCGTTTTTGTAACTAACTTTTAATGACACATATACTGCATTTGATCATATTAAGTACAACCTTTAATAATAGTTTTTAAAAAATTGAAATATAAAAAAAATTTATTATCATAAATTTTAAAATTATTGAAATTGATTTTTAAATAAGGTAAATTTATAAAATGAATACTTAAAATATAGTTTTTGTCTTTTATAATAGAAAAAAAGCCTATAATTTTTTAAATATATATAGTAAAATTTCAATAAAAAAATCATTTTTCAAATTTATTTTTGATAAAAAGTTGTTTTTTAAATAAATTCTATTTTATTTTCAATAATATTTTACAAATAATTCTAAATAAAAATGAAAAATATAAATAATATTTTTAAAAAATCTATATTAGTAATGAAAAATAAGTTCGAAATTCTAAATAAATTTTTATTCTTAAAATAATTGAGAATTGTTCTCACATATTATTTTGGTTTAACTTATTTATACCATAATTTTATATATTTTTATTTTTATTTGATAATTTTTTTTTACCATATAATTTAAATAATCTAGATTTATGATTTGGTAATATACCTTAGATTTTTTTTTTAATTTATTATAATACAAACGTTTTTAAAACATTTTTTTTTTATAATATTAAACATGATTGACACTTTTAATTTTGCTTCATTTTTTTAAAGGAAAAAAAAACATATTTAATGATTGTATAATAATAATAAAGAAAAAATAAAAATAATTTTTTATTTAACTTGTCCATAATTTTATACTTAGAGGTGAGATATTAGTGTAATGAGTGAGCAATGACGTTTAATTTGTCATTTTTTTTGCTATTTATTTCAAAAATCAATAAATAAAAAATGGAAACAAATTATAGAACATGATATTTAACATTGTTTTTAAACTTTTAGTTTAAAATCAAATAAGAAAAAAAAAAAAGAGAAAAAAAAACCAATGCACCCTTTATATATATTTTTAATTTATTATTATTATTATTAGAAAAAAATATTAATTGCATAGTCACCTTTATTGCTTCCTAAATGGCTACTAAATGTTAAAAAACTTCCATATTTAATACACATTAACAAATTTTTATCATATTTAATTACTAGATCATCTAACAAAAGTGATAAAAGTGGTCACTATAATTATCATCATTGCTTAATTTTTTGAATAAAAAAATATGGATATGTCTCAAGTTAAGTAACCTTGTGGTAGTTATTTTTTCTTTTAATTTTAAACAAAATAATATTAAAAATACTAAAAATCTAGCATCTCTCCTCTAATTTTTGAGTTTCTACTCAGATATTAAGTTTATACTTAGTTACCGAAAAGTACTGATTTTTTTTTAAAAATGTTTTCCTCATATTGGGTGTCAACATAAAAAATATGAAGAAAAGAAATCAAATATAATTAAAATCTATACATTATTAAATTATTTAATCTTTATATAAAAAATAAAAAAAAGGTGAAATGGATTTGAAGTATCATATAAAATAATTTATTAATTTTAAATCTATTTATTTATTTATTTTTTATTTACTTATATATTTTTTTCCTATTTTATTTTTATGACATTTTTCAGAATCAAACATAACCTAAAACTTTGTATCTAAGTTAAAAAATAAAATAAAACAGCATAAAATGAGTTCAACTAACCAATACCTGAAGTGAATGAAATTGATAGGAGAAGGGTTTGCTTCTAGAACAACTCAAATGATTTATTGGGCTGGTTAGATTCCTTAAAATAAGACATTTATCCCATCATGATTTCAACACAATTAATCAACTAATATGGTACTTACACTAATAAAGATTTAGATTATTGCATGTTATCTTCATAATAGACCATTAAAATCCCACCTAATAATAATAAAAATGTCACCAAATTGAAAATAAAACCACGGTCCATAATATTAATATTTGTTTTAAAAAAACATTTCCATTTAAAAATACAAATGAAAATACAAGGGATAATTGAAAAAAATAATCGAAAATTTAGTAAAATAACTTCGGTTTTTAAAATCCTTAATATATGCTCAATTAAACAAATATACACACCTCTAATAATTATATAAAAATATATACTATATTTACAATATTTTAAATAGAATATCCTTAATTTAGGGATTCGCTATAATTGAAGATTGTTGGTGTCAAAACAAGAGGTTTGTCTAACTATTTTTGTAATGATCCATACTTAATCGTATAAATATTGTTTGCTCTATGTTCAAAGGGGTCTTTATTTTGAAAACGAGTAAATAGGGTTAAAAGAAACTTATATTTATATAGCATAAAAAACTTTATATTTTGTAAATGTGAGATATTACAATCATTCTTCATGTAAGGTCAAATAAAAAAACATCTTTTACGTGGTCAAATAAATCCTCACATCGGGTCAAGGATCGAGTATGCAGAAGTGTTTTAAAGTCGTAAAAATTTATTTAAAATTATAATGAACAATATGTATATAATTGGAGCCCGCGGTTACCATCCTCATCCATAGAATATAAATTTTTTAATATCCAATAATTTATTATATCATATATTTCAATGGTTATTGTCATCATCTCTCATTTCTTAAGAAAAACAAGACTTTTCTATGATTTAAATGTATTTTTTTTATTATCCTTTTGACTACTTGTATATCATCACATAAAGTATATATTATTTTATTATCCAATATTCCGTTGGATATTTTCGTCATTTCTCATTTCCTATAAAAATATTTAAAATTATTTTTCTTCATCCTTTTAGTCAAATCCTATTAAAGTAAGCGTGAAGAAGAGGAGAAGGACAAAAGTGTAAATGCACCCAACAGTAAAAGCATCCCCCCTCGTGAAGTCTCCAACTAGACCAACCCTCAACCCCCATTTTTTTTTTTTCTAAATAAAAAAACACGTGCTTGAAATTTATAATTTTTTATTTTACAAAAAAAAAAGAAAAAAAAAAAAAAGGGTTAATCACATTCAAAGAACCCAAGCTTAAAAGCCTTCTTCTTCCTTGTCTTGGACAAATTCTCAAAGCAGTTACGAAAACAGGGTATTTGTAAGTATACTCAAACTCAGAGAGATTGGGACGTCGTTCAACTGTTTGTTGAAGATCTTCAAAATTCTGATCTAAAAACAAGGCATGTCGAATTCACCGGAGTTCTCTGATTTCGCCGGCCGGAAGTCCGGGAAGTTGCCGGACAGGTCGAATTTCTCGCAGACCTGTAATCTCTTGAGCCAGTTCCTCAAGGAAAAGGGAAGATTCGGGGATCTCAGCCTCGGCATGGCCGGGAAATCTGAGACCAAAGGTATGTTTTCCTTTTTTTTTTTTTTCTTTTTTTTTCCCTTCATTTTTCGAGCGACCAAACGGAGTCTGGATTTTTTTTTTTAAATTATTTTTTTACTTTTATTTTTTATTTTTCCTCTGTGTGTGCGTGTGTGAGGAATTGTTTAGACGGTTAGTTCTGTAACTATGGTTTTAGCGTTAATGGTTCGAACAAAACAAAAAATAACGAGAAGTTAAAAAAAAGAAAAAAAAAAGAGAGAGAATTGAGAATTCTTCATCTTCATTATCAAAATTTCTGCGGTTTTTCCAGCTATCAGATCATCATATGCATTTGTTTGTACACTGCATCTCTGATATTTTTTATTTCTAGCTTTCCATTTGTTGTTTCAACCCATTTTGTGAAAGACGATAAATACCATACTTACAGTCCCGCACTCAAATCATAAAACCCTTTACCTTTACTGATATAAATCTTTGGAGTTTCTATCAAACTCAGTGTCTGATTTCTTGTTTGGAATCGCCACAGGGAGGCCTGAATCATTCAAATCATCAACCATGTCATTTGACCTGTTAAACAAGGATAAATCTAGCGAGGCTTCGGGGCAAAACGTTGGTGGATCCTCCAATTTGAAATCCAGTGATTTCTACCCTCAGTTTGCTGGTTTTGGTTCCCTTGCTTCCATTGACGAAGCCATTAATATGGCTGATTTCAGGTGCTTTGCCTTTTCCTTTCTCATGGGTTCTATAATTTTCCAGGTTTCAACCATTGTATTAAGAATCTAGAGAGATAATAGTCTGAGATTGAATGAATAATTTGATGTTCTAATTGTTCATTAATTCGGGTTTGATTTAATCTCCGAATGTTTATGTTTTATGTTAGGAAATCGGCAACAACAGAGTCGGAAACTTCTCAGATGACAATATTCTACGCCGGCCAAGTGCTGGTATTCAATGATTTTCCGGCCGAGAAGGCCAGAGAAGTCATGCTATTAGCCGCCAAGGGAACCCCCCAAAATACTAGCGGCTTCCTCTCCACTTCTGGCCCTGAAAAAATCAATACAGGCAGCTCAACCGCCCCTAGCCCTAGCATCCCCGCCTCGCCGGCCACCACCCCGAACCCTCAAGCCCTCAGCTCTGGTACTTTCAGCATTCCTGCCTCGCCTGCAGCCACCCCAAACCCTCAAGCTCCTCTTGGCTCTGGTAATTGCTTTGTGACTAACTGCATCAAAAGTCATCAATGAAGACTGCCTAAAGCTTTACACATGTACTTAACATTTCTCTCCATTCTATTTTCTTTTCTCAGAACTGCCAATTGCAAGGAGAAACTCACTTCACCGGTTCTTGGAGAAGAGAAAAGATCGGTAAGCAATCTCGAACAACCCAAAAGGAAAATACTTAAAATTGAAACAAATTTTCCATTGAAGTGAACTGATGTTCTCGATTTCTTTTTTCAGGGTCAATTCGAAAGCACCATACCAAGTAAACAATCCATCCAGACCTTCTCCAAAGCCTGAAGAGGACACCAACCCAAAGCTCAACAAAGATGAAGGTCAATCATCAAAGCAACTTGATCTTAGATTGTAGTCAGGATTTGCCTTCATGATCAACTCATCTTCTTGCTCAAATCTTGTCCACTCCCACTTAAAATCTAACTACTTTTAGGCTTTTGTATACTCCCCTGTATCGGATTCGTAATCAATATTTGCTAAGCGCAATTCTTAGTATTCAATCCGGGTTGGTTCTTTTTGTTAACCGTTTTTGATACATTGATCTTCAATGTCAGACAGGATCAGACATCCCTTCCGTGTGCGAAGGGAAATGTCACGCCTTCAACTATTTTGGTTGTTTTTTACTTTAACTTGACGTATAAAAATTCAAATGTGTCTGAAATAAAACCAGAGATGTGAAATGTGCTCTGAGCATCACTTTTTTGGTGGTGGTGGTGCCGGGTGGGACTTCTATGTCCTTCTATTACCTTTTTTGCTTGGATTCCCTTGACTACCTTATGTTTGGTGAAAGTGAAAATGTTCAGAGAAGAAAAGAAAAGATTTTTCCTTGATGCATACGTTGTTAATTAATTTAAATTATATTTAATTTAAATTAATATTATTTTTTTAAAGACTTCTCTACAAGAAAGAAAAAGATTTTAGAGGTGGAGGAGAAAGTGAAAGTAGATGAATGGGAAGATTTGTGCAAGCGAGGTTTACCTAAGCTTTTGCCTTCGAGAAAGGGTCGACATTTTCAAGGCACACACCTTCTAAGAAGGAACTTTAGTCCATGACAAATCAATGATCCCACTAATCAATACTTAATAACATAATATTCTAAACTTTGTCCATATAATCTTTCTTTCTTCAATTGATTAATTCGAACTGCCGTAAGGTTACAAAATTAGGAATGAGACTTTGGAATATTAATTTGATTTAAAAAAAAATTAAACTATTAATTTACTAGCTCTCCCCTTGGCCAAGTTCGTGACCAATTTATGGTATCCTATCAAATCAATGCCTTCAAATAATGGCATGTGATAGCGTGGGAGAAAAGAAGGGATATTTCTGTACTATATAATATATGATATAGATTGATTAAACAATTATCGTTTCTCTTTTAATTTTCTATCATTAAGCATACATTAATAATTCAAAATAGGAGACACCTTTGTATCTTAAAAATCGAAAATTCATGCTCATTTGAACGTTGAACAAATGAATTGAAGATGACATTATTGAAAGAGTGGGTCAAGAAATGTTAAACATTATAGGCGGCTACTATTGACTAGAGAATATAGGGGCGTTTGGCCTTATCTATGCCCAATTTGTGCAAGTTCTTTTCATAATGAGAAAAACATGCCAACCCCCAAAGTGGTGAAAACTTGAGAAATGGGTCTGCTTTTGGATCTGTCCTCACCTGCAAAAGCATCAATCAACCAACCCATTCTCTTTTATGCACTCTCAAGAATGCTAAGTGTCATAGTCTACAAAGTTCATCATTGCCTTGGTGATTCATGCATTCTTGTGCAACACATGTTTTTTTTCAAAAAAAAAAGCATTTGAACTTTCACTTCTTTTTGAATTGGAATTTGCAAAAGTTTGAATAGCATGAAAGAAAAAATAGATCATTTTGAACAAATGAAATTGGTTGAGAATGATTCTTAAAGAACCTTTTAATAAAATTTTTGTTTGGAGACTCAAATATGAAATTGGTTTTCTTAATTTATTTTGAATAAATGTACTATAATTTATATGTAATATAAAAAATTTCAAAGCTTTCTATATTTTTAATCATTGTTCAAAATACTTTATAGAAAATAATTGAAAATATCTTAATTTTGTTTTCAAAAATATTTTGTATTTATAATATATATTTTTTGAGTTGGAAAATGATCCTAAGTTTGAAAGAATGTGATAGTACTATATCCTTTTTAAAAATATTTTCAAACAAAATCTAAGATTTAGGTACGAGTGGATAAGATTATTTCGGTCATAAGGTGATTATTACTTTTCTATGTATTAGTAATGATCATTTTGAATTATTAGATGAAATTGAATCCTTTCTTATAAGTATATGTAAAATCACAATTTTAAAAATTAATTTCTAAATCCATTAAGAGATGTTTGAAATGACGGAATAGAGAAATAGCCCCATTTATGATTGTATTTGATTTTATTTTTTTCTGAGAAATGAAATCGATGTAAAAAAAATAAACGAGGCTTAAGCATAAATGAATAAGATTATTTTTGTCAATTGACTAATTTTGATTCACTACTGCGTTTTATATAATATTAGAAAAATACTTTTGAATATAAAATTCAAAATTGGAAAAACTACTTTTCCATGACAAGGACATTTTCGAGTTAATGGAATGAAATTGTATTTTTTACGTGTGACAAGTTGCATTTATCAAAATTTGCAAGTGTATAGTAAAATAAATAAATAAATAAATGCGATGTACTATTATTTTGTCAAAGGTAAGTTATATTATAAATTAAATTTAACAACTTTAAATAAGACTTTCATATTAAGGTTAAATTTCAGTTCAATCCAACCAATCGACCGGATGGTCTATCATCAACTAATTTTTAAGGTTTTTAGGTGATTGTTGAAAGGTCAAATTGCTCAAATGATTACACTATTTGTTGTCTGGTAGCTCAACAGATCGAGGATATCCTCAATTAGTGTCAAGTTCGATAATTATTGTCATTTTCATATCTCGACATGTTTAATTAACACGTACCCCTTTATTTTATATTTTTATAAAACTAGAATTTTAAAACTCCAAATGATTAAGCATCGACTAGGTTTGACTTTTTATGAATTTTGAAAATCATGTGAACTTTTAGTAGAACGGGTTGAAGATTAGTTTTCATTTAAATTTTTTAGCAGAATTTGGATGAAATTTTCATTAAGCAAAAGAATTTAGATTACTTAGACAATTTTTATGTTACACCTTACATGCTTAAGGACATAATATTAATTTTTAAATTGGAAATCCTCTATTCTTGTGACCTTGACTTCATTTATCCTTCAAATCCTTTGTCAATTTTAATAATCTTAGACAACACTTAAGCTCACCATTAAATGTTTGCCATTTATTTGTAATCATTAAATTCAATCATTCCATTTTTTTTTCTTAATAAATACACTCCAAATCGAGCGAGATTTAATAGTTAGATTTACTAATAAATCTATTAATTTTTAAAAATAATTATAAAAAAAATTTACAAATTGAAATTGGTTTAAAATGAGTATGCAGATGCTTTTTGTATAAGCATGATTATATTGTTATAAATTTTCTTATTAAGCTGATAGATTTTAATAAAAAAAATACATTTTTTGATTTTATTATAATATTAGAATTCATATTTTATCAAAATCAATATATTTTTAAGTTTTATTTTTAATAAGATATGAATTGAATTGAATTAATATCAATATAAATTGAATCCATAATTTTTTACAAAATCCAAATTGAAAAATTATTTTAAAAAGTAATTAAAGTTTATTTATTCAAAAGAGTTTTCAATTTATTCCTTGAAAAATCACTTTTTTTTTTCTAAAGAAAATGAAAGACTCTATTTTATTATTTAAAAAAGAAAGAAAAGAAAAAAAATCGTTTTTTATTATTTAAATTAAAAATTAAACTGTTTTTTATTCATTTCCTACTTTCCCAATATCCAAACGGACCGGTAGCAATACAATATAAAGCATCAGACAAGGAGCCTCTCATCAACGGTATTAACGGTTTGTGGAGGCTGACTTGGTCAAGACCAGTAGACCACAGGCCCATTTCTCTCTCTCTAAGCCCCTACGCCTCTCTCATTCGGAGGCTCTCTCGCCACCTCCATCCACAAACTTTCACAAAAGACAATGAACACATCCCAACAACAACCCATTAGGAAACCACCCAAACTCAGCCACACAAAATCCACCGGAAAATCTCGCCGCCGGCTCTGAGAATTCACCTCATTTCTCACCTAAATAATGACCCTTGCTTCATCTTCTGTTTTCTTTTTCACTGTCGTCCTTCTTTTTCCGTTCAGTTTCTCGATGTCGGATTCTGAAGCTTTGCTTAAGCTCAAGCAATCTTTTACCAATACTAATGCTCTCGATTCTTGGGAGCCTGGTTCTGGGCCTTGCTCTGGAGATAAGGAATGGGGTGGACTGGTTTGTTTCAATGGCATTGTCACAGGTCTTCATTTGGTAGGAATGGGATTATCCGGGAAAATCGACGTCGAAGCTTTGATTGCGATCACGGGTCTTCGGACCATCAGCATTGTAAACAATTCTTTTTCGGGTTCCATCCCGGAATTCAACCGATTGGGGGCTTTGAAGGCCATTTTCATATCTGGGAATCAGTTTTCCGGCGAGATTCCGCCAGATTACTTTGTGAGAATGGCTTCTTTGAAAAAACTATGGCTTTCCGATAATAAATTCACCGGCGCAATTCCTTTGTCAATTCAGCTTCTTTCTCATCTTATTGAGCTGCACCTTGAAAACAACCAATTCACCGGAACTATCCCGGATTTTAATCTGCCAACGTTGAAGTCGCTTAATCTTTCGAATAATAAATTAAAGGGAGCCATCCCCGATAGTTTATCGAAATTTGGTGGGAGCGCATTTGCAGGCAATGCGGGACTGTGTGGGGAAGAATTGGGAAATGGGTGCAATGATCATGGGATTGATCTCGGCACAGACAGGTCCCGCAAGGCCATTGCAGTGATCATATCAGTGGCTGTCGTGATTATATCCCTTCTAATCATCGTGGTTTTTCTGATGAGGAGAAGAAAAGAGGAAGAATTCGACGTGCTTGAGAATGTTGACGAGTCAGTTGAGGTGCGAATATCGGGGTCTAGCAGAAAGGAGGGATCAAGCACCAGCAGAAGGGCCATAGGCTCGAGCCGGAGGGGCTCCAACCGTTCGAGCCAGGTCAAGAGCAGCATGAAGGAGGACATGGTGGTGGTGAATGAAGAAAAAGGTATTTTCGGGATGTCGGACTTGATGAAAGCTGCTGCTGAGGTGCTTGGAACTGGCAGTTTGGGGTCGGCCTACAAGGCGGTGATGGCCACCGGCATTGCGGTGGTGGTGAAGAGGATGAAAGAAATGAATAGAGTAAGCAAAGAAGGATTCGATCTGGAGCTCAGGCGACTGGGCAGCCTGCAACACCCCAATGTTCTAAACCCTTTGGGTTACCATTTTCGAAAAGAGGAGAAGCTCATCATCTACGAGTACATTCCCAAAGGCAGTTTGCTATTTGTACTCCATGGTAATGAATTCAAACATTAGCTGATTAATACTTTCAAGTTGTTTTTAACAATAAATTTCTGTTCACAACTAAAATATCAAAAATAATTTTCTTCTATTACTTTTTTTTTAATATAAAAATTATTGATTAGATTTCACGGTATTCAATTATTATTTATGAATTAATTTTAGTCCCCTCTCCTAGGATTTAACTAAATGTGCTTAATTCCTATAGGTTTAAGATTTTATTAAATATCTCACTTACTTTTAAGTGAGAAAAAAAGATAGTAAAAATAGAGGATATGTTTGATGATATTAATAGAAGACAAAATGTAACTTGACTTTATACTTTATGATCTTCATGCTATTTCAAATGAAATTCATAATAGACACTTAATATGAAGTTTGTTGAGTGTACTCTCTCATTTAGTATTAAAACATTACCTTAATTTGACTTAATATATAATATGTATCGATTATTAATAAATTTAAGTTTTTTTAAGTTATATTGATTAATTACTTATACTAATTATAGTGATATTTTCTATTTATGAAATTCTTAAATCCTACTATGTTATGCATATTATTGATATATTACTTAACAATTTAAGCTAATTTTATGATCTTAGGTGATCGAGGACCCTCCCATGCGGAGCTCAATTGGCCAGCGCGTTTAAAGATCGTTCAAGGGATCGCTCGAGGATTGGGCTATCTCCACACCGAGCTAGCCTCATTGGACTTGCCCCATGGCAATCTCAAATCAAGCAATATCCTTCTCACCTTCGACCACGATCCATTACTCTCAGACTATGGATATAGCCCATTGATCAGCGTCAGCTTTGTTTCACAAGCCTTGTTCGCCTACAGGGCCCCCGAGGCCGTCCGGGACAATCAGATATCGCCCAAGTGCGACGTCTACTGCCTGGGAATCGTCATTCTTGAGATCCTCATTGGAAAATTTCCCACGCAGTATCTAAACAACAGCAAAGGCGGCACCGACGTGGTGGAATGGGCGGTGTCCGCCATTGCAGACGGGAGAGAAGCTGAGGTATTCGATCCCGAGATCGCAAGCTCCATAAACTCCATGGAAGAGATGGTGAAGCTCCTCCACATCGGGGTCGCTTGCGCCGAGAGCAACCCCGAGCAGCGACCGGACATAAAGGAGGCCATTAGAAGGATAGAGGAAATACATGTAGAGGGAGGCGGCAGCGGAGGAGGAGCTAGCCATGATAGAACCATTCAAGTTCTGCCGTCCCTCCGGGACGGATACGGAGAAGTGCCGGTGGCAGGACCGCAATCGAGCCCTCGGGAGGCGTATGGCGAGATCTCTCTGAATGGATCCGACAGCCTCGAAGAGAACCCCGGCGCCGGGCACCGCAACGACAACTTCTCATTTTCCATTTCCTAACGAGCTGTTTTAATTTCAGCAGTAGGTTTGGGAGCAGATTCAAGGAAGAAGAAGAGTACTGCAGAAGGCTTTATTCAAGTGATGGAATGTGGATGAGTGTGAAAGCACAATTCTTATACCATAAATCATGTAAATCCACGAAGCGCCTTCCTGATTGAAGGATTCTGTTTGAGAAAAACACATGGAAATTGCCTGGAGCCTAGAAGAAATTTATTAAGAGTTCATGTAGATATACGTATATATAGTTGTAATATCAGCTATGTTAGAATGATTAAAATATAAATTTTGGATTAATTTCACTCAGACCCGTAAATTTTGATGATCGATTTTAAATTTTATCCGTTAGCACTCCTATAAATATATTTCCTAAATATTTTCTTAAAAAAAATAAACTTTTTTAGAAAATATATTTCAGTGTATTTATATTAAACTTCAAGATCGTAAATAAAATTAACCTATAAAGTTTCAAAATAGAAAATTAAGAGCAATAAAGTATGATACTTTATTTAATATTTCAATAAAATATAAAACACATCATGAAAAATTAATGAAAACACGTCATTGAAAGGGTATTTGATAAATAATTTAATGACTTAATAACTTAATTTAATTCGAGATTGAAAAGTATATTGAAAGATAACTTAATTAAAGGATTCAAGTTAGATTTTTTATTTTTTATCATCTAATGCCAATCCATTAACCACACAAGGCCCATTGTCTTGGCCCATATAAAAAGGCTATGAGATTGGGTTGTAAAGAGCACAAAGCCCATTGAGACTCCCAAGTTCCAACTTCCAACTCATTGACGGTTCTGAAAGAAAATTAGTCAACCCTTATCTGCCACAGAATCATAGGTGATTACAGCTGGAGATCGGATTCAATATTTATTTATTTATTTATTTAAATAAAGCACACAACAGTAGCCCACCTGTGCCCTAAAATAATCCCCATTAACTATTTTGGAATTTCTTCATTATCCTTTTTCCATTCCCAATCACCCCTTACTTAACCATTGAGCCAGACTTATGATTTGGGAACTCGTTTCTTCTATTAATAATATTTTTTTTATTAAAAATACTATAATATTTTTAACAAAAATTATTTTCCAAAAAAATCACCACTGAATCATTTTCTAAATTTTTAAAAATAATTTTTAAAAATTTATTAAGTAATATCATACTTCCAAATATCAGAAAACATTTTTAAGCCTCTCAAAATCTTACCTTAAATCTAATAAATTATAAAATTAATATTTAAACTAATTTTTGAAATATTTAGATAAAAATCTTTAACAAAAGCATATTTTTCACAAGCATATATTTAGTTAAATTCTTATAAATATCAAATTGAAAAGTAAAAATGAAAAAACACTAAAAATTTTATTTTCCCTCACTTGATTTTACTATAAAAAATAATAAAAAATTAAATATAATTAAATTTAGTTAAAAATAATGTATTTTAAATTTATTTATTTATTTTTTCTACAACATAATGAAAATAAATAAAATTAATTAAAAATAATTTATTTACTTTAATTTTATTATTTATTTATTATTTCTTTCAATTCTTTTATGGTATTTTCTTTTAAAATTTTCAAACATCAATTTTTTTTAACCCAATTAGAGTTGTTTATTATTTTGTTTTTAATTTAAATTTTTAATTAATAATATATATATATATATATATATATATATGTAAATCGATTTACATTTTGCCCATGATTCTCTCGATTTGTTTTTAATCCATCATGCACCACTCGTGCAACCTCTAATTTAACAATAATTTTCTCTTCTCTAGATTATTGTTAATTAATTATCTCAATCAATGCTTTGGCCACTCACAAGATTCACAAAATAAATGATAATAATTAATTAATTAATTAATTAATATAGTACATCTTTATTAATGTATGTAACCTTTTTGGCAGCTTAAAGAATTGAATCATGTCACCTTCATTAATTAAATCAGCAATTTAAAATTAATTTTTATTATGATTATATTATTTTAGGTTTGTGAGAGCGTGAGTACACGTGAATGTTGGCCTATCTTGGGTGTGGATTGGTTGACTTAAATAAGCACACCATTAAGCTAATTGAGTTCAACAAGAAAGCCTCATGCGATCTTTAAATCACTGAATTTAAGTCATTCTGATTAGGACATTTTTAGTGTGTAAATTGAAAGAAAATAATAATAAAAAAAGATCTCAATCTATTAAGAATTAAATTTGGAAAGGCATGCAAAAAAAAAAGAAAAAAAAGAAAAATTGATTAAAGCCAAAAACATGTTGGGAAAATGGAAAAAAATAAATTTGAGAGCACGTTTGGGAGCTGTTTTATATTTTTTAGAATAAAAAAACATAGGAAACATGTTTGATAATTCAAAACTGTTTTTTATTTTTTGTTATTTATGAACAAATAATAAAAATATATGATATTTTCAAATAATATTTTTTAGTTGTTTTTACTTGTGTCTTTAAAAGTTGTTTAAAAAAAAAATTATGTAAATACGTAGAATGATTAAAAATAAAATACTACATATAAAAATTATTTTTAAAAATAGGTTAAAAATATTTTAGGTTTTCAAACAGACTTTTGTTTTATAAAAATCATAAAACAATTTTTAAAAACTACTTTTCATAATTATTTTGGAAAACAATTATCAAATAGATCCTTAATCTCTGGTTTGTTTTAAAATAAAATAAAATAAACATTTAAAAGCTCAGTGTTATGTTTTCAAAAACCAGTTTTTGGGAATAATTTTCAAAAACAAACTATCGAAAATAAAATTTAATTTTAAATTTTAAATATCAAAAACAATTTTTATTTATTTATTATCTATGAAAGTATTATTAAGATGCATTACGATGCTTAAACTTGGTGATTGATATGTCAAAGAAGGCTTGATCTATTTTTAATGGATGTCAGATATTGTAATCAATATAAGAGTTAAGGTAATAGGTTTGAACCATAAAGCTTATTAGCATATGCTTCCACTTTTCTTTAGATATATCAAGAAAAATTATATATATATATATATATATATATATATATATATATATATTTCCAGGGTTTGATATAATAAGATATTCAGAAGGTGTGAAATATTCAAAGAACTGATATTATCCATCATAATTTTGGTGAAGGTGTGAATTTAAATAAGCTTATTTGTTTGATCATCTGATTTAAAATTAAAAACTGTTTTTAAAAATTCACAATATTGTTTGATCATTATTTTTTGGAAATAATTTTTAAAAGTAAAGTGAAATAAATAATAATTTTTAAAATATAAGAATAATTTTTTTTTTACTAGTTTTTAAAAATAGAAGAAAAACATAGATTGATTTAATCATATTTTTTAAAACTTATTTATAAAAACATTTTTTTGTTTTTTAACTTAAAAATAATTTTTAAAAACAAATTTTAGAAAATATAACTAAACCGAACATTTGATTTGGAAAGAAAATAATAGAAGTTGTGATTGAGATTCAAAGACTTAAACAGAGCATTGAGACTTTCCTTTCATATATCTACACTTCACCCCTGAAATATCTGGTTGTGATTGGTGGAGAGAGACTTAAAAGAAGATTAGTCCAAAAGGCAACAGGATTCTTGGGTAAAAGCTTTTATTTTTGGGCAATAAAGTGACCCTTACCCTCCAAAAGCTTTGTGATATTTTCTCAGCTGCCAAACAAGACCACACAGGATCTTGGAAATTCCCTACTTTCTTAATTATTACCCAAATATGCTGCATTTTTCACCTAATTTTATTGGTTTTTGAATTATAAAGTAGTCTACCTTTAAAAATGAACAAAAATTCCAAATACGAAATGGTCCCTTTTTGCTTTGTGGGGTTCTATAAAAGTGGAGGGTGCTTGGGTTTACACCTATAAAAATGTGAGGAAAAATGTAAAAGCAAAAAAGAAGTATTAAAAACAGGAAAAAAGGGAAAGGAAAAGTAAAGTGACAGTTTTAAATTTAATATTTTTTTAAAATTTATTTTATTTTTTTCTACTAAAGGAAGAATGTGAAAATAAATGAATATTTAAAATTTTTGTAATAGATAAATATTTGCTAAAACGTTACTTTTATTTCTGAAGAGGTTCCGATATTACATTTTATTTTATTATATTATTTATAGTTATCGTTTATATAATAAAATTTGGTTAATTTCATTCAATTCCTATATTTTCATTAAATGCATTGAACTTTTATTCGATGACTTAATGAAAATAATTATTAAACACATATTTTTTGTTTCATCTATCTAAATTTTAAGGTTATGTTTTGGTTACGAGAATAAAAATAATAAAAATAAAATAAAAAATAAATAAAAATAAAAAATACATTTAAAATCAATAAATTGTTTAATTTCAAATCCATTTCACTTATTTTAATTTTTTATGTAAAAATTAAATAATTTAAAAATATAGAAATTTATCATTAATTTTAATTATATTTATTTTCCTTTTTTTATATAACAATGAAATATGAGAAATCAATTTTCTCAACAATTTTTTTTTTGTTCCTTCATACTTTTTAAGAACTAAACATAATATTAAATTATTCTTTTGATCCAACTTCCGTTTCTTTTCTCCTCTTCCCATTCATCTTCTTTCTCAATTTTTTTTTTCTTTTCATTGGAATTTTATTTATTTCTTTTTTTTAATATTAAAAAAAATCAAGAAAAAAATATGAAGGGAGATAAAAGAAAAATAATGAAAAAGAAAAAAAAAGGTTGAAAAAGAGGGTAATTTTATCCTTTTATATTTATATATTTTTTTTTAAAAGTAAATGTTGGGAGGGTTTTTATGAGTGTGTTTAACAAATTTCTTAAATAAAATATAAATATTTTAATTTTTTTAAATAATTCAATTAGGTAAAAATACTAGCATTCATCGGAATTCATGATTCCACAGCAAAAACAAGCTGGCTGGAACCAGTGTCATAGGCATTTTAAACACGTTTTTCTAGGCTGTCCCAACCTCCCAAAAATTAAATATAAGTAAATAGAATAATGCACTGCCACCACTTATCAAATAACTTCATGTAACTGTCATAAAATTTTACCTCTTTTTTTTTTTTTAGTACTTAAAATTTTTGAAAAAATTAAAATAGAAAATTAAACATGGATAATTAAGTTTTGGTTTAAATACACTTTCCGTTTTACTCTTTTTTACAACCATAATTACTCATCGCTCATTCATTTTTCATAAAACGTGTTGCTTTATAATGGAATGCGAAAAGACGAGACATAATTTGAATTCATATTTAACAAAGAGGAGAAATATAAAATGCAAAGCACTTTCTTTCGTATTCGGCCTATACCAAACATGGAAAGAATTTAAGTTCATATCCAATAAATTAATAAAGGGAATACAAATTACGAAAATGGGGGTTCAAATTCGAAATCAAGGTTTGATACCACATTGAACTATCAATTTTTTTTTTTTTAACTTAAATTTATAAGATTTAGACTCAATATGCATTCCTTAATATTATGGATTTCTTGAATTAATTTTACTTCCTCAAGTGTTATTAAATATGGCTTTATTTTTTTTAAGAAAAAAATAAAAAATAATTAAAAATAATAATTTTAAATTATTTTTAAGAATAAAATTTTGATAATAAACACAAATATGAAAAATAATTTTCTAAATTTATTGTCATGATATTGCACATTTATTTATAATCCAAAGTTTTAAAATATTTTTATATTTTCAAAATTATTTGAGGTGGCATTAAAAAAAAAACAAAAACAAAAACATCTAACTTGTGTTTTAAAACAATAACCTAATTTCAAAACAATTTTTAAAAAATGTTTTCAATAAAAAAGACTCTTATCAAATGTATTTAAAATTTTTATGATGATTTATTTGAAAAGTATTTTCATAAAACAAAAATTAAAGATTTTATTTTGGGAAAAGGAGGAATCGGGCTTTATGATAAAATGGATGCTTTACTCGACTTGTAGAGTCCTCACTTTTGAAATGGAAAGCTTTATTGGATATGGGATGATAGAGTCGTAAGCCATATGATTGGATGGGCAATATGGTAATTGCATAAATAAGTAAAAATTTCCACAATTATTACAACAATTTGTAATATAATATTTCAGGTAAAATCCCGGCAATTTCGCCTGGATAAACTTGGGATGATTCCACCGCCGGCCGGCGAGTCAAAGTCAGTCTATTTTTCTCCTTTGTTTTTCCACAAAAGCCCATCCACTCTCTTTCTCCGAATCCAGACAAAGCCTCAGCTGCCTTACAAGACTCTCTCTCTCTCAAACCCTCTCTGAATAATATCTCACTCTCAGCTTCCTTCCACAATTCAACTAAGCTTCTGTCGCCGGCGGAATCGGCGCCGCCGTGAGGATCATGTATTCATCTGATAAAGTTTGGTAGATTTTTTGTTTTTGTTTTTTGTTTTTCTGGTTTTTATTTTTGTTTTTATTGTTTGTTTTCAGATTCTGAGGGTTGAGGTGTTATCCGGAAATGGAACCGCCGGAAAGTATTACGTTGGATGCTGCGGAGAAGATAATCTTGCGGTGGGACTCGACGGCGTCGGAGGAGACGAGAGATCGGTTGATCTTCGAAGGCGATCGGCGGGAGGTGGATCAGTATTTGCAGGCCGTGGATGAAATCCAGCGGTCGATGTCGGCGGCGACGATTTCCGACGGTGACTGTAAAGTGAACAGCACTATCCAGATCGCCATGGCGAGGCTGGAGGATGAGTTTCGGAGCATTCTGATCAGCAACACCAGTCCGCTGGAGACTGATTCGCTTATCGATTCAAGTTTTTCGACTCACTCGAGTTTGATAACCGAACACAGTGGTGAATTTGAAGAGTACCCGGAGGATGAGCGTGTGCTGGGGCAAGTCGGAGAATCACCAAAAGCAGGTGAGTCGAGTTCGAGAGCGAGCGCGAGTTATCGATCTACGAATAGTATTCGCGAGCTGGATCTGATTCCAGCTGAAGCAATCGACGATCTTCGATGCATAGCCGAGAGGATGATCTCTGCCGGATATCTCCGCGAGTGCGTTCAGGTGTACGGGAGCGTACGGAAGTCAGCTGTGGACTCGAGCTTTCGACGGCTCGGTGTCGAGAATCTGAGCATCGGCGATATCCAACGGCGGGAGTGGGATGTGTTGGAGGTGAAGATCAGGCGTTGGATAAGAGCCGCTAAAGTGTGCGTGAGGATTCTGTTTGCTAGCGAAAAGAGGCTTTGTGAGCAAATCTTCAAAGGTCTAGACACCGCTATCGATGATGCTTGCTTCATAGAAACTGTTAAAGGTCCAGCAATTCAACTCTTTAAATTCGCTGAAGCGATAAGCATAAGTCGGAGAACGCCGGAGAAGTTGTTCAAGATGCTGGACCTTCACGATGCTTTATTGGACCTGTTACCGGATATTGATGCCGTTTTTGAATCAGAATTGTCAGAATCTATTCGAATTCAGGCAGCTGAGATCCTATCACGCTTGGCGGAGGCAGCCAGAGGGATATTATCGGAATTTGAGAACGCTGTGCTCTCTGAGCCTTCGAAGGTTCCGGTTCCGGGTGGAACAATTCACCCCTTGACTAGATATGTGATGAATTATATCAATTTGATATCTGATTACAAGCAAACCCTCATTGAGCTTATAGTATCAAAGCCCTCAACCGGGTCAAGATACTCCGGCGACCAGACTATGCCAGATATGGATTTTGCAGAGTTTGAGGGGCGAACTCCCTTGGCGCTTCATTTGATTTGGATTATTGTAATTTTGCAATTCAATGTGGAGGGGAAGTCCAAGTGCTACAGAGATAACGCTTTGGCTCATTTGTTCATTATGAACAATGTTCACTACATTGTTCAGAAGGCCAAAGGGTCAGAGGAACTGCGGGAGATTATTGGTGATGATTACTTAAAGAAGTTAACATGGAAATACCAACAGGCGGCTACTAGCTACCAGAGAACAACTTGGGTGAGGGTGCTGTATTGTTTGAGGGATGAGGGGTTGCATGTGAGTGGAAGTTTTTCCTCTGGGGTCTCAAAGAGTGCTTTGAGAGAGAGGTTCAAGGCCTTCAATGCTATGTTTGAGGAGGTTCATAGGACCCAGGCAATGTGGCATGTGCCAGATTCTCAGCTCCGGGAGGAGCTTCGGATATCTATAACAGAGAAGTTGCTCCCAGCTTATAGGTCATTTCTTGGGCGGTTCAGGAGCCATATAGAGAGTGGAAGGCACCCAGAGAATTACATCAAGTACTCAGCAGACGATTTAGAGACTGCTGTCTTGGACTTCTTTGAGGGATACCCGGTCTCACAGCACTTGAGAAGGAGATCTCAGTGAAGGAATGAAAAGAATTTTACAAAGTAGAAGCTAGGACACATTCTTTGAATTTTTGATGGGAGTATGTGGGCAATGTGGTGCTGGTTACTCTGGGATTTCCTGGGCATTCAGATTCTTACACTATTTTGTTATCAGAAAACAGGGGGAAGAGAGGAAGATGGCTAAAAGTGGCTTGCTTTCTTGAGCATTTTTATGCATTTTCCTATCCTTTCCTTTTCCTCAATCTCTCTGGGACTTAACTTGAGGGTCGTGGCTAAGAAGAAATGAAGGGATTGGATCGTCATATTTAGCTTTCCAGAATAGCCATGCCTATCAGCCTGATGCTCCTGCCCTGTAAGCATGTTGTTTGATTTGTTACTACATTCTAGATTTTGTTTCACTTGTTCATATGTGAATTGTTGGATTGTGTGTTTTCCTTTATTGTTTATGATATTTATAAGCAATTTTCTTCTCTAACTTTGTACCAGGTTATTTTATGGCCTTGATTGCCATTATATTGAAAAAAGAACCTAGATAAGCTTCAACTATCTAACAAAGTTAGGTATTTTGATGCTTTGAGAATTGAGATGTTGGGTTAGATGGGACCAAGCCTTCTAAATTAGTCATTGACTGTGAAGTGGCTTACAAGGTCTTAGATTTATGGGCTAAGCAAGTAGCACATGTATGGTTAGTGAGATTATGAACCACAACGTACAATTCTATTATGAATGAATCTACATGGTTCTTTCCTGATTAAATTGTTCCACCTTATTCAGAGTATAGTTCTTCTTAGGATTACCTACACTTACGCATCATTAGAACTTCCCTAGCTTGGTTATGCCGCTTCAAGATGTTCTACAAAACGAGGCTTCATTATTCTTGTGTCATACTTCTGTAATTTCTGTTCCAGTAATTACTTTATATTCAAGTGCATGCTTCCTATTACTCCATAGTTGATATAGAAAATTTTGGGAATTATAGCTCTTGGATTGTATATTAATATTGGAATTTCTGAGAAGAGTAAGATGATTTTTGTTTTTTTACTTAATTCTAAATAGAACTTTAATGCTTAATAGTGTTAAGTATTAGGTTGTTTGTTTTTGTAGTATTTTATTTCTATTAAATATTAAAAAATAAAGAAAAACCAATATATTATTTTTTCTATTTAGAAAAAACCAAATATTTTAGTTTTTTCTATTTAGAAAAAAGTTTATAATAAGTTATGAAAAAGTAAAAGAACAAATAACTTAAATTCTGAAAACAAATTGCTTTTAACAAAAGGCCAAAAAAACAAACACCCTCTAAGACTTCATCTAGAATCCATACTAGATTTTTTGGTCTTCTAACACTCTGACGTCCATGGAAGGAGCAATAAGTGGTTTATTATTCTTTCTTTCTATATATATTAGGAACTGATTGTTGATTCAGTTCCACTTAAGAGTTTTAGTAGATTTGGTCGACATTGGGGGAGTGCTGCTAGAACTTTAACCAGAAATCCATATTACAGTAGTCAGTTTCTTAAAATCATTGCATTTGTACATTATTCTCTACTTCGCATGAGGAATGAGTTGGTGATCTAAATTTCGTTTGTCTCAAGTACAATCGAACAGAGAGAATCTAGATAAAACTTTAGTCAGTGGAATATTTGATCGTACAAGTACATTACCTCCTCAATTTAAACACCTTTTAGTTCGCAGGCCATGGTGAAATTTGTTCAAACTTCAAAGAGTATGATTCAGTAATTTGTCCATGGGTTTAAAAATAACATTCCAAGCATTTTCGGGCTCTCTTTTGAGCCTACGAGAGCCAGTTCCTTTCCATTCCTATTCTTGTCTGCCGTCCCACAACAATCCATATCATAGGCTTTTCTAAGTCAAAATTAGATATTTTTTTAAACTGTTTCCACATTTGGGTTTTTTTCTTTTTTTCTTTTTTTTTTTTTTTAAATAATTTTAATTTTTTATTTCTGTAAATAGCCTTGTTGGTATCATTATAAAATCTGGTCTTGTTTACTTCTAGAACTTGATAAGTTAGGTAGAACTGACCGTGATGGATTTGGGCAACGATATTTATACGAGGTACCACATCTTGACTCCTGAGATAACAACTCTTAGCAGGTTTTAAAGCTGTTTCTCTGTCAATCTTATTAAAAATGGTCTGGGATTGCTGTTTCTGAAATTCAGAATTGAGCTTCAATGAAACAATACGATATAGATATAAAAAAAACCATCTCTATATCATATATAAAGAACTATCTTTATATCATAATCTTCTTCAACGAGCTTCAATGTTATTAATATTTTCTATAATATCTTTACGCCAATATTGCTATTGATTTATGTTTACCACCCAATCCTATAAATTAGGAATCCAACTAGTAAGGGACATCTTTGGACGACTAGAAGAGTCCTCGCACCCGCCGCCCCACATCCCCCTCTTTTCTTTTCTCTACCTACCTCTTTTTTTTTTTTTTTTTCCAATTAAAGTTGTCAACTCGAAGGGAAGAGACTTTTTAAGTCAAGGACCCAATGAGAAGAAAGTTGCTAGTGTTTGATAATTAAATGACTTTCAATGTGCAAGACTTGAAGATGGCAAACAGGTGGGTCTATGCATATGGGTTTTATATATATATATATATAAAATCTTAATTTTTTTTCTCTCTAACTTCCTTCCAAAAACTTCCCACAGAGTTCTGGTCAAACAAAATGCTTCTGCCTAACAAAATTCTTCTGTGACATCATTGGTGTACGGATGTGTAGGTAGGCTTCCAACAAATTTACTTGAATTCATCAGCCCTCCACAATAAGTCAGGAAGAAGATTAGGATGAGTGAAACTTCCTTTTCAATTAACTTCTCCGAGTCAAAAGACACCATGGTTGGTAATCATATATACAAGAATAAACATGTAAGAGAATAGCAAGCCTAACATATTGGATGGTCTTTTTATGGAGTTGAATTGAGGTATAGAAGTTTAAAACTAAGCATCGGAAGAAGGTATTTGTCTTTCTGATTGCTCCACATTAGGCAAGAATCTCTCACACTTCCATTCAGCTTACTCTTTCTCCCCTTTTTTTAATTTCCATTTTTATCTGTTAGTTAAGCTTCTAATTACGACAATCTTCCTTATATATATAAGTAGGACATAATTAGTATTATTCTCCCTAGCACCCATGCCAAAATTTGTGATGATCAAGCCAATAAGGCGTCTTGGGGGAAGGTCCTAGCCTACTAAGGTGGGTTTTTTTGCTTGGGAAGCTTCTTGGGGGAAGGTCCTAACCTAAGATCATCTCAAAAGGAGGGGCTGGTCTCTAGCAAACAGATGCTTCTTATGTTGTGACGATGAGGAGACTATTAACCACATCCTTATTCATTGCCCCAAGGCGAAGGTGTTGTGGAATCTTATGTTTACAATGTTTAGGGTTAATTGGGTTCTTCAACTCACAGTTAAAGACATTCTCCTTGGTTGGTCTGATTCCTTTGTAGATAAGAAGCGTGGGAAGATTTGGTGGGCAGCCCCCCTTTGTTTATTTTGGACGATGTAGAAAGCAAGAAATAGGATAGCTTTTGACAATGAGGCTTTGTCGATCCAAAGATTGAAAACCTCTTTCGTTTGTATTTCTCTTGGACTAAGTCGTGTTTAGATGGAGAGCCCCACTCCTTAATTAATTTTGCAGATTGGTTGGGCTCTAATTGAGGGTTGGTGAGTGTATGCTTCCTTGTGCTTTTTGTTTTTTGGGGCCTCTCGTGTATACTTCTTGTATGCTTCGGGTTGCCTTCTTGCTTCCCTCTTTTTAATACAATTTTTCTGTGTTTATCTATAAAAAAAAAAAGCCAATAAGGCGTCTGATGTCTTTTGACTATTATAAACAAGGTTACTTTTTACTCATCAGGAAGAATACTTTAAAACACTTTTAATATTTCTAACTTTAACAAAATTTAAAACACTTATAACATTTTATGAGAAAATACTTAATAAATGATTCTACCAAAAATATTTTTGAAAAAAACACTTCAATTAAGAGCTTTGATTCTAAAAAATACTTTTAGAGTATGTTTAGTAGTGATTTTAGAAAGCGCTTCTAATATTTCTAACATTTGAAATTTTATATATTTTAAGTATTAGAAAAATTAAAAACACTTCTTAAAATCATTCTCAAACACACTCTTATCTTTTTAACACTTGAAATTTGTAATCATTTATAATACGTTTGGAAGTGATTTTAGAAAGCGTTTTTAATATTTCTTGAATGATAAAAATTTTCAAGTATTAAAAATGTTATAAACGTTTTCAATAATCACTACTTAAGTGTTAGAAATGCTAGAAACGCTTTCTAGAATTACTCTCGAATGCACTCTAAGATTGGTTTGACAATATTTCTACTAGTAATAATTTTAATAAAAATATTTTCTTTAAAAGTGTTTTTGAAATAATGATTTATCAAGCTAATTTTTATAAACTATTATAAGTGATTTTTTATTTTTTATTTTAAGATTTAATAAGTGCCTGATTTTTCTTGGTTTTTTTTTTAAAAATAGCTCTAAAATAAATGAGCTTGGCAATTTCAAATGGACCTCAAAAGGTAAAAAGGTTGTTGAAACATGAAAAAGGTGGTTGTTGAAAAGGGTGGATGACCAATACCAGTGGGCTTTCATCAGCACCTTGTCTATTGATTACATAAGCATATCGTGGTTTAATGGCCACCCTTCCTTTCCATTCGGGTAAATTTCCATTCCTCAAAAAGCCTGGCTTTGTAAGGAACAAAGCTCTTCCAACGCTTAAAAAATAAATGCTGACATGGTTATTTTTTATGGTGTGTCAAACTGTTCCATTTTCATCGTGCATAACCTACTAGAAAAGGTAAAATGGAGAACAAGTTGTCGCCAGCCATGGTGTCGAAGATTATTGGCTATACGCAAATATAACTTGTCCAATAAATCAAAGTGTATAAGCATGACGGTGATGTTTTGTGAATTGTGCGAGAGAAGACAAATAATTGAAATCGTGAATGACACAAAGTCCTACTTGATTAACTTTCCCTATTGTTTTTTCCAGTCAATAGAAACTCAGAAGTGGACCATTGGAAAGTAAAAGTCTAAAAGATGGAAGTATTCGTCATATGCTAACGTGGAGTGAGGAGCTCCTACACTACAAAAAATTCCAAAGTTGAGAATCCAGCTTGTATGTAATAAGTAATAACATCCTCTGGAAATATGAACTGTCCACCAAAAAGTGTCAATGAGTTGGAAAGACAAAATAATGATGCGAATCCCCAATATGTAACGCTTTCTAGGAGCAAGTTGCTGGCCCAATACTAAAAAGTAAATACTCCTCTCTTAAATTTTAAGACTTGATTCAAAAGTCCATTTAAAAAAGTCTTATTTGTAACCAAACACTTCAATATGACTAATTCTCTAGGAAGAACTATTAGATCCTCATTCCAATTTTACTTACAAGATCACATCCCATATTTTCATCTTCTTTTAACCAACACTGCTCAGAGGTTCTACAGGCCAAGCTGCGATCTGTAACAACAAAATTGGTTAGCTGTGCCCTGGCATATTTCTCAATAGTGCAAATAACTACATTTGATAAATCTCCAATGAATCTTTATTAACACAAGACCTCATACCGTCCCGGAAAACAATTAAAAATAAATAGTAGAGCGAAGTTTATATTGAACAGAAAAGAACAAGGTGAAGCTCTGGTTTGTGTGTGAATCTATTACTGAGCACTGTAAAATCCAACAAATATATAGTGGGGGAAAACTGGAAAGAGTACAAGATCTAAATGGACATTCGCTCTATGACTAGTCTTATAAATTTTTTGATGCAAGGTTGAGGAGAGAGCAGCTGGAGGATTGTTACAAGGATAACTGAGGGAATACAATTTAAGGAAATGGAGGGAACCTGTTTGAAATTTGGCGTGGTTGTGTTTCACCTTATTCTGTCTTCTCTTCTTCCACATCCTCGCTTGGTAGCCCATTACCACCATGCAAAGATCTGGCCTCTGGCCCCCCTCGAATGTCTTTCATAGGCATTGGGGATGGCTTTATAAGTGTCAAAGTATCATCCTTGTCGAACTCTTCACTCCCATCATCGGAGTAGGCATACCTGCAAAACATAAAAATATTTGGACAAGGGTAAAAGAATTGAGCAATGATCAAATAGGAGTTGAAAAGATGTTTGTGGATCAAAAAGGGCAGTAATTGTAAAACCATAAATCCTTCAGGGGAACTTTTGTCCCTCAAAGTGTGCTAATGTAACTAACAGTTGCCCCATTACTTGAAAATTTGCCATTTGTCTTATCAATTAATAATATTTTACAAGCTTATTCATAGAAATAGCAGTGAAAATTGAAACTCACCTCAAATATAAAGAAGTTTTAGGATCTGAGCTTGCTTATCCTTTACCAGGTTTTGTTTCCAACATGAATAAGTAGGTAAAGAAAATCACTCTTTCCAACATCTCAAATTGTTGTAGAAAAAAAACAAAAAGATAGAAAAAAACAACCTTCATGAAAAGTCAAAGTTGAACTAAAACTAGGAAAGAAAAAAAAAGAACTCATTTTGATTTATACAAATATCAAAAGGGCATTTTCATATTAACTAGTGTTACAAGAACAGCAGGAATAAGGGAGTTTAATGAAAAAGAAATAATGAGATTAATAATAGCAGATATTTTGGTTCGAGAGTGATTTCTACAATGCCATTATGATGGGCATGATAATGGTATACTATTGATGACCAATGATGGTAGCAGCACTTGAACATCGCAATTCGATGGTAGGCATGGTGACAGGTGTGCTTTGAGAAAATGTCATGAGGCTAGTGATGATTTCCATCCTGTGTACTGGTGGTACTGACACGTGATCCTATTGATGTGATAGTGGTGACTGCTGAGTGCTGACCCTAACAACAATTTGAGGACAGTCAAGGGTTTAGTAATGATGGTCATCATCATACAGCATATGACAACCTAATCTTCCAAGAAACTTCCAAAGACCCCGTAAGGCAACATTTTCGAAAAACAGTTCTCTTCATTTATTCTCCATAAAGTCGATATTTAATACAATAGTGTTTAAAATATTCATCATCTTTCATTTTTCTTCAGCTGAAAAACACTTAAATTTATTTTCAGCCAAAAGTCTATTCAAATGTGTTTTCTAATTTTAATAATCATTTTTTATTTTTAAAAATAGAAAACTGTTTTACAAAACATTTACCAAACAAGCCTAAATTTTGACCTGATCTAATGGTTAAATGAGTATTTATTTTGAAAACAGGCTAATTTTTAGAGCAAATTTAAAAAGTTTTTGGTATTTCTTGTAAAATATTCTCAAAAACAACTGAAAACACAAAATATAGGTTAAAAACTTTTACTCGTAAGGGTTCAGGGCTTTCACACAAAACAGACCAAGAAAACTTATTTTCACATTTAAGTTCCCAAATAGCATTTTGTTCTTGGGAATAATCGAAAACTATTCTCAAAAACTTATTTTTTTTATAAGCATTTTAAAAAATGTTACCAAATAGGCCCTTGATTTTCTGAAACTCATCTGTCTTCTGGTTTTGTTCTCCCTTAAAAAGGCAGCCACACACACCAAACCTCGCTACCAAGAAAGATATGATATAAGGCAGGCTCCAAAACTGGCATCCAAATCAAGCATACTATTTGGTGTTATATTGGACCAAACTACACCATTGATATGTGTTTGAGCTGATCTTAAACAAGACTCTTAAGTAGTAACCCCCATCTGGGGTTTAGGGACTAACAGTTATGAAGTTCTGGTCCACGTGACCCTGACGTAGTCTCTTAGCAAAGGCATCGGTATGATTCAATCTTTTGTCCCTATTTCATTGCATTTTACCATTACTATGTTAACCAACTTTCTTCTAGCTTATATTGGCACTTACCAAGTACAAAAGGTCATACAAGAGCAGAAGAGTTGAAAGTGTGACAAATATCATCTAGCCTCAGCCCACCCAAACATGCTCTTTATAAAGCACTACAAGTTGGGGAAGGATAGTGGGTTGCAACCTTTAAGATTGATGCTAATGATATTGGAATCTCAATGTCAGCCATGGGAGTGGAGACCGCAATAGAACAAGGTTTCCATGGTCAAACAAATGGTCCTAATCCAAAGAACAACCCATTGCCCTGTCAAATTTGTTTCTAGACAACAATACCCATGAGATTCTGACCCTGCATTTAATTGTGCCACTGTTCCCTAAATATTCCCCAAATTTGTCTATGTACACATTGGGTATTCTTAATATCCACACAAAAAAACCTTATCCCAAGTTCTGACTATTAGAAGGCACTTTGAACTTTTGTAAGAACATGGAAAATAACATCATATAACCATGGGAGAAAGAGGAAGACAAAAGAAAGGAGCCAAGCTTGTTACCTTGTTGAGTTTTGAGACGGTGCCCAAAGAGCACAGATGACACATAGGAGAGAAAAAGAAAGGACTTGCCAGAAGGCAGGGATGATCCATGCATTCTGCCACTGCTCATTGTACACATCACTTGACTTGAAATACAACTGCATGCACAAATAAAATTTGTTAGAGTGACTGCATTACTAAAACAGGGAGCAGAAAAGGTGCAGATAGGAGGGGGCATATTTAAAGAAGTGAAGGCTATGTTTGGTTCTTAGAAAATTAGAGAGAAAATGCAAGGGAAAGAAAATAGAAAGGAAAAGTAGAAATAAAGAAAAAAGTGAGAGAAAATAAAAAATAAATTTAAAATCAATAAATTATTTTTATAGCCTACTTCAAACTCATTTCGCTTATTTTAACTCTTTGATATAAACATTAAATAATTTAAAAATACATATGTTACTAACTAATTTTAATTTATATTTGATTTTCTTTGGTATTTTCCATAATTCAACCAAGTATGAGAAAATTATTTTTATTAGCATTTTTTTCTTTCCATAGTCCTTTCTAAGAACCAAACATAACCTAAGTTTTTCTCATCCACATTTTCCCAGAAAATTTGATCCAACCCCTCCTGAAATGTCATAGTTTCCAGATGGAAGACAATCTTATCAAAACATGATCAAATAAAAAGAACAATTCCATATGGCTCCTATATGCAAATTTAACAAAGATGTTCACTATGGTGAGTCTTAACACCCATATTTATCTCTGAAGGCTTATTTTTTAAATATCCATTCATATTATTCTCCCAGCACTTTCTGAGTCACAATAATAAAAATTTAGCCAAGAAATCAACCAAAAAGAAAAAATAGTAAAAAATCCCAGTATGAAAAATGTAGTCAACACCACTGGATACTTTGTGATTCTTTTTGTTCTTGATGCTGTTCATCGTTTAAATTTTAAATCTAAACATAAAACAGAAACTAAATGGACTACCCTTACTTTCCACACAAAGATTACCTCATAGCATATCCAACCCACAGATACTATAACAGCCACTGCCATAGCATTTGTAAATTTCCTGTAAATATCAAGTTTTGCCATCATCCGTTTAACCTGTCCAATATCATTTGTATCAAGTTCACTGAGAACAATAATTATCTTATCACTGAAGAAACAAAATGAAAATTCTTTTTCATTTTAAGAGAAAAGGAAAAATAATGCAAACTAAATATCCTTGCAAATGTAGAGCAAGTACCTGAAGTTTAGTTAGAGTAGCTGAAAGGGAAGTAAATATCCACAGAATGAAAAAAGCATCCAAGATTGCTACAGGGAGAACCAAGAATAGTCTTGCCTTTCCTGAAAGATCACTGACAGCACCAACATTTTCTACCAGTTCAAGCACTTCAGATGCCATAAAAAAGGTCACTCCAAGCATAACCACCTTAGATGTGAGACCGCCTAGAGTAGGTCTTACAACACCATAGCCCATTGAAACCATCAGGATGATCAAACGGGCAACTGTGCGTTTAACAGTGCCAAAGGTGACAGCCCATATGGTAGTCGCAGTTGGTCTGACACCAGTCTTGTTGAATTGAGCATAGTCAAAATACCAAAAGGCCATCTCAAACATGCCTAGTGTTATCACTAGTGTTACACAGTTCTGCAATGGAAGGACCTCTCTCCAGAATCTTGCATTCTGAGAGAACCAAAAGATTCCAAGAATCACAAAAGCAAGCGACATGATCCCATAGAAGTTCATAAGGGGTGCCATTCTTCCAGGGAGATAACCAGTGGGATTTTTCCATATGGTTTTTCCCTCTAAGACCACCTCCTTGAGTTTTGGATCACAATGAATGAAATACAAGTTATACATCCCAGTTTTCGTTATCTCCATGGATTTTACTTGCAATCTTGCAACTAGCTTATCCTCACTGAACGAGACCCCAAATACTTGGGGCCAGTCTGGATTCTTAGCGGAAGGGCGGTGAATGATTTCCCCTTGTGTACACACACCCAGTTTTGCAAGATCTGCTGTGCAACAAATAGCCCTTTGACCCCCATAAGCTGAACCCCCGATTGTCTCTCTATCATCCACTTCAAAAACAACGGCTTGAATCAACCCTGAGCTGAAGTTAGAAAACTCCTTGGGCCTCCGGAATTTAATCTTCTCAAAACTGGTTCCAACAACCATATACACCCAGGAAATAGTTCATAATAAGCACTGGAAGGAAGCATTTGGAACATAAAATTTTTCCTTTGGACACTAATATAAATAAAGAAAATGCCAAATATGGCCACTAATATTCAAGCTAGTTTTATTATAATATATCAAATCTGTTGCTTCCACTCGTACAAATGGGAGACGTATCCATGCAACATGTCAGATTCCATCACTCCTATGGTGTTTGTCTGTGATACTCCAATCCATTAGCAGCAGAAAATTCACATTTAATGTTCTCCTAAGAAAATTTCATATCAACAAAAAACTGGACATCTGGATCCAATTTATTTCAGTAAAGTCTTATACAGAAAATTAACCATTATCAAGCTCACTTATACTTCATTTCTAATTGTGACAAAAATATTCACTAAAATATGCAAAACCATAAAAATACTGGATAAATATTTGTTACTACTGATTGAATCAATAAATGTTTTCTTCTACTTCTTTAGAAATGTTTTTGTTGCTCCACGCAATTTAATTTATCTCACTTTATTTTATGGTCACCATCACTGCATCACATCCCATAGAGAAAAATCACAAAATTATAGGCATTGTGAAAAAAATGAAGTAAAGAATAACTGGAGGTGCAGCGTTGTTGCCAGTTGCTACCATTTATGCTGTTAAATCACCTTGTCATTGACCTACATTTTAAGATACAGATGCGCAAAAATGAAAATGCAAAATTTAAGAAAACTTGCTTGATTATTATACAAGAAGTGCCTCCAAATAAACATAAAAAAATAACAAAATGAATTGGAATCAGTGAAATTCACACAGCCAATTCCCCTAAATCGTTCAGAAAATCAAACAAAGCAGCTTCGATTTTCAATCAGATCTCCACAAACTACACTCCAATGTAGCCAGAAAAAACACAGACAATCACCAGAGACACGTAAAATCCCCGAATTCGTGTTCCACACATAACAATCAACACCAACTTTCCATGAAAGTGCAAGAGATCGCAACGGAAACAGAAAAAACGAGAGAAATCAAAGTAACATACAAAAATTACAGAAAAAATAAAACAAATTCACTCACCGTATAAAAGCATCTCCATTCGCAACTGCCGCAGTAGTGTTGTGAGTCGGGTGAGAGGAATAGATTCCTTCGCTCCCTCCATGGACGACGAACGCGTTTCCCTTGCCGACAAATCGCACGCCGGCGTATTCGTGAACTGAAGCTTCAACACAGAGAAGCCAAACAAAGAGGAGGAGAGGCAAAGCTGAGAGAAGCTCCAGCTTCGACATTGTCGCAGAAACGAAAACAAGACGAAAGACGAAGAAGAAGCTTCCCGAACAACCCTGAAACCCTAGCCTTCAATAGAGATCTGGTGATGTGATCGTGAAGGAAAGAGAGAGCTGTAGCAAGAAGGAACTAAGTTGAGATCTTGAGCTAGAGGGTTTTGGGTTAGATTTTAACCATGGTTAAGGCTTTATATGGTTTATAATTTATTTATAGAATAAGAAATGATAGGGTACGCGCGAGCAGACAACGGTCCACGCAATCAACGGTGGAAAGGGTTTTGAGCGAGTGATTGGACGGTGGATTGTTCTTCTTCTTTGACTAAAAGTCAGAGGTGTCGGTGTGGGATTCAGAAATGACACACGACTGTATCCATCGTCTGCACGAAAAGAAGAAAAAGTTATTATTACTGGCGTGTGTTGTGGGATTGAATTCACATTTGAAAATCATATTTTCAAAAAAATTATTAAAAATAAAAATATTAATTACAAGTCTAATATAATCAAAAAGTAAGAACCTTTAATTTATTTCTTATCCTTATTTCTTTTAACATTTCAATAATAAAATTCTAAATAAATAATAATTTAACCTTCAATTTACACTGAACCTAATATTATTCTAAACCCAAATCCGAGCCTAACCCATTCAAGACTTACCCACCTCAACCCGGTGTTCGGGTTGTACGGGTCAACTCACCCAAGCTGCAACCCAACTCCAGGTCACTGTGGATCAAATCATTTTCAAAGGAAGTTTGGACGTTACAAGGGAATGGAGAGAAGCCTTAGATTCTAATTGTGAGGAGAGTCCAATTCCACACAATATTCAGAAGAAGTCTTGTAAATTTTTCATGAATGGAGAATCAAATGTCCTCCCTCTGCAAAATAGAGAAAGGAGGAACACAAACATCTGAGCTACATCACGCAAAACCAACCACAGATTTTCAGATCAATTGGTTTGATTTCAGATGCCACAAATACGAGGATAAGCACTAATTTGGCATTTGTAAAACACCAAAAGAAGAATTTGGAACATCCTCTTCTCATCTGTGTCAAATAAATTCTTTGAAAATGTTACAGAAATGATATGTTGAGAGAGAAAGACGAGAAAACAAGAGATCGTCGTCCATCCAGCCATCCTTGTGTCTTCCCAGCACCAACCCAACCGCGATAATATTTGCGGACGTGACATTAACTTGAAGAAAAATGGTGGGACTGGATGTCATACTGATGTACATCAATCCAAATCGAGGAACTCCATTCTTTTCCTCATGGTGCCTTTAAGATCTGACGCCTCCCTTTCTGCTTTCTGTGCCTGCAGAGATTGCAATGATTCACGGTGATTTCACAGAAAACACGATCAAGGATTATGCACAGCAGAAGCTCAATCCAAAATTATTGGCAGTCCTTGTGCCAAAGTAAACATATGTAATGGTAGCAAAAGACACCCAAGAGCAAAACTAAGTTCAGAAATAAAAGGATAGACTGAAGTAGAAGGCAAAATAAAATGGTAAAAGGAAAATGATGAGATGGCTATATCCCTATTCCTCTCTCTCTCTCTCTCTAATATTTTGTGGTTTCATCCTTCCTGGGGAGTGGGGAAGATGGCTTCAAATAAAACTTTGCTACTCTGGAAAACTAATACTCTTATCATACTTCATGAGATTCCTTCCAGCCAGGGAAAATCGATATCCTGGCATATGTCATAAGTTTCAATTGGCATGAACAAATTCATTGCCCATAACCCAGTATAGATCAACAGTTGAAACCATGTTTTAAAACATTGGCTAACAAAGCCAGGGAACTTAAATTCAATAAGAAAGTGACCGTAACATCAAACTAAATATACCTATTATGATTTCTCATGAGAATTTGTATATTTTTGGCTCTCCATGCACAAATATAAATAACTGATAAAAAAAACATTCTATATAGGATATAAAATTCTAAAAGTTATGTCCACCCACCTTTTTTTCACATCTTTATTTAGGTAAATCTAAGACAAATATTTAAGATAGTACTAAATCCCAGAAATGCAAGATTGGTTCTCAATCAATGGCCCACAGTATTACATGCAACACATTGTTCCATATCAACATCATCTCAATTCCTAAGAAAATTATGGGCAAACTGGTGTATAAAGATTTAATTGGAGACAATCAAATTATCATTGGAAAATTTATAGAAGGAAATTATGTTTGCAGGAAGAATTGGCCCACTTCACAAGCAAATGATGATGCACCACACTTTGCAATATTGTCGTCACCCAGAAGACCACTAAATATATTCATTAAGAGACATCAAAGTAGTAGCAGTTACCCTTTTAATCTCTGCTGCTGAAACTCGAGTCATATGTGGGGGAAGTTCCTCCTTCTCCAAGTCCTAACCAACCAGAGGGAAAAACTTGAGAAGACACAACAGGTTGATTAACATAAATAACCACATAAGTCAAGTGCAAAAGACAAGATATCATACCAGCTCGCCAATCAAAACAACATTCTCCCCTCGAATTACATATAAACCTAAAGGGATGTCACAATAAAGATCACCGACAATTACTCGCTCACATGCACCCTCAAGAACGGCATTTGCTGTGATAAGAGTATAGAAATTTCATCAGTCATTGAAGTATCAAAATTAGCTGTCGAACCTGAATTAGCAGTGAGAAACAATAACAAAGTACCAAATTGATCAAAGGAGCGAAGTATTCCCAAAAGCTTTCGATTATCTCGCAGCAGTACAAGAAGTTTCTCTGCAAAATAAACAAAAGCTTAAGAACCAGTACAAATGGAAAGCCTCACAATTCGGAGCCACTATGCATCCACATTCCACACAAAATATGTAAGATTTAAGAAGTAAGATTTGACACACGTTCCTGAAAAGGGGTATCATAGCAGTTGCTTGAGATATATGATATAAGTGAATAACAAAAAGTTTACATAAAAGAAACAAAGACACTAACATGGAATCAATTAATCCATTTTTATGACAGAATAACTTAATTTATTTGTCCACATTTGAAATATTGTCATTGCTTGAGAGAAAAAAGGTTCCTAAAAACCTTGAATTAAACTTGCTAAAAAGCATGATATACATTGAAAACCCAAATCCTACAAGCTTAAGCTTTTAGGAAAATTGGTTGTTTAACATGGTATCAGAGCTTCATTTGTGGGAGGTCATGTGTTCAAGCTTCCCTACATGTTTGTTTCCCCCATTTGTATGTGTAAGTCTAAAAGGGCTATTTTTTGTTGTTTGCCTACGGATCTATGCATCTCTCCACATACAAATATGAGGTCACACGTGAGGGAGGGTGTTAAAAAGCATGATATACATTGTAAACCCAAATCTTACAAGTTTAAGCTTTTAGGAAAATTGGTAATTTAACAAAACCAAATTAAAAATGGACTCCAAAAAAAAGAAATCCTAGCATCCAATGCACAAACTACAAAGCAAGAAAACCCAAATTCATTTTTCTTGCTTGCAAATAGGGGATAATCTTCCCAAGATAAACCTTCATATGGCATTTAGATTGAACAAAAGATGCAAGTTCCTTATATTGTATGGTAGGTAGTTTTACTATTTTCCATAAAAACTCACAATATAGGATATTGCTCCTAAATTTGATTTATTCCAAGTTGAAAGTCTAATATAAAATTTTTCAACTAAGCAAAGAACACTTTTTCTAAATCCATGGCATCAAACACATATTTAATATTTCATGTCAAATTCATTTCTCTCTTGAAAAGAAGTGGCCTTCCCACGTAAATGACATTGTGATAAGAAGCCGCGCATGTCTAAAGCAACAAAAAGTATTTTTCCTTTAATTGCCACTCAAATTTTGAGTAGTAATTCTCATGAAATTCACATCTTTTGAGTGGCAATTATGTCTAAAAGACTCAATTAATATATTGTTGATTTTGCAAAGGTCACTAACATCTTTTGTGAGTTGTGGAGTGATTTTAAGGGGCAATTGATGTCAAAATGTGCAAAAAGGCTAATGAGTTCATGAGAAGATAGGGAAAATGATGTTGGTGATGGACAAAATGCTTAGATTTGTGTAAATAGTGAAATTGAGACAAAAATGAATAAGATTGATAAATAGAGGAGGAAATAATCATTTCGCAAAGTCATGCCAAATAAACCAGAGGAGTGAAAGTTGCAGGCAAGCTGAAGAGTGATTTCACATGAACATGTGAAATTCTCACACACATGCCAACTGGTCCAGAGAGTACTTCAACTACCGCAGCTAACAAATTTCCATCTCGCATGATCATGCGAAATTGGAATCCTCATGTGAAATGAGAAGTCCTCATGCTGAATTGCTGATTTTCGGCATCAAATCTTAGATTTTTTATTTTGGAAGATTCTAGAAGGCCAATGAGATGATGCTAAGCATCCACTTGACCTTGGCCTATAAATAGGAGCTTGAAACTCTCATTTTGAACCTTTTTCTTTTTAGCTTTTTTTCCATCTTCTTGTTTTTAACCATTTTTAGATCTTTTGTAAGAGTTTTTGCAATAAAATTTCCTTATAATTTCTTTCATTTTCTCAATAGCCAAATATATTGAGTGGAGCAAATCTTACAAACATGAGTGACTAGATTTCATTTTTCTTTGAGGAAGAAGGATCTAGAGTCAAATCTATAATGGATTAGTCACTTATGATGAGAAAATTTTATCTTTTAATTGCCTTAAATAAGGAATATAACGAAATCTTAAGATTCACCGAATGCTTAAGACTAGATTCAGTGAGATCATGTAGTTTCGTTATTGGATCTATTGGAAGGTAGTTAATGATGAATTAAGTTTAATTGTGAATAATTAATAAATGAAATTAGGATTCCTAATTTTAGATTTTAATGAATCTAGATTTAAAGCTAAATCAAATATCGGTTTAGGTAAGATTTTAAAATCTTCAACTACCTTAATGAAAAGTAGATCTTGATGATCTTTTCACCTTAATTTCTAGTGAATTCGGAATCTAATTACTTTTTCATTAATAGTTTTTACCCTAATTTTGGCCAATTTTATCTTTTCAATTACGATAAAATTTTCTCAACTTTCATTTCCAATTTTTTCACTATCTCATTTTTTTTCATGATAATCATCATCATCATCCCATCTCACTGTTTTCCCTCTTGATTGCCAAACAAATTCATCATCTTAGTGGACAGCACATAAAGCCTCTATACTACCATAACTTTTGTTAAAAGCCATTTTTTATCAGGCAAAAGTTACGTTAACATAGTTGAATTAGGTTATAAATTTGGTTTTGATCCAACAAAAATCCATCAATCACCCTTGGAGCTTAAAATTACACAACGTCAAACAACTACTTTAAGTCAAAAACAAAAGAGTGTGATCCAAAGATTTGCAGTTCCATATTATTGATGGCATTTTTAGACAAGATTCATACTGATCTATTGGACTTAGTCATAAAGGCCAAAGATAACTAAGGGTTAAACTTAGGTGGGTTGGCCTAGCCCAACCCGAAGTCTAGGTGAGAACTTAGACAATCATTTTCAATATTCGGGTTGGGATTGGGTTTAGTTTTTTCAACCCAAGAGTAATTTAGGTTGGCTAAAATTATACGAACAAGCTTTCTTAGAAAAATAATGAATGTTAAAGGTGATTCCTCAGATGTCTGTGAACAAGCCTCCCACCCATGGTTCAAATCCACCTGTCTACTCATTGCTTCAAAAATTCCTCTTTCTCCCCTCAAATACCCTAATTAACCTAACAAACTGTAATGCACATCACGATTTGTTTTTCTTGTTTTCTATGAATCTTAAATATTGAATGTCAACTAGTCTGTACTTCTTAAATTATTCAAACACGGTTGCCAGACCTTAATAATACTGCAAGTCCACATCCTTTCCTCAATTCAACAACATAAAATCAATCCACGCTAGTGGAAGAAATACCCTGCACTGAATCAAGCATTTTTCAACTATATGTCGAAAACCACCAAAGCTCTCATGCAGATACATACACCAACAGACACACATTACCCCTGAAACTATCCCCACTATAAAGGGTTTAACTTGACATGATAACGAGTAACAGTTAGTAAAATGGGGTCAGAACATGAAAAATGAAACTTAAACAAACCCACTCGTATACAGAATCCATGATGAATGAAAAGAACTACCCAACTTTTCAAAGTAAATTGTATATAGAAATTATCATTCCAGAAACAGCAAAAGGCAAAAATTTTATCATACATTAGTAAGTATTCAAGGGTGGAGAAAGAACTTACTGTCAAGATAGCTAGCAAGAGATGTGGATAGGTAGATATCTTCCGGGCCTGCCCAAGACATTGAGCTCAAACTTTTTCGGTATCTCAAAAATCACCGAAAAATTCACCAAAAAACAAACAAATGGCATTGGCAGCTCAGAAATCTCCCTGCCGCCTCACCACTTCCTACAATCCAAAAAAAATCTAAAATCCCCTAAAATCACAATTACCAAAAAAGGAAAAAGGAAAAGCCTAACTTGAACGCACTACACCACACTACACCGCCAATAACTCCACCCCCAACCACCAAAAAAAACAAACCCTAATTTACCACCAACTCCTCAAAGCCAGAGCCTTTCTCCAGATCCAACGCCTCCACTTCACCAAACCCTAAACCCTAGCAAGGATTCCCCCTCCGGGTTGATGGAACCAAAACCACTCAGATCCAATCGCACCGGAAGAGTTCCCAAGAAAATTTGGGGAAGAAAAAGAAAAGAAAATTCGCGAGAAAGTGCGACAGAATGAGAGAAAATTTCGGGGATTCCTAGGGTTTGAACCTTAGGGAGACTCAAAATCTTTTTCCCCTTTTGATTTTTTTTTTTTGTTTTTTTTTTTTTTTGAAATTTCTGAAAGATACCTACTTTCTCGCTTCGTCCGTCGACGACTCTCCTATTTGATTGAGAAATTAAAGGCTGTAAAATTTCATTAATTGAGTGGAACGAAGAATACGTGGCAGAAAGCGAGTGGTGGAGTCAGTGGAAAGTCAGAGGATATGGAGAAGACTTTTGGGATCTGAGGATGCCTTCGGTTTGACTCTTGGTGACTCTTTTGGCTCACGAGAGTCTGAGCTCGTTTGATCAGTATACTTGTACTCTCCTCTACCTATCCTTCCTTTTTTCTTTTTTGGAAAAAATCTAATAAAACCATTTTTATAATAAAAATGGAAAATCATAAACATAACTTAACTTATAAAAACTTGATGGGCGTGTTTGATGAGGACATGGGAATCAAAACAAATATTTTATTTTTATTTCTATTCTTTGAAAAATGAATTTGATAATTTTAATTCTTATATTTAAATATAATGATAATTTGTTTTCATTTTAATATTAAATAAAAATAAAATGAATTATCAATAATATTCATATATATATAGTTTAAAATAACTTTTTTATTTTAAAAAGTTTGATGAAGTGAATATGTTACACATTTTTTATATTTTAGAAAATAATTTAATTTCTTTATATTTTGTACCTAGGTTTCTTTTTTCTTTTTTTTTGAGAAAAGCATACACAATTTTAGAGTTAAGTATTTTTTAATAAAATTATTTTATTTGAAAATATTTTTTCAAAAATTACTCCTTTAAAAGTATTTATTAAATTTTATCAAATATCTAAAAAAAATTAAAAACACTTTTAAAATAAAAACACTTTTTAAAATTACTGATCAACTATAAAATAATTAAAATTTTACACTCCCTTGGATTAAAACAAGCAATGGTTATTCAACTCAAAGATAGCACTTATATCCTAATTTGATTTGAATATATTAAATTTGAATTTATCAAATTCAAGATCCACTTTTCAATTTTTTTTTTTTATATATATGCATCTAGACACACCTTCCCTCTTCAAATCCAAACACACCCTTAAGTTCATCCGCAGAAATAGAAAAAGCAATGTAAAGAAAAATGGCAAGGAAGTGCAGGAAAATATAAAGCTTTTGGCATTACAGACTAAAGAGAAGTCCCTTAAAAATATTACAGTAACATGTGTTGTACAGGACCAGAGAGATACAAATACAAGTACAACCATGAAAAAAAAGGAGTACCCCTCCCTCGTCTGCAGAAGAAAGATGCAGTTTCCATTCAATGCATTTTGTTTAGCTCTCCTCTCATGACCAAACTAAGATGGACTGTTTATTGTCGTCGAGTTTTTGTTTTGCTCTTTGAAATTTCAGCTTGTTTTGTTTATCAACATCCCAAATTGTCCAAGCTCCAAAAGCACAAACATTTGAATCTGCGGAGTTGTTCAATGAGCTCCAAGTTAGAAAGGGAAAGCAATAGTGTCTCAAGCCATTGTTTGGGTACTTCTTTTGGATTTCGGATTAAAAAAAAAAACAAAAGAGAAAATTTCAATAAACTCAAATGTATATTTTATTCTTATTTTCTGGTAATCAAACATGTTCTTAACAAAAATTGAATTTTCTTACTTTAAATGATAATTGAGTTGGGTGGTGTTCTTACCTTGTAATTAAAATCGTAGCGAAGATTGAGGCAAATTTAAATCTCTAGAACAATATCTGCAATGAGAAAACATGTATCCCATTAATCCCATGCCATTTTTTAGTACCAGTCAAACTAGCCAGGAAGCTTAAAATGAACTTACATTCAGAATCAGTCTTGACCCATTTATATCCATCCTTTGCTTTATGTTTCTCCTGCACTTCATCTTCATTTTCTCTCTTTGGCCTCTGTTTGTCCTCTAGGTATTTTTTCATGGATGATGCTCGAGAAGAATTTTGAGGGTAGATTTTCTTGTGAAGCATTGCCCTCAAAAGCTGTTAGGCAAATGTCATGAACGAAAACAGATGATTAATCGAGATGAACATGTAAAATGGTAAAATAGTAATGGAAAGACGATGGTTTTTGTGAACACATGGTGTGGTTGCATCAATCATGATGTCCCATTCTCAGCTAGATAGGCCCATTTTCATTTCTTTACAATGGGCCAGGGCAGACTAGCTCTAACTCTGACCAAGACTCGGATGATATTACTTACTATATATTTGACATCGTTTGGAAAATAAGACTGTCTTATTCTTCGTTATTTTCTAGAATAAATTTTTATTTTAAAAATTAAATATAAAAATAAAATAAAATTCTTCATTTATTTTAAGATAAAAAAAGGGAAGCATGGGATTTACCTTTTCCATCCTTGACTCTTGAAGTGTATCTCTCAAACTGGGAGCTGGAGCAAACCCACTTCTGCATACAAACATCTTCTTAAGCAGGAAGGATAATGATCTTTTCCCAATGTTCTTCTTCCCATGATCTGTGCAAACTTCTCTGCATTTACCCAGGATCACACTGATGGTCCTCTCAATATTTTCATCTTTATCATCTGAATCACTGCACAATGTAGCAGAAATTCTCCTATCAACCTCCAAACTTGATGGGCAGTTGAGAAATTTATCCAATGGGAGTTCGGCAATTTCTTTTTCTACATTGGAGGCTGGTTTTCTTGATAACAGCTTTGTCAGCTCTTTTTGTAACTTCCCAATTTCTTCTGGTGTGAAATCTAGTAATTCTTCAGATGAAGATGGATCCTCCTGATGAGGAGGATTTTGGCTTTCTGGGTTTTCTTTTAGATCATTGTTCCCAAAAGTTCCAATTGCCAGCAATCCATGAGGCCAGTCACTGAATTCTTCTTTGATGGGCTCTTGCTTCGTAAGATCTACACAGTGGGAGAAGAACACTAGAATGAATGGAATTTTCTATTAAAGAAGTTAAAACCGTTCACTGGAAAATGAAACCAATAAAGGAATGAAAGTTTAAATGTACACAGAAGTATAAATTGATATATAAAAGATATGTAAAAAATTACTAAAAAAATAAATTCACATCTACTAAAATTACCCTTCTCAGAATTATTATAATGCATTGAGTGAAATCTACTACTATATGATAGTCTAAGGTGGTGTTTTTTTTTTTACTTAATTCTAAATAGAACCTTAATACTTAATAATATTAAATATTAGATTGTTTGTTTTTGTAGTATTTTATTTCTATTAAGTATTAAAAAGTAAAAAAAACCATTGTGTTATTTTTTCTATTTAGAAAAAGCCACATATTCTGGCTTTTTCTATTTAGTAAAAAGTTTATAATAAGTCATGAAAAAGTAAAAAAACAAACAACCTAAATTCTAAAACTAAATGGTTTTCAACAAAAAGCCAAAAAAACAAACACCACCTAAGACTGAATATACTTCCAAAAATACATTTCCACACCCCCCCCCCCCCCCATTCCTTGGAATTTGTGACAATTAAACTCATTTTGCAAATGGAGAAGTGTCAAAACCAATCAGGAGGCCAAAATCCTTGGATCTGCTCACACTTTTTGTTAACCATGCTTGGGAAGGGAAAAAAACTTGAGGTAAGAAATTGCATTTTTTTCAGAGAAAAGTACCACTAAAAATTGGGTTTTGTTTTCCAGGTCCTTCAAATGACCCTGGAAACAGTGCAAAAACATAAAGAAATATCACTGACTTGTCCTGTTCAGAGGTAGAAAAAAATATGTGTTTAAATTAATGATGCATTCCATAGGCTACTGCAAAATTAAAACAGGCAGATCTATTAGTCAACTTTGGATTGAATTCAAACCCTAGTCTCACATATCATGATTTTGAATTCTGATCCCACCTCTCAACTTTTATGACTGGTCCAAAGTTTTATTTCTAAGATGCCTAGAAGTTTATAATCAAATTTCGAACTGCATTTTTTCAGATCTGAACCGTTCTAAACCACATTTGGTTAAGATCGGGTTCAAATTTGCCACAACCTACTGATAGCTCTTCTTGACTTGACTGTATTCAAATATGACTTGATTCGTGGCGTGAATCACATCTGAATTGAATGTAAGTTATAAAAGCTTTATTGATGTAAGTCGAACTTAAATCCAGCATTCAGCGGATTTAAATATGCGATGATTGGTTTATAATTATAAATATAATAAATAAAACCCGCTCCATTGACAATCCTAAATTTAATAATCAGTTGATGTTGACTTAGATTAAATTTGGATTTAGTATAATTTGTTGATAACTTATTGACTTAGAATTAGACGTGTAATATAGTACAAATAAACAATAACATATTTATTTAGGTCAAATTTTAATCTAATATGATCATTTTGGCTTGAATGAATAAACCATAGGATTCAAATCTATTCCACCGACACATCTAGAGAAGCAAAAGAACTCCTTCCAAATTTTGGGAAAAACCAAATATAAGTAAAGCAAAGTGAGATTTTCTCAAAAGAACATAGTTGCCACATTTTCATTATAGAACGAACACATAGCATAAAGAGTAAAACTACTGCATGGGGAAGAAGAAAGAATACTTACGAGTAGCTGAAGGCGCATTTGTTTTTCTGTTCCCTTGTCTCACATTGAGCTTATTCTGCATCCAACCGAAGAGCTGCAGCCAGAGGAAAACCAAAACTCATTGAAAAACCATAAATTCCATTTACTTTGAAAGATTCAGACTAAACTAATACAACCAGCTCTCACCTTCATTTTTCTCAGATAGAAAGGTGGTGGGTGTTTGGATGAATAGAAAGAAAACCAGGCGTAGGAAAGAAGATTGCAGGAGCAAGCTAGCCAATGAGAAATGGGATTTGGAAGTAATAAATAAACTAGGATTGTGATGAATTCTATGGTGAAGCTGAGAAACGATTCTCTAGTGGTTCAAGTTCCCAAACACGGCCTTTTGCCACTCCATCTCTCCTTGTCCTCTTCACACCTCTACACCTTTCCTCTCACTCTCTTTTCCCTTGACCTTTTCCTCTTTTTTTCAACTAATATACCCATGCCCCACTAATATAAAGACATTCTCTTTAATTCTAGTTAATTATTCTCTATATTTTATGACACATGGGGTGGTGTTCTTGTAGTTACGTTACCATTCTGGTTTCAAAAGGAGGCATCGTAGTACCAAATTTATCCGTCTGATCATGCAACACAAATCCCAAGACGCTTAATTTTAAGGGGAAAAAAATGCTGAAATGAAGCTCAATGTATTTATTAATCGCATGGTGACAAGAGTGCCACGAGGGGATTCTGCAAACCACGAAATAACAAGCGAAAAAGTGCCGTAAAGGCTGAGCTTGAAACAGAGAAGTCACTTCATGGTGAATATCTCCTTAGTTGAAGAAAACGAAAATTTCTTGTCACATCAAACACCAGAGTTCCCTATCAGAGGGAGAAATGTGATTTAGACTTGATAAAAGGAGCCAAGTAAATGGACTAAATATCATGAATCATCCTTCACCTGCTATGCTACGAATCATAGTTCGAGTTCAATATAATTAAATCAAAAGACGGAAAGGGCTAGGGACCCAAAGTCAATGAAGGTATGGGGCCACGGAACTGAGAGGAGCAGTGTGTGCGAAAACGACTAAGTGTAGCGTGCGAATGTCCCTCACTCACCGGACCGGCCCCTGAATCACTTCCTCCTGTGGCTGTAGGCCACAAATAAACCCTTTTTAGACCTGTGTTTTCATGTCATGGCTACGTGCAAATTGTGATAAGGCTCTGCACAATAATTACTCCAATCAAATTGGTGTGAGAAGGAATTTCAGAGAATTTCTAGTGCTCCAAATATATGATTAGAATAAAAAAAATCTCAAATCCTTGCACTTAACTCAAATTTTCTTATTTAGTTTGTCTTGATAGTAATAAAGACTGAAATATATAAAAATTTTAAAATTTTAAATAAATAATTTAAAAATAATAATAAATCCTATTTAATGTAGTACTCTTACAAACTTATCTTAAATTTAAAATAAATTCATAATTTTTTTGTACTCTTAAATTTTATGTAAAAATTACTATTATTTTTATTTTTATTTTTAAAAATAAAAATATATCCCAACACCTAATTAAAACCATCATTTCTTTTTTTTTCCTTTTCAACCCAAAATGGAGAGTTGAAAAACCTCATACAAAACCTCAAAACCCTCTCGTTATATCCAATTTCAAACAGGGTCCAAAACGCACCCATCATTTTCAATAAAGTTTCCACCAGATTGCTACCTCTGCGCACTTCACGGCGGAAACCATCATAAAAATCCCATCAACATAAGACTGGAATAATGGTTCAAACGTTTAGAAAAATGGAAGAAAGGACCTCCTTGAAACATAGGCAGAACAAATCTCTCAATAAAGGGAACAGAGATTTATGAATTACAGATCCCAATTGTCATGGAAACCAGCATCCAGATTTAAAGGATCTCATTGGCTCAATTTCTCATCCATGCAAACTTAAATTGCAAAATGATTATTATATTTCAAATATCATAAAGTAACCTAAAAGCCTCATTACATTTGGCTCAATCTGATTCCCATGCTTTGCTATAATTTAGATGCCACTGGAAAAGCTTTTAACAATATTATTATTAATTTTTTTTTAAAATGCACAAGGAACACTGTTATTGGATTTAGCTTTTACAGTTTAGCAAAACCAGTGACAGCACATATTAGACTGGCCTATCAAAAGCCTATTATCTCTAGTTATCAGGGCCCCATTGGGGGCCACCCAATCACGTGAACGCCCCCAAGAACGTGGGCCATGCCACGTCGACACCGAGGTGGTTGTGATTAGAAAAGACACTTAATCGGTGCAAGTGGGTAGCAGGTAATGTCAGGTGGCTACGTGTCACGACAAAGGAACTCCATCATATCTTGTCAGACCAACACGTGTACCAAAGGGGTCGGGTTGACTTTCTAGTTTCTACCATGATCTTTTATTCCTTTTTCCCAAATCCCAAATCCCAATTGATCCTTATTTAATCTGAACTCTTTAACTCACAGTTCTCTATAATACAGAGAAACATCTAGCCATGCCAATTGCCACATATCCAAGTTGCGGTCCTGAACCATCTGATTGGCTGACAAGAGTTTCTAACTTTCTACATGTGATCAAATATCCGAGCAACATTCTTTATTATGTGGCTCTTAAGGATTTGAGGTATGTGTAAGATGTTGTTTGGTTGATAATAAAGAACTAATACAGCTAAAATCAAATGTCTAGTTCAGAATGCTATGTCCTCTAATCCAACAATCTGGAAATAAACCCTAGACGGAAGCAAAAAATATCTATAATTGTCGTCATTGAATTCGTCACCACAATGCCTAGAAGTTCACCAGAAATCCGAAAATCCTCGGTGTGCATGTAGGGGGGAAAAGTGAAAAGGGGGAGAGTTCTAAAAGGGAACACTCCCACCAAGATGATAGAATTTTTTTACAAGCTGAATAAGAAGCCATGTGAGTTATGCATCTACTAGATGTATTGGGTTTAGGAATTCAAGCTATATATTTTGGAACAGTAATCGAGATTTACCTGAAGTAGAATACTCGTGTTGCCAAAAATTCACCAAGACCTCGGATGATATGTATGTGGACTTGTACCCTCCACAAAGTTGAAGCCATCATAGTTTGACTAGCTCGTCTTTTATTGGATGTCCAGTGAATCATAAACAAAAGTGTCTTGGATTAAGATCAAGCAAATGTTTCATCCTACAAGAAAGCACCCAGAAGCCTTACGAACTAAGATATGGGATTCATACTATGCAGCAAAGATAAAAAGATGGGATGTTATTAAATAACAGTTTATAAGCAAAGGTCACTGTCCCTTAAATAAATGAGGAGGCACCCTCCAGGACGACCACAAGCTAGGGTATGCACATATTCTACAAGGGTAATATGGGGTCAATAATCAGCCCTTGGTATGATTTAAATCTAGCTTCAGTGTCAGGTAAAAGTAAAGCATGACAATCTAACATATCTTATCACTTGATTAGCAGTCTAGAAGTGCTTTTCTTGCTTTGAAAGCTCGAAATTGCTTGGATTTTGGCTCATAAAGAAGAAAAGATACTTTCAAACTCTTCAACAATATATGGATTGACACTACTTCCACGAGAAATGACAACCAAAAGCATGTTTGAAAACTGTTTTTAAAGGCAGTTTTATTTCTTAAAACCAAAAAACTGCTTTCTAAACTAGAAAACATGTTTGATAACCTTCAATAGAAAACAGTGTTTTGAAAACAGTGTTTTCTAGTAATATATTTAAATTGTTTTCACTTATTTTTTATGGTTTGTTTAAAAAATAATTATACATAGGAGCATTATTGAGATAATGCACTACAAATAAAAGTTATTTTTAACAAATATTAAAAAATAAATAAATAAAAAGTTTAGAACATTACAAATTCTTAAAAAAACTTTTGTTCTAGAAAACACTGTTTTAAAACATCAGACAACTGTTTTAAAAAATGCTCCCAAACAAACACTAAACTTACTTATCTCTAAACAAAAGAAAAGATAACTCTTTTATAAGGACTTACCAGCTTAAGCTTGGAAGAGAATTCAAGCCTTCCTCATCAGAACAGAGAACCTCCTAGCTGAAGTGTTGCATATGCCATGACCAGATTTAAGGGCTGACTAGATCAACTCATGTTAAGCTGCCTAGATTCTGAATCATGCTCTAAGCTGTCAGCATCAACCATCCTGGAAAATAATCCTTTTCTCTGTGAAACATAAAAACACTTCCAGTGAAAGGAACTACCACCTCCTTAAGTCTTACTTCAGTTTTTGGTGACTTTAATGTTAGCTGCCAATGGGTAACAAAGGCAAAATGCATACAACTCTTAGATTATATCATTGTTTATGCTTGGAAGAGATTCTCAACCATTATATAGTTGTTTACAGCTACAATTAGGTACCTAAATTGCATCAGTGTAGAAGGAACATGTAAATTATGTAATGCATCTTTCATTTGCAAAGCATAAATACTACTACTTTGACTAGCAAAGTGAGGAAAAACACCCATCATCAAAAAGCAATCCTTGGCCCTGAAATCATATCAACCTGTTGGATGTTGTAACCATATGATCCACTGAATTCCTCATAATGGTGAAAAAAGAAAATCAAGGAGTTTTAAAAGGAACAGAAATTTTGATGTCCCCCTGATGTGACCATAAAATGACTGGAGTAGTTCCACCAACATACCATCTAATAAATAGGGAGCTTAGATCATTCTATAATTTTTTTGGATAAATCAATAAATCAGCCTTTTTTTTACATACAAGCAATCAAAGAAGAAAGCTGTATGAAATGAAAGACTGAACTAAAACTAAAATCTATTTACAATACTTTAAGCAGACAAAATATAAACATCAAAACTTCCAATAAAGATCTCTCACTGCATTAATGGGAATGGAAGCCCAGATATCCATTTCATTCAGGAAGGTGGTGCAGGTAAAAAGGCTTGTACAGATCATACAGTTCTGCCTTGAGTGTCTATGTTTTACAGTTCATCATGCTTTGAACCAACAGCACCTGTATCAGAAAGTATGATAATTAAGATAGACACAAGATTCTTGCAAAGTAGAAACATATTTCTTTGAGTGTGAGACACATCTTAACAGTAACAAACATGAAGATTCAGTTTGCTTTTATGGAAGTCAATTCCAAGCAGATAGTTCTTGTTTTCATTTTTAACAAGTTGATTTTGAGTCCATGCCATCAGAAGCTTAAACTTTTTTCTTTAGTAGCCTTTTGTGAAGTATGTGATATCTTCTAGTCTGCTATTATTTCAATGAAAAAACTTTCCAAAAAAGAAAAGAAAAAAAAAAGGTGAAATCAAACTGCAGTGGAGTGTTAGAGAAAAGAAGGAGCACAAAAAGATAAAAAAAATACAGGGAATTTTGGAAAATCACATCTATTCAACATTGCAGGGCTGGTTTTGAAATTTTATGTTATCTTTTGATTTCCTCCATCATCAAGCAAATGTAGAATAAGAAAAAAAAATGGGTGAAGAGAGAAAAGTTCTATATTCATATTTGAAAATGCATCAGCCCTATTCTTTGGGATCTTGAAGAAATAAAAGAATTAAGGCCACAAACAGCAAAGCAAAGTAGTTCAGAAACATCTCAGCATTTTTAGAAATGTACTTCGCAAAAACAAGTATTGGATCTCCAGATTGTCATTAAGCTAGACATGCTGGAACCACCTGAGGCCATAAAAGGAAAACTTGTTCCATCAATTAACAAAGACATATTCACTAAAGCATAGAGATTTTATTTGAACATTTTGTAATAATTCCATACATCTTTTTTAGACCTTTCCTCAACTTTTGGAGCCCTAGTGTGCAAACAAACACAAATTTATTTATTCTTATAGAGAATGTCCTAGTCCACTGATTATATGCTCGGGAAATCTAAAGATTCCATATTGTTTTACTAAATAGGCCTCCTAGTTTTGGTAGAATAACCTCCATGGTTACACAACTTTGTATACAAACAACAGATCCAGTCATGCTCCTAACCCCCTGATCTTTAGTTCTAAGAGGTTCATATGCAACCAAACACATGCTAGGACAGTGTAAAGGCTATAGACCAAAAAACATGAAATTACAACAATGGGCACCATCCCACCCCAAAACTCGGACAAGCCTTAGAATGCATATATACCTAAAATATAAGAATCAAAATGACACCTCAGTAATAATCCATGCACCAAAGTTCTCACCAAAAAGGAACCACATTCATCTAAAGCCTAATAAATATTACTGTCATAAGATAGCATATCAAAAAAAAATCCTGATATTTCTTATCAATATTAACATAAAATCATCATGTCTTAGAAAGCAATGGCATTGGTAGATTCAAATAAATATATTTTGTTATATTGACTAATGGAGAAAGGAATTGACCTGAAGAAAATTCTTCAAAGAAAAAAGATATCTCCCTCTCAGCAGATTGGGGAGAATCTGAACCATGGACACAATTCTTTTCTAGATCCTGTCCACACATTGCTCTGATACTGAAAATGAGAGCAGAAACAATCAAGAAACCAGCAAAGAAGCTACAAAAGTTATTAAGCATATCACAGAACAAGGAAAACACACCAATCATAGAGACATTAATCAAATTGGATACAAACTCTACATTCATATGATAATAGAACAAGCAAGATTGCTAATGAAAATATTAAACAAAATATGGTCATGATTAACAAGAACATAAATAACCTGTGAGGATGAGTAACCTTAGCCTTCTGAGCATCAGTTGGTCCAATTAAGGCACGCCAATCAGCAACAGCATTTACCTTCTCCAAGACCATAACCAAAACTGGACCACTGATACAAGTAATGTATCACAAACAGTGAGAGGAGTTCTCAAATATGTATCCTAAATCAATAACATTGTAGATACAACTCCAATATACAGTGATTATAAATCCATTTAAAACTCAACAAGATGCAAAAGAAAATCAAGAGACAGAGCAAGTAGCATGCAATACTATTATTTGCTCAAATTATTTTCAGTAAACAAGCATTAGGATTCACTGGACTGATTAATAAGATAGACAAAATATGCTAACAATGCCAAAGCTTCATGTATTAAAGGCCATACAATGACAGGGGCATGGCTTAAGCTGGAGTCATGCTGCACAGGGATTTAAGCAACTTCCTCTGACAGTGAGAGAGAGGGTACAGTATTTCCAAAACTGGGCACCATGAAGCTTCAAATAACTATAATAGTCAAAAAGTCTATGGATAATGATTAATTTGCATGCTGCTTGTGAAACAAGAATTGGAGAAGCCTAGTTCATAGCTAATATGTACAATGCTTTTTCAGAAGGGTAGTTCAGTTGCTTTCAAAGATATTAAGTATATGACTAATATGAAAAGTTCAAGAACATAAGTGTGTGATTCTGTGGTTGATACCACAAAACAGAGAAATGTAAAGTGCAGAAGAAATTTATAAAAAAAATAAATAAATCCTAAACTGGTTTGGCTGCAGCAGTTTGTTGAGAAGACTCAATTCAAGGAGCTAATATGAAACTTGTGATGTGAACAATAATTATCAACTTTAATCAAGCAATAGAGGCGATCCAACCAATAATATTTTGAGTAGAAAAAATAACAAGAATTAATGTCAGGTAAAAGATACCTGGTCATGTATTTGACAAGGGCAGGAAAGAAACTTCTCGAAGAGTGTTCGGCATAAAATTTTCCAGCAGTATCCTCATCAAGTCGGACTGTCATTTCCCTGAGAATGATAAAACCAGACTCCAGAATAGCGTTCTTTATCTCATCAGTATAGTTCCCAGACAACCCATCCGGTTTTATCATTGCAAATGTTTTCTCTTTTTCAGCACTTCCACTGCTTGAAGATCTACATTCCTCATAATTTAAGGTAAACAGAAAGTTAGGACTAAAATGCCACACTAATGCTCCACATTAGGAGATCCAAGGGAAATGGTCAACCATCCAAGAAGAAATTTCAAGGGAAATTAACAATGAAAATACAAAGAATTGCAACTTTCTTAGATTCTAGCAGAAATTTGATAAATCAAGAAGAAAGTCCATTTTAAATACGATAAGAAGTCATAGTAAATTCATAGACTCCTAGGAAATTATCTGCCACCAAATTACTAATTCTATGTTTGGTTTCAAGAAATTACTAAAGAAAGCAAAAAATGCTAAGGAAAATCACTTTCTCGTATTTGATTTTACTATGGCTATGTTTGGTTCCCCGAAAATACTAAAGAAAGAAAACAAATGCTAAGAAAAATGATTTTCTTATGTTTTGGTTTTACTATCCAAAATGCGAAAGAAATTCAAATATAATTAAAATTATTAAGAAATTTGCATATTTTTAAATTATTTAATATTTATAAATAGGATTTAAATAAGTGAAAAAAGTTTGAAATAATATATAAAAATACTTTATTGACTTTAAATCTACTTTATATTTTCCTTTACTTTTTCTTCCCCTCTACTTTTTCTCCCAGGAACCAAACATGGCCTATAGAAAATATGAAAGAAAATCAAATATAATTAGCATTAGTTAGAAACATATACATTTTCAAATCATTTAATCTTTATATAATAGAGTTAAAATAAATTAAATGAGTTTAAAGTAGCATATCAAAATAATTTATTGATTTTAAATCTATGCTTTATTTTCCCGCACTTCTTTGTTCCTTCTACTTTTTCCTCTCTATTTTCTTTCCCTTACATTTTCTCTCTAATTTTCCAGGAACCAAATATAGCATAAGGCTTCAATATTAATGCATTAATTACTAATGACTAGGAGACTTAAGAATAGAGAAGAGATTAGCTGGATAAAATTTCCAGCAAATCAAAGTGGTGGCTAATTCATGGAATCCTAAGAAACAATTAGCGACCAAATTATTCAAAGTAGAGACGTTCACCAACAAAGAGTAGCATATATCAAAACATAGAGAAAATTGCCCTAATATTTATACATGGAATCCTTGCTTGAGATTGAGAACGAAATTTTCAACATATTAGAAGCCATAATTAATTCAAAGACTCCTACAATCTATCAGATTGTTCAAAGCACCGTATGTTGGCAAAATCAGCATTAGTTACCAAAGATTAACAGATTTAAAAACAGAGGAGAGATTATTAGTCAAAAATTGCGTGAGTGAATAACACTTAGGAAATAAAATAAATCAAATTCAAGATACAAGGTTTTAGTTAGTTTTGGTTATCAAAAACAATGAAAAAAACAATTCAATTAAACGGAATAGATGTGTTAGGCTTAGTTGATTGAAATTCCTACTTACTCGATTCTCGAATGATAAATGGCCTAAGCCCTGATCCCTTTCAGGTCTCCCATTCTCTCAGTTACCAAACAACAAAGAAAACAGCACACAATTCGGAATCTAATGTTTATGATTTCTTTGTTTGGCAAAAACACCTACAAATTCAACTCCACTAATCAAAATATTTGCTTCAGGAACGGTTGATAAAAAAAAATTTACTAACTCAATTCACTCGAATAATAAACAGCCGAAGACTCAAACCTTGATCTCTTTCCATTCCTTTCATTTTTCTGCCACCAAACAGCAAAGAAAATGCAAAATTATATCTCTCCTTTACCTGCCAATAAGAGAGACAGAAACCAGAAGCAACAAAACCAGAAACCTTGAAACGCAAGGAGCGATTTGGAGAGCCATTTGAAGCGTCAAACTACAAAAAGAAACAACCGTGACTACAAATCCATGTATATAGAGGGAGAAAGATCGAGCGAAACCTTAGATTTCGCAGTTTTTGCTCACACGTGATTGCTTGGGAGGAAAGTGTAGAGAGGAAGAAAACTAGAGCTCTGGGAAAGAAGAAAAGTAAGAGCGGGAAAATGAAATGAAAGAGTGGGGAAGATTTGATTTTGGGCAGCGAGGCTATTTATAGAGAGACTAGGCTGCGGCGACTACCGCTGAGAAGTGGCTTTTTATTTAGAGGCGCTTGATTTCTGTGTGACTTTCGCATTTGGATGATGCACCAGTGGGGTCTACATGGACTTAGGATTTTCGGGTCGTAGAAAACGACGTCGTTTACCATTTAGTCCCGGTTTTTGTTGCCATGCCTAAACGACGCCGTTTAGTAGTTATGTCTTAAGTCTTAACTCTTAACTCTTAAATATGAAAACAAAGGCGAGTTCTAGACCTGATTCCACGGGTAAGGTAAGTTTACTAAGCCGGAAAAACAAAAGAAAAAAAAAATTAATAAATTATTTTTATATCTTTTTAAATTTATTTCACTTATTCTATTTTTTTTAAATTAAATAATTTAAAAATAAATAAAATTTTAATTATATTCAACTTTTAATAATTTTTTTCTTTCCATATTTCCAAACTTAACCTAAAATAACTTTACCACTATAAAAAAATTATTATCTCACAATAATCTAATTTTGATTTATAAAAAAAGATAAAACTTTTGAAAATAGGACATCGCCCTTGAAAGCTTATGGCTTTGTTGGTTTTCACGTATTCATCTTCCTGACTAAACACTAAAACTAAAATGGGCCGTCCATACCAATCTCAATCTCAAGGCTACAACCTCCGTTGCCATCAGAGATATTAAAAATATAAGTTGTATAGCCTTATCCAGTGCCATTTCCGAAATATCACTCAATCACAAAGAATAATACCATGAAAAATAAGCCATTGCTATGTATATCGTAAATAATCTCGTGGTCTTTGTAATTAAAATCCTATTTCTTTTATACCCAACCCTTGTATCCTTATAGCTTTGATCCAATTTATTTATACCCAGCCTCATATCTTTGTACCATTATTCAATTTTCCATGCTTAATAATGAACTAATCTTAATTATTTAATTTGTAAATAAAATAAATAAATTAAATTAAAAAAAATAAATAAAAATAATTTATTAACTTTAATTATATACATTTTTCATTTTCCTTCCCTTCTCTTCTCTTCTCTCTTCTTATCTTATTTTTAATTTCAATTACATTTTTTTTCTCAAATCAGAGAGAATTTATGAGAACCTGAGTATATATAATTTTATTTTTCTTCTCTTCTCATTTTATTTATTTATGTATTTTAATTTTTGTTATATTTTCCAAATTTTCCCTAGAAAATGAAAAGGCGGACCTCAGTGATACCGCTGTAAACATAATATATATATATATATATTGCAGCAACAGCGTATATACATACATTTTGATGTCCTACTCTGTATCGTTGGGTCATTAGCCGCACGAAACACAGAGTTCACAGCAACAATCCATGCACCCGAAACACGTGAGGGCAGAACAGAGCTGTGTGAAGGCTATTGCGCATTGGTTATTCAGTTTTGAACAAGCCTGGATGAAGCACATGCAACATATGCGATCAGCCACCATGGCGCAACAGTTGGTAGCAGCCTTAAAGATCACATCTGTGCCCTCAGGTGGCTTTGGCTCTTCGACTCCTGAAGGCAGATTCTCAGATGTTGCTGTCAAGTCACCAAAGCCGATGCCCAGGGTTCCTAGGAGTATGATTTTCTGTCCGATTGAGTCCACCATCTTCTGCAGGCCATATATATGACATATGCAAGTTAAAACAAAATTCAAAAGGAATTAGCCTCTAGGCATCTGGCGCATTTAAGATAGAAGGGAGACAGTAACGCCATGTTTGACAATGTTTCAGACTTATATGGCCTAACCCAAAGCTCTTTTTTAAGCTAGGGCTTCTATCAATATTTGGCTAATCTTATTTGATTTAAGAAAACAGTGTAACATAAAAGTCAAGAACATATTATTTATTGTAGAAACTCTATTTTAACTTATATAAAAAGTTTTTTCATATTGAATAAAATTTCTAATAACAATATCGCCTTCCAAAAATTATGGCTTTGGTTTTATAGTATCTAATTTTAGCTCTATTTGAGAACACTAATTTCAAATGTTTTTTGGCTTTGCATTATAAATACATAAACTAAGATTGAATAATAACTCAGGAAATTTTCTCATGTTGCATATGGTGTAAGAAAAAGGACAGAAGCCATTGTCCGGTTGCCAGTCAAATGAATGCATTGGATCATAGAAGTTGAGCCTATAACTGAAGTGATTCAGTGGGTAAAATGCATACCTCTTGTAGCATCACTGATTCAGAGGCTTGCTTCCCTTTATCAGTCACAAGTAAAATCATGCAGGTATACTCTGAAGGAAAGCCCGTCTGCATGCTCATTCTTGCGATCTACACAATAAGGGAAATAGTTCATGCAAAATTATATTTTAATATGGAATGCATATACATACTTTTATAAAGTACCAATCTCATCCAACCTTAAGAACTAAACTGGGGCACATGCATATAATTGATACTGAACCTGTGTTTCGTTTCTGGAAAGAAATAAAATATAATTGAAGTTCAAATTATTTACTTTTTGTATAAGAGCTAAAATAAGTAAAATTGTCTTTAAATCTACTTTTTATTTTCTTTTATTTTTTTTTCTTTCCTTTTCCTCTTGATTATCTTTCCCTCACATTTTTGCTCAAATTTTCTGAGAACCAAGCATAGCCTATGACATGATCATAACTATGTGATTCAACAGTGTCTTTTGGTTGGTAGGAATTGGGAAAACCACATGGATATTCAAGATTAGAAAATAAGTGAACTCAGTATTAAACTCAATTCAGCTCTTTTATAATACAATAGATTGGCAAATGGGGTAAACATACTCTCTCCTCTAGCTGTTTACTTTCTGACAACCATGCTTGTACTGTGAGTAAATTAATTTGTCTCCTTGCAAATACCTGCCAAGAAAGGCAACAGAACATACCATCAGAAAAAGCTGATCTAGTTTGTGGGCTCAGTTTCGACAACACATACACGGAAAAAAAGGAGTAACTGAATGATTAATACAGAACATAACATTCAAGTGCTAAGCGTTCAGAGAGGATTTCCTGTGAAATGTCAAGAGAAATGTGGGAAATACAATGGGAATGGGAAGGTAAGTTTTTGAAGTCCCTATCTATTCCATTGGTGCAAAAAGCAAATAATGGCAAAGGGGGCTCAAAAATGGGATCTATGAATGGACAAATATCAATTGGAAGCAGGGAAGCATGTACATCTCCTCTTAGTGTAGGTAAGTTTTTGAAGCCCCTATCTATTCCATTGGTGCAAAAAGCAAATAATGGCAATGGGGGCTCAAAAATGGGATCTACGAATGGACAAATATCAATTGGAAGCAGGGAAGCATGTACATCTCCTCTTAGTGTAGGCCACAGACTATCCTAATACATTTCAAAATTGAAAAAGATAAATCTCCTCAAATGAATTAAATGACAGCCAAGATAAATTTGATGATTGTGTGGTATCTTTCATAGCTAATCGTATAAAGAACCAAAAATAACATGATCACATGAAGAATATTTTTCCAAACCCTAACAAATACTTTCTCAGTTTTAAAGAATGTGTCAATCATTTCTAATCCGAAGATCACAAAGTAGAAAATTACTCTGTCAAGCGGAATCTCCTTGGCCTTCTGTATTTTCAAGTCTATCGTGAAATTGCTCATATCTGCCAAACTACCACTAGCTTTGAGAGAATCAGGAAATTCTCCATGGTATCTGCCTGATATAATCAGTGGGCTTCCAGATGAAAGGTCTGGAATATGAAATGGGAACAGCTGCAATACAGAACACGGAGAATATGATGTCAGGGATGCAACAATCAAAATAGACAAATATTTTAAGCATAGTCCAACTTTGGCTTGTTTAGCATGGTAGCATATCAAATGATGCATAAAACAGCACAAGAGATGAAACTACTAGGCAAATATGACACCCACAGGCATCACCATATAGCTGCAAACAAAGCATATATTAACTCCAAGGTAACTGATCATTCTTTTCTTGCTATTCCTGGTTGGCAGAAACATTGTGCTGTCAATTAAAACATACTATTTTGAATCTCTTTTTTGTTAACCACATGCATGATGAACAACCAGCATCCAAAACCCAGTTTTGAAATCTAATAATATTGGCCTTTTTTGTACACGCCCAAACCATCATAATTGAATCTCCTCCAATTTATTGCCTATTGGAGCTAATCATAGATTTTAGTAATTGCAAGAAATCCACCCTTGTCCGCAAGCTAAGGAATAATTTTTAGAATATACAGATTTTGAATAGTGAACTCTAGTACCTCTTAACCACACAATCAATCATAGATTAGGATCCCCACAAAATCAAATGTGTAATGAGAAAAAAAATCAACCAATAAGAGAACTACCTAAGATGAAGATACAAATATTCTGAAATTTAGGCTGAGGATAAGAAATAATACAAAGAAAGTGAAGCAGTGACGTGGATGAATTGACAATACCTGCTAAAGAAAGAAATTAAACGAAATCCTAAATTACTCTATAAAGTGCATTTAGGTAATTTTGCAGATTTTACGTTTTTTAATGTCATTAGTCAGAAATTGGTACTTGAATTGTATATATAATTTGAAAAGTTTTTTTATTGAAACTTTCTTCTTAAAAGAAGTGTCAATATTTCTAAACTTTCTATTTTATAAATTAATCTCTTTTCTCTTAAGTTTCTATTTTGAGTCTTCAGAATTTTGAAGTCTTTGTTATTAGAAATTTTATTCGAAGGTGTTTCTATAAAGTAGGATGTTAATTCTAAAAAAAAGAGTTTTTGTTTCTTTTTTTATATTTTATTTTTCAAAGATTTAGGAGTTCTCGAAAATGAACAACAGTCCTAATAAGTTGCTACATAGGATAGGTTTGCTTTTCATAATTTTTTTTTAGTTTTAAGGGTTCTAAAACTTTATAAATAAGGCTAATGGATGTGAAGGGGATGATGATTGATGATCCAAAGATTTTTATTTTTATTTTTTTCTGGGTGCAAATTTTGCAATTTTCATGGTAAGACTTAATTATTTTACTTCTAAGTGAGACTCCTAGGGCCTATGTAAGTTTGCAAGGTTGCTTCTTTATCTTTTCTTTTCCTATTTTTTATTTTAATTTTTCCGTACTATTATAATTTTATCTTCCTTCTCCTTAAATCTCAAAAGATTGAAGTCCTAGTCCACCTATTTGATTATAGAAAACCATCCTAGTGTTGTCAAATATCAAGCAATCAATTACACACAAAATGTAATCACAGCATTCAAAAGATCACCAACCAAATCACAAATGAAATTTAATGTCAATGAAAGTAAGTATTTTCATCTTTTGAAGCTCATACTGATGATGATGATACAATAAGTTTCTTGATGAAATTGTCACTGTGAAAGAGTTCTAAGCAGGATGAAAAATAAATAAAAAGTGAAACCATGACTAGTTAGCGACTTAGCTTACCTCAAGTGAATCAAGATGTTCCAAGGTTTCAATAGTTATATTTGCAAGAATGACAGATGAAGCTTTTGTGAACAGTCTTTGCATGTGAAAGGCAATTGAATCTGGCCAAATAGACAACAAGAATAAAAGAAAATTATATAAGTCCATGTTGTTCAAGAAGATGGTTGGTGCGTGCATTACTAAAACACAATTGGATATTTACTGACTCATGTTTGTGAACTTAAATGCTCCTTAATATCAGTTCAATATTAAATTTAACAGTAAAAGTATCTTCCCTGGACAACAGAATTTAAGAATAAAGTACTTGGCTAATCCCAAATAGGTGCATTATGTTAACAGGGAAGAAGAATCAGGGCACCAAATTTTCATTGAGATGTTTTCCACTTAATTCGTATGGTAAAAACTTTTGTAAAGATATAGGATTTAGTTAGTAAATTGATCTTCATTTGAGGAATTACTATGAATTTCTATACGACGTAGCCCAAAAGGTCATATGAGGAATGATTACAGGGAGAGAGAGAGAGAGAGAGAGCTGGTAGTACTTCCTAAAAGTTTGAAGCAAAGGTTGCCTCTTACCAAAGTGTTCTGGTTATTGTTTTTGGTGTTTAAATTTAATTGCATTTTCTTTTGAATTAGTCAAATCATTTATATAAAAGTTAGCAAAGGGATTCATGCAACTAGGCTCCAAACTAGTAACTTTTTACTTTTTCCTATTTGCCCCTTTCAACATTAGCATTAGTACTATCAACATGAACAGCAATTACTGAATTAGTTCAACATTAGTAATACTATTTGTGAGGAAGAAATAAATAAAAGTTGCAAACCAATATAACTGACCAGCATCATATGCAGCATCATAGTAACCCCTTCCAATCTGTGCTAGCATTTGCAAGAAGTAATGATTACAGTATGAACCTGTAAAGTCATTCACAGAAAAAAAAAAAAAAAAAATTGACTGGAAAATTCAGAAGGAATAGAATCACTACAAGATTGTGAGATCAAGAATATCAGAGTTCTTTACCGACATGATACCTATGCCAAAAGTACAGATACGAGGACAAATTGGGCTTCTGTTTCTGAGATGGCCTTCCACAACATTACAAATATGTCTTTCATCTTCAACAGCCCCATCAGTAATGAGGAAAATGAGAGGCATTGAACCACTAGTTTTAGTGAGCATCTCTATTGCCTGAGATAAAGCAGATTGTGAGTTTAGAAGTTCTAAAATCAAGTGTATGATATTGACATGTAGAGATGTGCGTCAATCAAAAATGTACATGAAATGGGGATGGGGATGTGGTTAAGTAAGATTATTTGTAATGTATTGCATGCAATAAACAGGATTTAAAGTAACCATCAATGGACATTTCTATTCTGAAGTCACCAACTTGTGGAGGACATCTTCCATGTAATCTACACCTTTGAATGATTTCCACCATCTAATCTTGTACTACAAGAGAATTGACAAGACTACTGTGGTCATCTGAAAACATTTTCAACACATATAGCAAAGGCAAAAAGGCTGAGCTGGTCATGGCCTAGTGCCATAGCATATATTTTTGTCATGTTTCAACACAAATAGCACAGAAAAAAGGCTGGGTAGGATTTCATAGCATATGTTTTGTTATGGAGGTGAACTGAGCATAAAGAGAAGTCAAGTGCTCCTTTTTTACAGTATGTATTTCTCATTACCAATACATGCATGAATATTATTATAGTGTGAAGAATCTAAACATAAAAGCCAATATTAACTCAGATTTAAACATTAACTGGAGGACATTACTTGCCATTCAGAATATTTTGAGAATCTGCACATACCTGACTTAGAGGATTCAAAATGTTTGTTCCACCCTCTGCATTGAAATTTGTGTTAATCCACTGAGTAGCATTTCCAACTTCTTCCTTGGTTGCAAGAACCATTGTTGATGAGAATAAGCAAGTGTCTCCATTAAAAGCTATTATGTTAAAAGAATCCTGTGTATTAAGGTTCAAGAGGGCTGCCAGTACAGCATCCTTTGTATTCTCAAGTGGGCGTCCCCGCATGCTTCTGCTTATGTCAACAATAAATACCACTTCCTTTCTGAAAACCTATCAGGATCACCAAAATGGAGTAAGGATAGACATAATACAATTACATACAAATAAATAATTGAACTGCAGAATGGTAAGAGGCAATCAAAGCATGTGGTAGAATGTAATTATACAGACCAGATCGAAATGCTCCCACAGTGAGAATGAGAACAATCAACCATAGTGTAAGCATTTATTGGAACAACATATTGTACACATGTAAAGTGGGAAGTTGGAGACAACGCATATCTCCTCTTCATGAAGTAATAATACAGAGCTACAAGGGTGCAAATATTGAACATTCTAGCTTACTTTGTTCAAGCGCTAAAGGTTAAATCTGTTAAAAAACTTGAATGAGCAGGTTAACAGCAAGTGATATAAACTGCTCTACACTTCAATAAACAACAAGAAGATTGGAAATTTTGGGTTTTTAGAAATTCAGAATTGCATCAAATATATTGTGTTTGTGTGCCCTTGCAAATTATTTGTGCCTATCTTTTGCACTTGTACTTGCGCTGCTCTTCAGTGATTTCTTGACAATGTCAACACCACTGCAGAAGGTCATCAGTAGAGGATATTAATGTACAGCCTGAATGCAACATGACCAAAGAATGCATTTTGAAAGAAATGCCATATATCGGTGGATCCATTTGAAGGCGGAGAAATGAAGTACTTCCAGTAGGGGTGGGGTGGGGGGGATGATACTATAAATGAAAAGTTAAAATAAAGCTAGTTCTAAAACAAAGCTAGCGAACCTTCCCACTGATGTTACTTCCAGGGAAAAGATAGAAGCAGAACATTTCTCTTTGATCAAAATCATGTACAGAAGGAGATTGCATGAGCGCCCCACCAAATATGTTATTAGAAGACACCTGAAAGCGCAGTTGGCAAACAAGAATATGAGTAATGCATTCAAAATAAGGGAAATACTTCTTCAGAAAAGGTTCCTGAATGTCTAGTATGAACAGGTTATGATCATGTACATTTCAGAGCATCTTCTCTGCATCAGCAGGGATGCACAGATGCACATGAAGAAATATACAGTGATTAAAAAAAGGAAAAGAAAAAACCATCTTCAACGTCTTACAGTATATGAAAAATTGAAGTCAGCACGTGACCATGTTTGAACTTCTGCTTCGTATAAGAAACCCAATTTACCGACCTGATGCCTTAGCTCCTGGAAATTTTGGAAAAAAATATAAAAATCATGTCACTTGATTTATATGCAGAATCTTAGAGCTTTTCACAATGACAAACCTTCAGAAGATGGCTTGTAGCCTTGCATAAAATTTCTGTTCCAGTGCCAGAGTTCACATTCAACCGTATCTTTTCTTTTTTGGGAATTTTCTTCCCAGCAGGAGTGACACATGTGGGAAAACTGAAAGGTATAATGAGACTGAATTGACCATCCTGATATAGCAATTTCTGAGACCAACTGAACTTAATCGATAAATTGGTGCCTCCTTCAACCTTAAAGGCAAACAAACATAAAATATCTCAGCAAACAAAATTAATAATACATTATAGATCACAAATAACCAAGAGAACATGTGAATTAAATGAAGTAATTAATAACCTTTGGAACTTTTAAGGTATATATCCGCCATCTCAGAAAGCGCCCATCTTCTGTTTTGGCAGGTTTCCCATTATCTTTTGTATCTTCCTCTGTGATCAGTCGACTATTACATGATCTTCCAGTAACATCAACCTCAACACCTAGAACTGAACCCTGTTAGCCAAATCATGTTGCCCTTGAGAACATAATTCAGATACCTCAAACATTAAAGAAACCAGTCTGCAACAAACAGTAGCAAAAGCATATTATAACTTGACATAAGAACGCCAGCAACATATGATCATCAAGAAAGGTGTGAACATATTCCATTACTTCCATCGGCATATTAGTTGATATGCAATATAAATGATGAAGAACTGGCAGATATGGGTTAAAGTCAATTTCAAGAAGCACTGTTTATGGAAATAGTTCCGATTTCATAATGAGCTCCAATCAGAAAGGCAATATATCAATTAAACCACATCTAAAATAGAAATCGATGTTGGAAATACGACTAAAAGGGAAGTAGTTAACTACGTGTATTTCTGTTACGGTATCAAGTTGCATTACCTGAAGGAAAGTTTCAATTTAGCTAGGATACCTCTATTCTCTTCAAATTAATCTGCGTATGGAAGAGACTTTCTGCTATTGCATATTATGCCAAATTTTCATAGATGATCTCACTTAGCACAAAAACCGAAAATATACGTTAGTTTTGGCTGTTGCCTCGAGGAAAACAAAGAGTTCCCTCCAATTGAACCCCATAGAACTCAAGAAGGATAGGGGTAGAAACGTGAGGATTGACTAAATCGAAAAAAAATATGACGGAGAACATGCCTCTAGAAAGAGCTGAATGGCAGAAAATGATTCAATGATGAACTTGCTTTGCTGAATGCATCTATGCTAGTGCTAATTCAGCCAAAGTCATGAACGAACTAGCTTTGCAGAGAAAATGTAGGAAACATATTAAATTCTTCCTTGTTTAGGTCTTGAGAGAACGAAAAACTCCAATGAAATACTCCTAATTACAACTATTTAGCTCATTTCAATTTTTTGTTTTTTCCTTTTTCTGCTTTCCTTCCTTCTCTGGTGCGGAACAGAAAACAAAGGGTCGGTCGCCACTTTCCCAACAACCAAACAGAGCCACATGTAAACCTCAAACACAAAAACACAAGCGCTACCTGCTCCCCCATTGGAATCGCAACGCGACAATCGCATCTTCTACTCCCCATAACGCAGTGAACTCGCCAAGTTCCACTGACAGAAATGAACGCAGTATCCAAATAACAATCAACTTCCATTGCAATCCCAAGCATGTGAAGCGGAATCAGCGCCGGAGGATCGCACCGGCCATGCACATACGGCTGGTAGCTCGGAACATCCGGATTATCAACGATCGACGGCTCCGGAATCACGGCGTAAACCATTGGCGCCGTTGGAAGGAACGACTCCTGCGACTCCGACTTCTCCATTTCCTGCGGCTTCGGAGCCGATGCCGACCGATCCTTCCCGTAGTAAATTCGTTTCGAGAGCCTGAGCCCGTATTCCACTGCAGTAGAGAAGTCCTCTGCCATTCCGTCGAACCTTCCTCGCCGGCTAGATTCTCCGGCGGTTGTGTGTGATCCCCCGTACACGATAAGGCTGAGCCCTAGGGTTTGATGTTGAAAGAGAACACAAGCTTGAAGCGTTAGAGTGAGTGAAGCTATTGAAACGACAGTTGTTTTCACAGTACCGATGCCGTTTCAGACAGCCATTAAGTTGTCACCGACGCTTCACTTTTGAAGCACGGCCGAAGACGACGAGCTGTACTCGTTAAAAAATATATATATTAATTTTATTAAATACGTGCAGCCAACCTTCGATCGACACGTGTAGATGTAGACCACATCGTAGCCCCTCCATAGAACAGTACTACCAACCAACGGATAAAGAATGTAGAGGCGACACGTTATTCTCAATTAAAATATTTTTCTTACACACAAATTTAATTACAAATTAATAATTTAATTGTTAAGCATAGATTATTAATTTAAGTGGAAGTAAGCACTGCGTAAGCCTAAAACTTTATTTCTAAGCATGGGGGACCCTATTCTCCCAAAAGATAAAAGATGCCAATTTTTCAATTCATTTCCAAATTTGTGAATTTGCTTTCCAAGGAAGATAAAGACAAAAGATATTCATTTTATTATAAGGTTGACTTTATTCCATCACACCCTTAATAAAGGTCATAATTCTTCTTCTCGTGTAAAAAATCAAAGTATTTGACTAAAAATTGGTAAACTAAAATATGATATAATTATTAAACACATTCTATGTCATATAGTTTATATATAATTAAATTTTATTTAATTAAAGATTATAATAAGATGGGTTTTTTTAAATATTCATCTTTTTACGTTCTTTATATTAAAAGTTTGAGATAAAGATAAATATGTTTATAATATATTTATGAAACGTGTAAAAACTCGAGCTTTATCCCAATTATATATAATTTTAAAAAAATGTACTTTAGTTGTGTTTTTTTTTTCAACTTTTTTAATATAAATAAAATATATATTTTCATAAAAAATGATAAATATTTATTTATTTATAATTTATATTTTTATTTTTAATATAATTTAATTTTGGAATTTTGATAAAATTTTGTTTAAATTTAACAAATAAATTAAATGGGGTGTTACGACAATGTAGATATGAAAATTTTATATACTTATCCTGCCTCCTAGCCTCATTAATATTTTTTTGAATAGAGATAATAATAAATATAAATAAATGGGATAAGACCGTGACCTATCCCATAACCATCCCTATATTTAACAATTAGGTAGAGTTAAATTTACGTATCTTGATGAACCTCTAATTGCAATTTTTATAATTCAGTTGACTTATTTTTTCAAAATCAAAATTTTAAATAAGTCATATAAAAATTAAATACGTCGTTATAACCAAATTAATCATTATGATTATTAAATAAGTAAATTTGAATCAAATTTGTATTTATAAATTAGTCTATAATCAACCAATTATTAAAAAAGTTATGTATACCAACATAAAATTAATTCAAATATAATTATACTCAACTCAAACTCGTAAAATATAATCGTTCCAATTATATCAAAAATCCGTAGTTCTTATTAATTATCGAAAAAACATATCACCAGCCTTTAAAAAAATAATTAATTAAATAAATAAAAAAATATCTAGAGGTTTGGAGTCCACTATTTGTGACAAGCATGTTAAAGCTAATGAGTGAAAAAATAATATTCTATATTCTCAAAATAATATAATATAGATTTTAAATAAAACCTTGGGTGATGTGTAGCCCCATTTTCAAATCAAGACCCCCGCATGTTTAGGGTTGAATTAGGTAGGCATTATTAACGCTACAGTATATCAATTAATTACTCGTCTCCCACCGCTTCACCCTTTCAAAAAAGAAAAATAATTATAAAAACTATTCTTATTAATTTAATGTCTATATAATAATATAATGAGAGAATATTTTTAAAACTATTCTTATTTTTAAAATATTTTTTTTAAAACTATATACTAATTATAAAAACTAATCTTATTTTTAAAATATTTTTTTCATATTTAATTTCATCACAAAACAATAAAATATAATTAAAATTGATAAAATTTTTATATAATTTTAAAATTGTATATAATAAAAAAATAAAAATAAAACGAGTTTGAATAAATATGTAAAAATAATTTATTAAATTTAAATATATTTTTTATTTTTCTCGTATTTTTTTTTTTATATTTTTCGAAATACCCAAAACTTTATATATATTTTATTTATGATTTAAAGGTGATAGCATTCAAAGAATAAAAAAGTTTTAGGGGGTAATTTGATACCCAGTAAAAAGTAAAAATTTGTGGTTTTACAATTTATCCAAATAAAAAAAGGATGAAATAATTAAATAAATAAAAGGATGGAAAAAGAGTTACAACTGATAGGACTGGGCGTGGTCCAATCCTGGACTGGACCACGTATGAATGATTTCAAAGGGAACACGAGGAGGAGGCGGTGGGTTTTCTGGTCTCCCCCGTTGGATGCACTTTGGGTTTGATCCGACGGTGGAGAGTTAAGGAGACTGTACACTCGGGATTCACTTGGAGACAAAAAACGAGCTACAATGATTAAGAGAAGAAAAAAGCCTGGAAGTGGTCGTCCTACCAAATCTGACCGCCGGTGACCGATCTTTAATAAACGCCATGAAATGTGATAAATGTGACCCAGTGGGGCCCGTTTGAAATAAAGCTGGTTGAAAACATTGTTTAAATCCGTGAAAAGTATGTAGGGACGGAGCTTTATAAGATATGATTTGATTAGAAGGACATTTAATGGGAGCCTCCTTGGTCATTTTTTCACATTGGGGTCTAGCCCCGCTTTCAGACTTCGAATGACCGTAGATTCTCATTTTTTTTAATATATTGGGGTCTCGTCTCACTTTAGGATTTTGAATTATTGATAAGGATTAAGAGTAAAGAGATACTTTAATAACTTTAATTACGACAAGTGGAAAGGGGGTATTGGGATCTTTCAAATGGTCTATTCGAGCTTTAATTTATTTAAAGCTATGTTTAGCGTCCTATTGAAAAAACGGAAACATGAAGGATATGTTTGGTTTCTTTCAAAGGAAAATAAAATAAATTTAAATTTAATAAATTATTTTTATATATTAGATTAATCCCATTTGATTTATTTAATTACGCTAATTTAAATAATAAAAAATATATAAATTTTTTGATAATTTTAATTATATCTAATTTAATTATATATTATTTTGATGATAAAATTAAACATTCCAAAATCTTTTTTTTTCTCTTAACAATTCAAAATAATTTACGTTGTTTTATTTCATATTATAAATTTTTTACTAAATTAAAAAAATCAAAATATATAGCTTTTTCTAAATAGAAAAAATAACATATTATTATTTTTTTTTTTTTTTAGTATTTAATATAAATAAAATACTACTAAAATAAACAACCTAATATTTAATACTATTAAACATTAAGATTTTATTTAAAATTAAATAAAAAAACAAACACCACCTAATTCCCGAGCAATACTAAATTTAAAAAAAATGGTATGCATTTCAAATCACCATGAGTCACAAGAGAAGGCTTATGATAACGTAATAAGCGTGTTCCTAAATATTATATTTAATAATAATCTTGTATGCACCATAGTCATTTTCATCACTTAATTATCTCCAGTTTATTGATATCAAATAACCATCTGTCACAGTAAAAATGGTGATGTGGCATGCCCTAACATTTTTAAATTTAGGTTTGACTAGGGCTTACAATGCCACATAGACTAATTTTAAGAAAATATATTTATATTTACATTGCAAATGACCGAATATTCTTACTTTATTTTATTTATTATTTATATTTTTTACAAAAATAAAAAATATAAAGGTATAAAAATAGCTCAAACTCCCCACAACCCCACCCCCCACCACCATGAATGGCTCAATATATGATGTTTTTAAAAGTACTTCTCAAAATAGTTTTCGAAAATAGTTTTTTATTTTGAAGAACAATAAAAACCTACAAACACTATTAATAATCATAAAATGTTTTTTTATTTTCTTTCTGTTTTTTATTATAAGAAAACAAAAAATAGGATATTTTTAAAAAACATTTTTAAATTATTTTTTAGTTGTTTTTTTAGAGTTGTTTTAAACAATAAGCATACAAACATATATAATGATTAAAAATAAAAATTAAATTTAAAACATATTTAAAAATATTAAAAACAATTTTAAATTATTAAACATACTTTTATTGTATAAAACATCATAAAACAATTTTAAAAAACTATTTGTTTTGAAAAAGGCCTAAATTTTTAGTTGTTTTGTGGAAACGTATTTCTTTTTAAAAATCCAAATGTAAAAAATATTTTTCTCAAATTGTTATCCATGAAGGTGTCAAAACGCAATACAAAAGTTTTTAAATTATTCTCTATATCTTTAACCATTGATTAAAAAAATCCTCTTAAAAAAAAAAAAAAAGAAATGTTGTCAAAAAACAATATTTTTTAAAAATAATTTGAAAACCCCATTTTTTATCATTAGTTTGCCAAAAATAAAAAAATTATTTTTTGACAAAATTATTTGTAAGAACAATAATCAAATACGCCTTTACAATGGTTTTTTTTTTTTTTTTTTTTTAACTATGATTTAAAAAAATTATTTATTAAAATATGATAAATTCAATCCAAAATTATGTTTTGATTTTAAATAGACAACTTCTACATCTAAGTTGAAATTATATTCTTAAAAGATAACTTTCAATTGATATTATAAAAAAATATTTTAAATTTAGAAACTATTTTAAAAATATCATATTTTAATTAAATGCCCCTTAAGGTCCACCATCCTCGTCATTCTCGTCGATATTTAGTTATTTACCAAACATTAGAAAATAGAGTCTCTTAATGCCTCCGCATGGACATATGACTTCATCTACAGTCTGACTAGGACGTCAAAAAAGGAAGAAAGGATGCATGCATGACAGATTAATAGTAAAATCGTAAATGGCACCGACACTAATGATTCATAACCGAATCTGAAATGAAAGACAACAAAAAGTATGACGCCCAAAATCAAACCACGGGCCCACAAGAAAGCTGCACGTTGTTCCAACTTCCAATTCATTGAACGTAGCGAAAGCATGTCTTTCAAGTGTGAATACACAAAAGTTGGACAATTAAGTCTTTCGCTCATAAGAATTATGGGTGACTTTGTAGTCAATGCGCGTCTGGGGTGGGTTGGATAGGGTTTGTAGTCCTAGTCAATGTGCGTCTAGGGTGGGTTGGATTAAGTTTGTAAATCAATGTGCATCTAGGGTGGGTTGGATCAAGTTTGTAGTCAATTACTCCAATTTAAACTAAAAAAAATACTAAGGGTATATTTCATAATTGCTTTTCAAAACAGTTTATTTTTATTTTTAATTTTATTAAAACATAAAAGAAAAAAAAAAAAAAGAAAAAAAAAAGATGTTTTAAAAAAAACATTTTTTTTTATTATTATTTTTTTATTTTTAAAAAATTATGTAATTATGAAAAATGATAAAAAAAAATATATTACATATAAAAGTTTTGAAAACGTATTTAAAATATAAAAAACAACTTAAAAACATTTTAAATTCCCAAATAAACTTTTATTTTATAAAATATTACAAAACAATTTTCAAAAACCCATTTTCTAGAATTGTTTTTGAAAATACTTATCAAAGAGCTAAATACCCTATTTGATAACTATTTTCACAAACAAAATTTTTATTATTCAGAATAAAAATACAAAAAAACACATTCAAAAGCTGAAAAACAAAAAACAATTTTTTATTTTTAAAAACATAAAACAAGTTATTTTCAATAATTTTACTTATAGTTGGAGGATTGTTTTAAAAAATAATTATACAAATATAAAAAATAACTAAAAATAATGTACAACATATAAAAATAATTTTCAAAACATATTTGAAAATATAGCAAAAATAGATTAAAATCATTTCAAGTTCCTGAAGACAATTTTATTCTATAAAACATCATAAAATAATTTTTAAAAAAATCTTAATTTGACATTTAAATAAAAAAAAACATTTGAATTTCTATAAGTAACATTAACACTATCAAGATTTTTATATTAAATTTTGAAAAAAAAAATGTCAAAAGTTTTTAACATTCTAAAAAGCTCTTATCAAGCTTCAAAAAAAGCCTTTTTCACTTCTCAAAATCAACCCAAACAAGAACCAAGCGAGGAGGAGCCCCACCATTGACAAACCTTTCGGTTCCAGCAAATGAGAGCCTCGACAACCTTACCAATTATAAAGAGGGTGGACAGAAGCCATTAATTGGGAGGTGAGTGGACAGGCCAGATGTAAACCAGTGAAAAAAGGGCTATCTCATCTCATGGCTAAGCCTAGTGGTCCTATCATTGTGTTGGAGGGACATGGCACACGAATTTCAAATTTTACTGCTACAAGTCATGGTTGTATAGTACAGCCATCGTGGTCCTATATCCTGCCTGAATAAGAAATGCGTTGAAAAAAGCTCCATGATTTTGGCCAGGAGTTAAATGAGTAGGTTTGCTTGACAAAGATTTTTGAAAATGATCTTCTATTGATGGACAGCAACTTCATTGGTTCAAGCTTAATCCCAATTCCCACAGGGAAAAAACATTCAAATTCCCAAACAGAAGTAGAATCAAAAGGAAAAAAAGAAGTAAATAAGAACTGATAATTCACTTGGAAACAGAATTGAAAAATAACAGCAGCATTCAAGGTGGTGTAGAATCAAAACATTAGCAGTCTACAGAATTGAAATGTTGTCTAGAGTGCTTAACAGACTAAGAAAATAACTTTCCTCGAGTTTCTGCTGATATCAATTGTAAATTGTTGGTAATCCATTGCATGCCGAGTACTGAAATGGAAGCATCCTGTTTCTTAACGGTACTGAAAAGCGGAAAGAAATTTACAGAAACAACCATTAGGCGTTTGAGATGATGCAAAGGTATAAAAAGAAGAGAAAAATATACAGAGATCCATATTTTGCAAATGCTTGCAAGTAACAGTCACCTCAAGCCATATTTCGTAACTGAAAATTACCAAGGAAATGAAAGCAAATGGTAGGGAAAATGATTTTATCCTGTCCGATTTACCATAAAAATGCAAAAGAAAATAAAATTAAAATTATAATTATAATTAGTTAGAAACTTATATATTTATAAATTATTTGATTTTTATATAGACGAAGAAAAATAAGTAAAATGAGTTGAAATAAATATATAAAAAATAAACCTAGTTACCAATTTTGTCACGCACGATAAAAAAAAAGAAGAAGTTAGACCATGTGGATGCCCATGTGGCTCAGAAGCACTAGCTTGAGAATGTTTTTGTTGGGGAATCTAGTTTGGGGATTTTTTATGTAAAACACATAACATTGGTCCAAAACTTGCCTACACAGCAAAAGATCTGATCCAAACCATGACTGCTGCTTGTTAATAGGATCTGCCCAATAAGTTTGCTTTTCCAGACTAAAGAGATATCACAAGGATCAAAAACTGACCTTGATGAAGCCAATCTCCTTGGCATTGCTGCGGAAGCACTGCCTGCAACACATGAGCCCGTACTTCCTGATCAAACCATGTGGGTTCCCACAAACACGGCTGATAACGCATTCACAAAAGTGTTTTAGAAATCGTTATATAATCATTCGAAGTCCGTTTGTCAAAAGAATAAAATTATCTGTTATAAGACTACAAAAACAAATATAGAAATTAGAAGGTCAACATATGAAACCCACTTCACTTTTCAAAAGTTAGCCCCCTTTAGTCTCCCTTTAGTCTCTGATTGAATCTTGAAGATAAGTAGCCAACAAGAGAAGGGAAAAAACAAAAAATGATAGAAGGAAAATCGATAACTTATCTGTTGCAATGAAAAAAATATGAAACCCTAATTTATACATTTTGAAATTCTTCACTTCTTTCTGAAAGGTGAAAGAAGTAAAAAAAAAAAAAAAAAAGAGTGAATTAAAAATTTTATTTGAATCAATTTTGAATTGTATTTCTCCTCAGTCTTTTGTTTCCTTTCTTACATTCTCGCTTCTCCTTGAATACCAAACCTAGCCTTGTCATAAAGGTAAGAACCCACATCATTTTAAACTGCATCCCCACTTTGTTTTCCCAAAAGAGGTGAAACAAGGAATAAAAAAGTTCCATCACCAGTCTGCTTATAGCAGTTAGCACAAGAACACTATTTGGCACTTCTTGAAAATGACTCAACTTTCCATTTCACCAAATTTTTGAAGACGTTGGTACCCAGAAATTTTCTGGCATTACGACCTTTAAACATCCCACGTGATGCAAAATCTTCAACAATGAAGCTCACACATACTAACATCTGATGATGGAAGCTCGATTGTATATACAAAAAACCAATGAAGCCCCACATTCACATAGTCACACAAATCGATAAATGCCAAACAACATGAATAGTATAACATCGCAAATACAAACAACTACTTACAAATTCTTCAACCACACGGCTTATTCTATGGATCAATGTCACAATGATAAAAACTCAATGGTAAATGGCGTTAAACAATAATATTCCAAAATCAAACAATTGCAGAGAATTGTGAACAACAGTATAAGATCCCAATTACAAATTCTTCAACAACACAGCTTATTGCACATATTAATAGCATAATGATGAAAACTCGAGGGTAAATGGTGTTAAAACAATAATATTCTCCAATCAAACAATTGCAGAGAATCAATACATTCGAAAATCAGAAAATGTGAGGTCAGTATGAGATCAAAACGATGGGTTTTGAGAACTCATGAAATGTAAATTTACAGTGACAGAAGAGATTGGACTCACCAGGTACGTGAACCAGGGCCATAGTTCTTGGGGTGCGAGTTCCAGACGTTGGAGTGGCCCATTTTCGAATGCGGCAAAACCCTAGCTCGGAGGCGACAATGCAGAGTGGGAACCCTAAAGTGAAGCTAAGAAAATGGTAAGATTCACCGTCATGGCCGAAGGACGATTGCCCAGATCTTTGGGCCGGGGTTGGGCTATTCGATGTAAAGTTGGGTTGGGCTAACTGGGATTTAGCCCAAGTTGAGTTCATCTTGGGCTAGTTTAGGCTTTAGTAAAGTAATTAATTGCCTTTTAGGTCATGTTTGGCAATTGGGAAGTGTCACAGGGAAATGAAAATGAAATACTTGACTATATTTAGACTGTGTTTTACAATGATTTTATGAAATGTTTTTAGTTTTTATAATGCTTTAAATTTTTTATTTTTAAGTGTTGAAAATGGTAGAAACACTTCTCCAAATCACCGCTGAACACATTATTGGAACTTGTTTGATAGTAATTTTATAAAACGTTTTTTACTTTTCTAACATTATAAAATTTTTATCTTTCAAGTATTAAAAAAGTTAAAAATATTTCATAGAATTATTATCAAACACACTCTTAGAGTGTGTTTTGTAGTGCTTTTATTTAAAGTGTTTTTAGAGAATTACCTATTAACTGTTTATTAAAAAAATACTATAAATGATTTTTTAGATTTTTAAAAGTATTTTTAAAATTTTATTAAACATTCTTTTTTCAAATACATTTTTTCATGTTAAAAGCAATTTCTATAATTTTTACCAAATAAACTCTTAGGTGGTGTTTGTTTTTTTACTTAATTCTAAATAGAACATTAATGCTTAACAGTGTTAAATATTAGGTTGTTGTTTTTGTAGTATTTTATTTCTATTAAGTATTAAAAAGTAAAAAAAACCATTATATTATTTTTTATATTTAGAAAAAGCTACATATTTTGGCTTTTTCTATTTAGTAAAAAGTTTATAATAAGTCATGAAAAAGTAGAAAAACAAACAATATAAATTCTAAAACTAAATTATTTTTAGCAAAAAGTCAAAAAAACAAACACCACCTTAGTTTTGAATAACATAAATAAAAGATAAAATAAATATCGAGGAAAAAATTCTAATATGGGAAACACTGAGCTAACTGATAAGTGTACCACACCTTTATAATAACTAGTAAAGAAAACGGTTATATATACTTGAATTCCAAACAAAATTTTATTTCTAAAAATAATTTAAATTTATTTTTAAAAATGATTATTAAATATTATTTTTGAAAATGTTACCAGCTCTATAAAGTGAAATAGGCTTCTAAGTCGAGGCCGAAGCCCAAAAGCAAAACTTATTGGACTGGGCTCAGAGGAACCCATTCAAACGACGTCGTTTTATGTCGTTCCAAATACATTTATACAGGAGTGTGCTTCTTTCTGTATTCTTGCGAAGAAAGCTTCCCCTTCTTCTCTCTATAGCTCTTTTTCTCTGCAAGTCTCTTCCGCACGAAACCCCAAACGGAAATCAAAGTATCAAAGCATGAGTCGCGGAAGTGGAGGTGGCTACGATCGTCACATTACAATCTTTTCTCCTGAAGGTCGTCTCTTCCAAGTAGGTATGAATTCTCATCCCTGATTTGACCTAATCCCCCGTTAGTTTCCTGAGAAAACGAAGAAAGAAGTTTGAAATTTCGATAATAGTTCTATTGCATTTTTTCCGAGGAGTAATGTTAATAGTTTGCGTTATTAGCCTCCGTTATTTCTCTCAGCAACAGAAACTTGAACTTTGTGGAGTCATATGTTGAGTTGATTGTAGATGGGTGTAATAAACTGCAGTATTTTTATTTATTTTTTTCTTTCAAAAGCATTTCGGGGGTTTTTCTATCTGGTTTCTGAGGAAATGTAGGAAAAGGAAGGAGCACTGAATATTATTAGATTTAACTGTTTGGCTTGATTGAGGCAAGATTTTGAGATTTTCTTCTTGTGTTAAATGAAACAACACAGTGTAGGATTTGGGGCTTGCATAGATCACAGATTTGTCGAGACCCAGATTTGGTTGCTTGATGAAGTAATTAATTGGATAGTTTGGATTCAATTATTACCCTTTGTTTCTCACCAGACAACCAGAATTATATGTTTTTTCATTTGTTGAATCTGAATGGTTTTTGTTTTCTATATGAATAGAGTATGCATTTAAAGCTGTTAAGGCTTCTGGAATCACCTCCATTGGTGTTCGAGGAAAGGACTCAGTCTGTGTTGTAACACAGAAGAAGGTTCCTGTAAGTATTGTTGTTGGATTACATTAATATTTTATGTTATTATGTGTACCTCAAATTTAGTAGTTTTGAGGTTTGATGCAGGACAAGCTTTTGGATCAGACCAGTGTCACACATCTTTTCCCCATCACCAAGTTCCTGGGGTTGTTAGCCACTGGCATGACTGGTTTGCATCTTATTACCTTTCGGAGCTGATTGTTTTTGTGTATATAAATATTGAAAATTTTCAGAAAATATTTTCCTGTTGATTCCATCTATCTCAATTGGAATTTTTACCATGAAACCCAATTTTGCTTCTCAAAGGAATATCTCTTTGCTCCTCAACCCTTGTTTTCCTAGGAAAATTTTGTCTTCTATTGATTCAATTGCAGCATGTCTTATAATGATTGACTTCAAACAGTGAGCTCAATTGTATTGATTTTGCGATTTGATGTTCCATGTTTTGTTTTCTACTTGGTGTTTTATCTATGATTGGTTTGGTTAATGGTAACATGTAAGAGTACAAAATTTGTTCTAGATTTATGGTATACATTTTCTGTCGGTTGTTACTTTTATCAGTCCAAAGTTTAGGTTTGCTACATCTTCTTGAGTGGCGAGGTCAAGATGTTATTTCATATCGAATGCTCTTTTGGATTAGTGAACCTTTGGTAATCTTTGGCATGCCATTTTCCAGCTGATGCAAGGACTTTGGTTCAACAAGCAAGGAATGAAGCAGCCGAGTTTCGCTTCAGATACGGATATGAAATGCCTGTAGATGTATTGGCCAGATGGTATTGTAATTTTATTCCTATTAAATCCCACTAGATGGTATTGTAATTTTGGTCCACTTATTTTCCGCTACCACTGAATTCTTTGGCATACAGTTATTAACTACTCAACAAATTATGCTGATATGTTTGATTTAGAGATATCAGTTACATTTTGTTTTCTAAAAGACATGAATTTTGTTGGGTCCTTTCAGGATTGCTGACAAATCACAAGTCTATACTCAACATGCATACATGAGACCTCTTGGAGTAGGTTTGTTTCTAGTCTTTTCCTCAGTCATGGACAATTTCCTTTATATTTTAAAGATCATCTGATGCAATTACATTACTAGAGCTAGGGTTTTTACTTGAAATTTGATAATTCGTTAGCTTTCTACTGATGTCCTTTTTTCTCATCATTCTCTATATTTGTTTTGGAAGTTGCCATGATCTTGGGTATTGATGATGAAAATGGACCTCGCCTCTTCAAATGTGACCCAGCTGGCCATTTCTTTGGCCATAAGGTATGTACAAGTTGTTTCTATCATATTCTATATATAGAATACAGAAGTATGTCAAAAAAGAATGGAATAGCATTGGAAATTTTCAGCTTCGAGACTAAATCCAATAACTACTTCTGACACTTCTCAGTTTCTTTACTCCTCTTGGCTTTTTGTTGACTCTCTATAATACCAATCATAACCAATGCCCAGAAGCTTGGTTTGGGTGGCCAAGTGGAGTGGGGATGGGAAGGTTCCAGGCTCAATTCCACTAACCAAAACAAAGTAAATAAATAAACAAATAAAGAAGAAGAAAGAAAATATAACACAATGTCCAAAAAAAAACTCCGCTCATAAGCAACATAATTAACTCCTATGATATGTCTATTGGGTGCTAATACATTTTTTTTTTCACTTTACTTCTTTCCTCTTTTTGGGTCTCACGCACTGAGGCTTTCAAAGGCATTCCTCTTAGTGTTATTCAACTCTATTGGCATTCATTGTGTAGATCAAAGGGGTTTGGAGATCATTGAGAGGAGATTAGTCATAATTTGAGGAGATGGCATATTTGTATATTGTGTTGTAGTCTAAACCTTTTGTATAGACTCCTTGTATGGTGGAGAAGTTCAATCATATTTTGATCAGTTTTTTTTGTAATTGTGGGGAGGACTCCTCATCCTCCTCATATTCTTTTTAACCTTAATAAATACATCTCTTGTTTCTGATTAAAAAGAAAAAATCTCTAGTACTGGATTAACTCTATTCAACCTTATGGGTAAGACAAATATTATTTACATCACACATTAGTTTTGGTGTACTTTTATTGGGAGGATAATATGTAAACATTTTTTCCCTCGTGTTTGCTGATTTTGTTTGCTTTGATTGGTTTTCCAATTGTACAATATTATATTTATTTTTATTTTTATTTTAAAATAGTCATAATGCTTTCATGAACATGATGACTACTACATATGCATATCAGATATGGACATAGCAGCTTGATGATATATAATATATTTACTGGTTATATTTGTTTTACCCATTGATTTGGAAATCCATTGTTGTAGAGGAAGAAGTTATCTTTTGAATTCTTGGGGCTTTCTTTAATTGTGTATTTGTGTTAATAGATGTCTTTTTTTCTAGATAGTAGCTGTCCGTTGCTAGTTCAGACTTCATGATGCTGTTAATATGGATTCACTGATCTCTTAGTATTTCAGAGTCATGTTTTGCTTGTTTTTTTTACTGACTGCAACTCCAAAGAAACTCCATATTTAATAAATTCATTCTGATATGTTCTAGGCAACAAGTGCTGGATTAAAAGAGCAAGAGGCAATTAACTTCCTGGAGAAGAAAATGAAAAATGATCCTGCATTTTCATATGATGAGACAGTTCAGGTAGGTGTATTTTTTCTTTTCAGGAATCTGGATTTCTAATTATGGCACATGGAGAGGTCTTTGGTCTTGTGGCATATGGTTTTCATTTCATTCTATGTGTCCCCTCTCTCTTTTCTGGTGTTGAATGTTAAATTGAAAACCTTGAGATTGAAAGGCACAGTATCTTTGTTGGCACAATTGTTGTATAGTCATCACAGATCTAAACTCTGAAAGCTAGCAACTTGCCTTTTTGATTCACCTTCTTTCCTAAAAGACATATAAACAACTTTGTAGAAATACAATATTCTGCAGCCTGATCCAGAGATTGTATCGAGCTGTTAGCAAAAGTATGGTCCTTTTGTAGACACAATCATGTTCTTAGTTCTTTTCCTGTGGTCTAACATCACTTCAACGCTTCTATTTTATAGACTGCTATTTCTGCCCTGCAATCAGTTTTGCAAGAGGACTTCAAGCCCAACGAGATTGAGGTACTGAAAATGTCCTTTTTTTAGTTGTTTATTGCTATAGTTTTATTACGAGGAGCTCTACAAGGCCTTTTGGTTCTTTGGTTGCATTGGCATGGTGAGTGTCCCCTTGCTGGGGATCGGTTTTCAATGTTTCTTATCATTTCTCCTGAGTATGGCTCTATATCTAGCTTCTGGATGGATGGATTCATTTATACTAACTCTAAATTATATCATTTTCTTCTCCAAAGAGCCTAGTCAATTGTTTTTCTCTTTCCTATTAGTTAAAAAATCAGCAAGTTGACCTGAGTCTTATTTTCAGTGGAAGGCCATGTTAACTTCAACTTTAAATCTCTCCTCATTTTCCCAAGCTGATTATATACCATATTTCCCTTGTGATCTTCGGTATCTCCCATCTCCTTCTTAGGCATTTCTTCTGTTTTTCATTGCTTTGGAAATTATATCAGAATAAACATTCCGTTTCCAAAATGAGAAGTTCCTAATTGTAAACCTTGAACTCCTCTTTGAACTTTTGATTTTCCTTGCATGCCACCAAAGCCTGGAGACCCCATCAAACTCAAAGGATACATGCTCTGGGACTGTGGGACTGTGGGACTTCACTCTGATTCCTGGGTGATCATCACTCTTATCCTGCATTTGCAGCATAATGGTGCTAGTCAATGGGTCTTACCGAAAACGTGCTCTTAGCTTGCACTTGGTATGTGTGGGAATAGTAATGAAAATAGGATGAAAATAAAGGTGAATCACAATACCATGTAGAAAAGAGGAATCAAAACCCTAGTGAGAGGAAATGTGGTTTCCATACTAATAAATTTTTTATTCTCATTCCCATTCTGAAAAGTAACATAAACACATTAATGAATGAGAATGAACTGGATTTTTTATTCCCATTTCTATTCCATTGTTCCAAACATGAACTAGTGTGAACTGGGAGTATTTTCCCAACTCTCCACATACTTATCCATTTTAAAGTCTCTACATGAAATCCATCTCCCAGGTCCTAATTCACCTCAGTGGTTGTTCTTATCTCCTTCCAGTTTGTCATTCAGAATTCAAATATTCAATGAAGTATAAGGGGAGGAATAATCCATCCCCCTATTATCCACTGTCACATGTTCTCTTGGAAAAAGATACAAGATACATCCAACTCTTGCAGACATCTACGAATTGAACTAGGCCCTCCTATTCGGGAATTTTTTTTCCTTTTTTATTTTTGATTTCCATTAATATTATCGAACGAGAATTTGAGATTTGACTTGAACCTAGAACCTCCCATAAAGTTAATGAACTGCTGTTATTTTTGACAGGTTGGAGTGGTGAGGACCGACAGCCCTGCCTTCAGAGTGTTGTCCACCGAGGAGATCGACGAGCACTTGACTGCCATAAGCGAGCGCGACTGAGTTCTGATCTCTACCTGAAACCGCCTGGACAAGAATGATTATTAGTTCGGAAAATGCTTATTGTTTTCTGTAATTTTAGTCCTCTGGGACAAGCTTAAAGTCGCTTTATCGAGACTGTTGTTATCAGGCTGACTGGTTCTTCTGTTTCCATTGCTCTACTTTCTTTTGTAACTTGATTTAAAAATGCAGAGTGTTAGATCACTGGAGTTTGGAGGAAATCATTGATCATCAGACCATAATGGGCTGGTTTGCCTTATCAAATGAATATGGTTGAAAACTCTTTTGGGACTGATTTTCTTAAAAACTTGTTTAAGAGTGATTTTGAGAGAGATTGGAAATGCATATTAATGTTTTAATCAGAATCATTCCAAATGACCTCTAAGTGATTGATGGAGAAGGCTTCCTTCTATTAGCTTTTTAGAAGTTGAAGTTACTTATGATATTTATAAAACAATTATTATTTATTTGCAATCAAGCCTCAAACGCTTACAATGCGAATTGGGGGAATTGATGGATGGACTTTGTAGAATATGATTTAATATATAGTCAAATGATTTACTATATAGTATATATGATTATATAAAGGACAATATTTGGTATGGTGCATTTTTGTGAGGTGGGATTAAATTTTAACAATATTTAAGTATGATAGGATGTATCCATTGGATGCGATTTTGTGAGATGGGATTAATTTTAATGATTTTTAATGCCGGTGTTTGTTTTTTTACTTGAAATAATTTATTTTCAGGTTATTTGTTTTTCTATTTTTTTCATGACTTATTATAAATTTTTTACTAAATAAAAAAATTCAAAATATATAGTTTTTTTTAAATAGAAGAAATAACATATTAGTTTTTTTTACTTTTTAATACTTAATAAAAATAAAATATTACAAAAATAAACGACTTAATATTTAATATTATTAAGTGTTAAGGTTCTATTTAAAATTAAGTAAAAAAACAAACACCACCAATTAATCTCTATTATTTGGACATTTATTTTTATTTTTATTTTTATTTTTAAAAATAAAATTTTAATTTATTTTATTTTGAACTAGATTTATATGGAACAAACAAATGGGAAACAAATGAAAAAAGAAATATATAAACTACAAGAGATTATTAAACTATCAATTTTCCAAAAAGTTTAAATTTATAGGATTTATGCATCCTTAACATATCGTGTTTTTTTATTTTTAATTTTATATACAAAATTTTAAAACTTTTATATTTATAGGTAGTACTATATTTTAAAAAATAAAAATACTAAATATATTTTTATATACAAACTACTATTATTTTTATTTTTTAAAACAAAAAAGTATTAAAAGTATCTCAGCAACACCTAAGTTTTATTTAATGACATGATTAAAGATCCAATAAACTATTGAAGATTAGGAACTAATTTAATTGAATTTCGTTTGGGAAATTATTATTTTTGTAAACTAAAATCAAGGCGCCCACTCTCATATTTGAGGCAACAAAAACGCGTGGAACGAGCCAAAATCAAAGCAATCCTAACCCATTTCCCTGCAATCTCTCAAATCCGTGTTGTCCCCAGCGTTACCTTCACAACAACATCAACAACTTCAGCAACTGCAGAGAAACCTCCTCCTAGATCTCGATCTCCATTTTCCGATTCTCACCCGGTTTGGTTACAGCCTACAGGTCTAGTCGGTGTCATATTTCGGTTGCTTCAGCGGCAGTTTATTCCTCTCACCGACACGTGTCCGTGGACCCCACACATTCTCACACGGTCACACCTCCCTGCGTTTTGCTTCCTCCAAGTATATATCATTCGCCTACACGCGACTTCTCTAGAGAAAAACCCCATACTAAGAAAATAATAATAATAATAATAATAATAATAAGAATAAAAAATAAAAGAAAGTTTATCGTTGAATCCAAATTCTTTCTCATTGATCACTTCATTTTAGTATATCCCTTAGAAACCGAGGTTTCGAATTTTTCCGTGAAAATCAAGTCCTTCAGGTTTGTTAATTGTGTACTTTGTTTTGTTTATTGGTTTTTCTATATTATTTTTCTCTCGCTTTGAATAGTAGAATCCCAATAAAAATGTTTCCAAAATTTGGGATTTTAGGGTTTTGTTTACGGAAATTTGTGATCATGTTCAGGTTATTCAATTTGATTGTGATTCATTTCTGTGAATTTCCGTGCTTTGGATGTTTGGTTACTGAGAAAAGCGTAGAAGCTTCGGATTTGCTTGGCGGCCAAACGGGATTGTTGGATCAAATATCAGTTGGTATGGTAATTTAGCTGATTGTTTTGTGTTTGATTTTTTTCTGTAGGGATCACAGAGTCATGGCAACCGCGACTATGGCGACGGCGGCTGGGGCGGCTGCTCTTTTATACTATACATTGAATAAGAAATTGCAGACGGGTAGGTCCACGGAAGAGGACGATGAAAATGTGAACAATAACGCTACAATAGGGATTGAGAGAGTTTCGCATAGGATGATTCAAGCGCCGGCCACTTGGCTGGAGACGATCTCGACTTTGTCAGAGACACTTAGGTTTACTTATTCTGAGACTTTGGGGAAGTGGCCTATTGGCGACTTGGCATTCGGGATCAATTTTCTTCTGAAAAGACAGGTGATGACTTTTTTATTATTGTAGTTCTGATTTAGCATATGATTGTATTGCGGTTTGCTTTCTGTCTGTACTTCTTTTTTTTGGTGGGGGGAATGTTTCTCTCTATTTGATGAATGGAACAGTTAACTTTTACCAAAATTGATAGATTTTCTGAATCACTTGGACTGGTTTCTGAGGTAGACTATGGCCAGGGATAAATTTTTAAGAAGTCGGGGGAAATGTAGTTTGTTTTCGATGGGAGAATCATTTTGGTGAATTAGTTCTAGTAATATAGTATTGCTCGAATTTTAAATGTTGTTTAACCATTTATGTTCAATTGAATATGACGACTGATTATTGAATCCTTGTTGATATTCTTCTGAAGTAAGAACACCTTCTTTGGCAACTGGATGCAAATTGGCCTTATTCATCTTTGGAGACCTAAGAGAAAAACAGTGCTTCAATCTAGAAATGTAAAGATTAAAAAAAAAAAAAGGTAATCCTAGGAATTGCCTTTTTTTTAATTGATTTTTTTAGGATTTCTTAATCCTATCAAATAAGCATTGATTATATCTGGATGGTCTCACATTTATCAAAATTGACAGGTTATAGTAGTGTAGGCGATTGTCTTACCTTATGTTGGATCTTTAAAGCTGATATAAAGGTTTTCTTTTTGCTAGATGTTCCTCCAAAAATGTCAGTATGACACCAGAATACCTCCAAATCCTGGGAGTACAAACTGAAAACGGCATAATGCCCCTTTTTTCTAGCTAATTCTTATTATATTGTCTAAGTGCTTCCCCATGGATGGTGTGATTAAAAGGAAAAAATGGTGGTTACCTGATTTGCATATCTGTTTGCACATATGGCACACCTGTGGAGAAAAAACTCTGTTTAATCTCCTTTTATTAAGCAGGACCACAGTTCATACCTGCTTTTATGGAAGACTTTCAAAGTCTGATTTTAACTAGGAGGGGATTTACTATTTTATAAAAGAGCAATCATGTTCCATTACATTTCAATAAAGATCTTATATCCATTAAATTTTGGTAATTTTTTTCTAGAAATATGATTGCCTTTCGCAAGTTTAGATGCTGGTGAACCAAATGCACACAATGGCTTTTATTTATTAGGCCACATATTTTACCTTGTATCTTTACTTTGCAGGGGAACTTACATGTTGGTAGCGTGTTTGGTGGTGAAGATAGTTTGCAGCTCAAAGGACCAGAAATAATCGCAGAACTCAGATATCTCTTAAACTTGTTAACCCTTTGTTGGCATTTCTCAAAAAAGCCCTTCCTGTTATTTTTGGAGGAGACCGGCTATTCCATAGAAAATGTTCTCCTTCATGAGCCCAAAGCAGGGGTAAGTGATCCTGAAGTTCAATGGTTCAGCTGTGTTTACTGATTTGTGTGTATTTCTTCCTTCCACTTCTTGTTCTTGCTTTTTTCTTTTTTGTTTGTTTTGTGTGTGTGTGGATTGGGAAAAAGAGAGAGAGCATGGTGGAGCAGAATATTGGTGGTGTTCCGTTCTGAAGTTCTGAAGTTTATTGCTCATTCTATGCAGATTTTGAAGCCAGCTTTTACAATTCTAGCTGATCACGAAACAAAATATTTCCTCTTATTGATTCGTGGAACTCATAGCATCAAAGATACCCTGACAGCTGCGACCGGAGCAGTGGTACCATTCCATCACACTGTTGTTCATGAGGGAGGAGTCAGCAATTTAGTTTTAGGTTATGCACATTGTGGAATGGTTGCAGCTGCTCGGTGGATTGCAAAGCTTTCAACTCCTTGTCTTACTAAAGCACTTGGCGAATATCCTGATTATAAAGTTAAGGTAAATAAATTATATGGAAATTTAGATTGTAACTATCCTTGTCAATTTAATATATAATTTGAAACATAATTCTAGTCCTTTGTTCTTAAATAATTTTCTATTAGTTTCTAGTATCTCACAAGGAAGATGGAGCATCTTATCTACCTGCTTTTCCTTCAGAATTTTTTCCCCTTGAAAAACCTTAACATTGGAATATTGTTGGTTAAAATTGTGTTATCTTTGCATGTTTCTTTTTCTGTTCTTCTGTTGTTCTATTTATTACGTTTTTTTTGTAGGCAATTGTTCTATTTATTACTGGTTCTTGCAAGACAAGCCCTTGACCTTGTCGCCTTAGTTGTTAAAAACTTGTGATACAACGATACAATACATTTTTTATGAAGATCAATATATATTGCAATCTATATCTCTTTTTAAATATATCTTATGATACATATACAATACATGATACAACTATGCATATGCCTTCAACAATTTTTTATAATCTTTAAGAAAAATCAAATTCATTTTTTTATTAAAAGAATTACTATATTAATTGTTTAAAAATATAGAAAGGCTAAAAATTGATCATAAAAAGGAGAGGTAAAATAATCTTAAAAGAAAAGCCATGTTCTTGTTGTTAAAGACCCATATTGGAAATTGGGTAAATTCATTTTTACAATGAATACTAGAGAATTTTTATTTGAATAGTTTGAATGTTGACATTGAAAATGAGAGTGATTGATGAATAAAAACTTTCACTATGTATACCTTTTTTTAAAAAAAAAAAAAAATCAATGGGGAAGGAATGCCAACAATCATGAAAAGTTGGAACTTTTGAGATAACATGAACATTTTTTTTTCTTTTGCTTTTTGATAGGTAAAGATCAATTGTATTGAAAGTGCCTAGTTGCGGATAACACATAAGCATGGGCGTGTGCCACACACACCCCACCCACCCACACACACACATATAATACATTTTCATTGTTAGAATTTGGAACACACACACACACATATAATACATTTGCATTGTTAGAATTTGGAACTAAAAGTCATACCTAAAAATTTAAAAAGCTTATTTTTGTTTTAAATATATTGTTCATTGCCTATAAAAAAAGTTTATTTTTATGGATTTTGTGATGAACCTATACATTAAACTCATATTTTATTAAATTAAACTTTTTCAAACTCTTTAACATTTAATATTTTCATATGGTATGATATAGTTTAACTCATTAAATTCTGCTATCTTTCATGAAATTGGTTATATATTACTTTATATTTCTTGTTTCCAATATATACACACATGTATGAATATTTTTCTATTTGTTTTCACTATATATAAAAAGAAAAAAACCATGATAGGACATGATACATGATACAAAAAAATATAAAAAACAATACATGATGCGGAAAAATATAAAAACGATATATAATACATTTTATGAATTAATGACTATGCTTGTGACCATCCCACCAAACAGAGTTCTTGGAGGGATAAGTTGGTTATAGTCCTAATGTTCACATTTTTGCATGAAGTGGCTGGTTCAAGACTAAAACCTAAGCATCCAAGATATTGTGGTGCTTCTACCATTGCACCATATAATTGGTTCCTATTATTCAGTGCTTTCAAGAATACATTAAATTTGTTGGCATTGTTCTTTTCTCTTCAACTTCTTCCTCCTGAATTTAGTAGGTATTCCATTGTTTTCCTTATAATCATGACTCTTTAGAAATATTTTGTTGGAATTACCCAAAAAAAAAAAAAAGAGAGAGCTTAGAAGAATGCATAAATAGCTTTATACAAAATACTGCATCTGGATTCTCTTGATTTTTTATTTTGCCATTTTTAATGAAGTTTATAGTTTTTTAGAGAGAAAATTGTGTTGAAATTTCTTTTTTCTGGAATTTCTTCCTGATTATCAGTTAGTTTATTATTTTCCTTATGATTATGGACTTCTTAGAAATATCTTGTTGAGATTACAGGGAAAAAATCACTTAGAAGAATGCAAAATTGCGTCATGCAAAATACAGCATTTGGATTCTCTTGATTTTTGAATTTGCCATATTTATTGAGGTTCATAGTTTTTGAGAGAGAAAAATTGTATTTTAATTTGTTCTTTTGGATTCCTACAGATTGTAGGACACTCTTTGGGTGGAGGCACTGCAGCACTTTTAACGTATGTATTGCGTGAGCAGAAGGAATTGTCAACAACTACTTGTGTTACATTTGCTCCAGGTTTGTATTCATTATGGACTGTATCCTATATGTGCTTTTTTCCGTTTGGACATCCATGCCTTTTGGGCCTTGTTATATTTCACTTCCAACCACATTTATTGTGATCTCCCTTTTGATATTTGCACTTCCATTTGTTTAGTTGAGTTGTGAGACATGTTTGTTGTTCCTTCAGACTGTTTTGGCACTGATTGGATATGGCACATGCAGGTGCTTGTATGACTTGGGAACTGGCAGAATCTGGCAATGATTTTATTGTTTCTATTATAAATGGAGCTGATTTGGTACCTACGTTCTCAGCTGCTTCTGTAGATGACTTGCGAGCTGAGGTTTGCCTGGAAGTGTTATTTTGAATTTCTAAAACTTGAGAATACTACCTTAAATATATAAATTAAGTATAGCTGAAGATTGCCCTTGTCATTCCCCATATTATATTATTTTTTGTCATGGGTTAACAAGATGATGCCAATGCTTATGGGAGGAAATGATCCTGGACCTAGGGTGGGTTAGATATCTAGTTTAGGTTTTTGTCAAGTACACTATGCTTTGATTGCTGCCTTCTGTGCCTGACAAAACCAATATGCCTAGTTACCTAGTTGCAAATCATATATTAAGTACATTTATAGATTGCCCTAGTTATTTCCCATATTATGTTAATTTTTGGGTTAACAAAATGATACCAATGCTTATGAGAGGAAATAATCCTGGACTGGGGTGGGTTAGATATCTAGTTTAGGTTGTTGTGAAGTACGCTATTACCTGCTGAAACCGATATGCCTAGTTTCAGTTTGCTGAGTATGCCTAGTTTCAGTTAACTATCAATTCATTCTGTTCTTAATTAATTAATTTATTTATTTATTAGGTGACAGCATCTGCTTGGCTGAATGATCTGAGAAATCAGATAGAGCGTACAAGAATCCTTAGCACTGTCTATCGTTCTGCTTCGGCTTTGAGTTCCCGTCTTCCATCCATTGCCAGTGCTAAAGCAAAAGTTGCTGGGGCTGGGGCAATTTTACGCCCAGTTTCCAGCAGTACACGGGTAGCCCTTTTTCTCAGCACAATCTATTTCTCCGTGCATTATCTAGTTTCCATGGATTATCCCATGTCCTTCCATCAAATGGACATAATAATAATATAGTATCTTATTATCAGAAATTCGGCAAGTAATTACAACTAAAAACATTATTTTTGTTTCTTTTCCCGACGAGTTCCCTTGCTTATTTTTAGGTCCTCTTGGAAGCATTGTTACCCTTATGAGCAGTGAGGGAGCATTCTCCATGCTTTTTGAATACTGTTAGCTGAATCAGTTTTTAACTTCTTAAATTGGTGGTTTATTTCTGTGATCTGTACTCATAATTAGGGCTAAGTGGCCTAGTGACTTTGGTTTAATTCTGTTTCTAATGTCCACAGGTTGTGATGAGAAGAGCCCAGAGCATGGCTCAAGCAGCATGGATTCGTCCTGCACTTTTATCCTCATGGTCATGTATGGGACCTCGTCATCGAGTGACAGCAGTTTCAAACTCAAAAGAAGCAGGAAATTCCTCAGAACCTTCCTCTAGAATTGAATCGTCTGACCCTCTTATCACATCCCCCACCAGAGCTAAAACTACCATTGAAAGTACAGCACTTCCCATATCTTCATCAGAAGGACTGGAATGGAGTTCAGAAATCGAATGTTCTTGTTCTGATGAAATGGGTCCTCACTCTCATGGGGATGCTTGTCTTGATGAGGATGAGGACATCATGGCCCAGGATGGACATGAAGACCGTATGACTGAAGTTGAGTTGTGGCAACAACTTGAACATGAGCTTTACAATCGGCCAGATGGTGAGGAGTCTGATGTAGCAAACGAAATAAGGGAAGAAGAAGCAGCAGCCATTGCAGAGGTCGGTGAGGCGCCTCAGAGCTCTGCTCCAGAAATGAAGGAAGCACACAGATTCTTTCCTCCGGGAAAGATTATGCATATTGTTACCCTTCTCTCTGAAGGAGCAGAATGTGAAGGTGATGGCACCATCTCCAATGATACAGTTGATGCTCAGTCAGTAGAGACTAATAAGGTTGGGATTTTTCTCACTCCAAGGTCGTTGTATAGCAAGCTGAGGCTGTCACAGACCATGATCAGTGACCACTTCATGCCAGTTTATAGAAGGCAGATAGAAAAACTGATTAGAGAACTTGAGAAGGAAGAAGTTTCAAATACTGATGATCATTATAATACGGAGGTCGGAGAGGTAGCATTATAGAGAATTGGACCACCAGACCTACCACAATACTGAAAGAAGAGCCAAGTTCTTGTCCCAAGGTTTTTCCAGATCTAACCAACCTAGAAATTGTAAACATTCATTGTCTTCACAAAATTGGGGAGCATGGTGTTGGAACCCACAGGTGTAATGCTCTGACCGGAGTCCTCAATTATGTTTATCATAGGTGAGAGATCTTGGAAGGTTGTATCACTTCATAGCCTTTCAAAATCTCGGTCTTTTGTACAGTATTAATATTTGGGTTGAAACTTTGATTCTTTTGTTCTTTAATAGAATGAGTTGATTTGTTCAATTGCCTTGCTCTATTGAATTGTATTTAACTATTTATTGTGACAAGTTCATCATATGATGCTGCCTTTCTTCTCTTGGTTTCATTTATATGGCAAAATGTCAAAAATTACTTAATGGGCTTTGTGAGGAGTCAATTCAGTTACAGAATGAGAAGCTCGACTAGTGGCCACTGATGGGTTTTGAGCCTGGCACCCTTGCTTGTGTGCCATCTATGTAACTAACACAACTGGTAAACTATTATAGCCTGCTAATGCAATTTACAGGCAGCTGCCTTGATGTACTGTTGTGGATTATGGAAAAGGATCGAATTCTTGATGACCAGATTGATGGTGGAAAGTGATAGAATTATTGGTGACCAGATTTATAGAAGAGACCGCTAAATTTCTGCTATGCGGATGTCAGCTTGGATCTCAAACCCAGAAGGCTAGCAATCAACAGTCATGAGCAAAAGGTGCCTGCAGCAACTCTAACAACCGCAAAACAGGTTATGAGAGTCTTTATCTTTTATGGTCCCAGAGAAAACAACACTTGGATTATGATTTGAATTTGTTGAATATGACTTGAATGTTTTTAAAGTTTCCCCACACACCTATCTATCACATTGCATTATTGCTTTCGTCACACATAACTAGTCTGGTCCAGCTAATTTATTAATTTTGGCTTTCATTCTGTATGAAGAGCATCAATGAGTCACCACTTGATGGCAATCTCACATCAGGAGCACAATCTTAGACCTAATTATAAAATATTTTCTCCATTGATAATTGGTTGTAGTTCATAGAAATGTTTAAACTATATGGGTCTTGGAAAATTATACACATGGTGTATATATATATATATATATAGGAATATCCTTGTGACATAAGGCATAATCCCTATACAAGATCTCCAGGTTGTTTAACAAATGCTAGGAATCCATAAAATATGATAGAAATTGTCCATATTCCCGGAACCCTTTTTTTTTTCCTGGTGTATAATCATAAATTGAAAAATGTTCTAAACCAATCCAGAGACAAAGAAAGTGAAATTCAAGCAATCCATACATAAATAACCGTTAAGAAAAGCAAACTCCAAGGCTATCCAAATGCACAATAGAAGGGTATAGTTAAGACTTTGCCTAAGCTTTGGATGGATCTTGGAAGCATCAAGAGAAGGGAAAAAAATAAATTGAAAGAAAAGTAAATTAGAAAAGAAAAATCTAAGGTTCTGAGTCAATACGTACCCAATATTAAATCCGGCCCGTTCAAACATACAGGATCGAGGTTAAACAAATGAGACTAAAGTGCAAAGGAATGAAGCTAAGCTATAAAACAAAGAGACTTAGGTGCACAACAGTAAGACCACAAAGTTGTAGGCAATGAGACCTGACTTGTACATGTGGTATCACCTTATGGATGATACCTTTGGTACTGAAGAAGTACCCTTTGGTACTATAGACGGACCCAACTAGAAGTTTTGGTGAAAATTAGTAAACAATGGAATTCATTTTCTATTGTCAAAAACTTGAGTTCTATCTTCTTTCCTTTTTCTGATTCTCTTAATTTTATTCAGTGACCTAACTTAACCTGAAGAGGAAATGATATGAAACAAATGTGGTATTGGAAAAGGAGTTGTGGTCTGTGTGGACACCCTTGTCGTGTATCACGTTTCTAGATTATATAATTCCTTTCTTTATAATCTTCTCTGTACCTTTGCTTGATTTCAGTGGGTCAAAGCAAATAAACTTTGCTTTATCTACTTGAGGGATAAATTATGATTCTTGTGCAGACTTTAGTTTATTTAAATGACATACACTTGGCTCGAAATATCATTTTAGAACTCTGCTTTCAGCACATGTGGTAATAGAAAATTATCAAATGATTCGATTCAATCCTGTATTTTAGATTACAGACCGAGTCTAATCCTCTGATAGAGACCCATCTGAATGTTTGAAGTTTAGCTGGTTCTACGCTTTATCAAGTTGCAGACTGTTGCCTCAACCCCCTTTTATTTTCGTAGGTTATTCTACCTACAATCGACTAGTATATCCCGTGAATTCAGGGTTGAAGAATACTGGTGAATGCTGGTACGAATCAGCCAAGTTGTATCCACTATCCATCTCGACTATGGTTGCAATTGCTATTGTGTGATTCGACAATGCCTTGATTCGAAGTCAAATCACATGGCTCGCTAAACACGCAGAACCACCGAGAGTTATGGCAACATGACTCGGGTCTAATGGAAATGGAAGTGAAAATAAATAATGATATCCCCTCGTGGATCAAGGAAAAATGGAACAAGAAATCATCCGAATTGACTTTCTTTCTTTCTTTTTTTTAATGATTTTTACTTTTTATTTTCAAGTTACACCAATTGTCAAAAATTAATGTGGGGTGTTAAATTAAGATGGTAATGTTTTTATTTTTTTGACCAATTCACTAATTTTTTTTGAGCTTTTTAACTATCATATCATATATATCATTTGAGATCGAGACTGATGCGTCTCGGGATTTGCTCAATAACTAATACAACGACTTTGAACCATGTATTAGGTTGATGAATCCTTTACACATACTAGAGAGATGATGCTTATTACATCCCAAAGATATCATCGGTTAATGCGATTAATTGCTTTGATTTGGTGCTCAATACTTGATATGATTTTCAGACCTAGTCATTAATGACAATGTTCTCAATATAGGAACCTGCAGACCATAATACAACTTGTAAAATTATTTCAATGATGCTGTATACACCTAACCCTTTGTGGCTTTTTATTAATGATAGGTATATCAAGACATACATTCAGATTTCTTTCTTTTCTGTATGACAAGTCGAAATTAGTATTAGCTACTCAGATGGACCCAGTCATCAATTTCTACGAATTTAAAGACCTGACAGTAGGATATTTTTCTTCATTAATGAGGGATTAGGATTCATGAACAGAACTGTACATGAATTCAATCATACAAGTACCCCTGTTGATTTTTGCTTATGGTCTCATCTTCATCTGGGTTGTTTTGGTCAATACATGTACTGGCAAGAATCCCTCCATTTAATGCTAGGACTTTATTGCAATTTGCTTAGCATGATGAAGACATTTATCGTCTTGATTAAGTTGACCATAGACTTTTTGGTATTTTTATCCTTTTCGGGTTTTTTTTAATATTTAATTTTTTTTATAAGCAAAGTAATATACTAATATATATAAATATATATGAAAAAGGAAAATAGGAATGAATACACAAACCGAATATAACATGCACAAAGTGGCATATTCATGAAAGAGAGAAACAAAGAAAAAACAACTCCCTCTTTATAGTTTTTCTTTTTTCATAAATGTTCTTGATTTTGTTTAAAATTAACAAAAACACTAGTTTTAAGAAAGTATAAAGGAGAGAAAAATCGGTTAGGAAAAATGGTTTTCATATTTGATTTTACTAAATATGAAAGAAAATCAAATTTATTTAAAATTAATTAGAAATTTATGTATTTTTAAATATATATTTTTATTTTTATTTTTTATTTTGTCTTTCCTTCTAATTTTATTTTTATTTATTTATTTATTTCATATTTTTGAAACCAAAAGATGTGCTAATTTTTTTTTTTTCTTTTTGCTAACAGAAAATTTGTGAATCCTCTGGAACTTGCATTGCATGGTCAGCATTGTTTGGACACTCAAAATTTTTTTCCTAATTATTTCAAATAAAAATTTTAGACAAAAAACCCCCCACATGCAATTGTTGTTCAAAGTGATCTTGGAAAAGCATGATCATGTCTCCTTGTGGCTGTAAGCAAACCTATCCAGGAAAAAAACTCAAGTCATTTTACAACTTGTCCTTATTCCTTTCCTACCAATCACTTGTTTTTCCCTCTCTCTTTCTTTTTCTATCTTTTATTTACTTATTTTTGGGTTTCTGTCCAAGTTTTTTCATTATTGGAAATGCACCTTTCCCAAACAGTAAAAGGACAGGACTGAATTTTGTTTTTTATAGCATAATGGGAGCAATGATTGACATAAAAAAAAGTATATTTCAAGTCATGCACCAAAAATAATAATAATCATAATATTAAATTTAATAATTTTGAGGCCACTTGATGATGAGTGTGTGACACGTATTGTCTGATGATCACGTCATATCAATTTTATTTACTTTATCTATCCTGTCATGTTTCATAAGACTTGTGTAGGCTCCATTTTTTGTGGAAGATAAGAGTGCCAAAATTTACATGCAGGCATGAAAAATAATTTGGCCACTGCATGTTTTTTTATTTTATTTTAATTTTTGAATATTTTCAAAATATGGACTTTGTTTTTAAATTTAAAAATGGTCTGAAAATCATTTTTATTTTATATTTTAAAACAGAAGAAATAGAACAAATTTTCTGTTCTCATTTCCGATTTCTATGTTTCACACTCCCACACTGCAAAGGCATCTGAATTCAAATCTATGGTTCCCACTCATTAGGCCCAGTTTCTGAATCCCCCAAGTGTTTCCCACATACAAAGGTCAAGATAAAGATCACGTTAACAATATGCCATAATTCCCAGAACTGTGAAATGGGAGAGAGAGAGAGAGAGAGAGAGAGAGGGTCAAAGGAATTTAAGGAGGTGGAAAGTGGAGCATTCATCATGAATTATGGGCATATGGTGATGAATGGGTGTGAGTACTGGGGGTAGTGGAGGTCCCCTTCCCCTCAATGGAGGAGTTAATAATTTCCTTTAGACTTTGGCTGTGGGGCGGATGGGGAGGACTTGGCCGAGTTTGGACCATTGCATTGCCCCTAAACCAAAACAAACTGAAGGCGACTGGTCAGTACAGGAGGGACACCAAGCCATACCCCCCCATGCCGAGATATAATTATTATTAGGGGTGGGGGGTTGGGGGAGGTGTGTGGGGATGCTTGCCCTTGCTTCCCATCCACTCCTTCCTGCTCTCTCTCTCCAACCTTGGACCAAACATTGATGGTTAAATTTATTCACATCTACCCTTTTGATTTTCGTTGATGTTCTATCACATTCATGTGTGAAAGCCCATCGTGTTTTCTCTTAGATTTTGTGGCTATCCCACATGTTCAGACATTATAAATTATAAAAATCACCCTTCTTTTAATATATTTATTAAAATTTTTAAAAATATTTGATTAAAAGGATGAAATAGTATTCCTATTCATAAAATAAATGAGATAAATCATTATATGAGTCTCGTGCATAAGAAATTTTTTCTTATATCCAATGTAAGATATTATAATTACTTTCTTATATACAAACACCCCCACATTACAGTACGGATTTGGTTTTGATATTATTTGTAATAATTTATTTTTAATTATGTAAATATTATTCATTTAAGGTTCAATGTGCCCTTATACATGTAGGAATATAATTTTTTTTGCTCATTGGCATATCATGTGTAATTTTATTTCTAACATTTTTCATGTTTAATTTTTTCTTTTTTTATAGAAAGAGAGCGATGATGTGATATAGTCATAATTTTTTATAAAATCTCCTATTTTAAAAAATACAAACAAAATTTTAAACATTCTTTAAAAAAATACTTTATTTAATTTTGTGGAAAATATTCTCTTAAAATTTAATTCTGTTTTTGTACATAGTTGAATACTGTTAATTTCAGTATTTATTTTGATATCTCAGATCGAATATAGTTTATAAAATTGCTTCTAAGCCATCGAAAAAAGCAATGTAACAAAGATTTTCCTAATAAGATTAAATCCTTTTTATTCAATCACTTGTTTTTTTCTATATTGAAATGATTAAAATTGAAAAGGACAATCACATTACTTAATTCAAAATAAAGGAATATAATAATATTATTTCAATATAAAGATTTTTTTTTTAAATTTCTATTTTTAGAGAACTCTAAAATAAATAGGAAATAATTTAAAATCTCATTAAAAAATTATTTTTTTTTTTCCAAAATGGTAAATGAATATTCTTGTTTTGTGCTAATATCCACCGAATACGAGATTTTCTTTTTCTGAAACCTTTCTCCAAAACTAAATAAATAAATAAATAAAATGGGAAACCGTCTTGAAAGCTGTATCGTACACGTTGGTGGAACACACTAGGCGGGCCGAGATTGGTCGTAGAATGGGAAAATTTCCGAACAGCACATCTTGGCTAAGACTCTGAACAAAACATGATAATGCTGAGCTGGCAATCATTATTCTACGGCCAGAAATGAGTGCCAGCACTGCGCGGACGTGGAATTAAAAAAAAAAAATTACTATCTCCAAACCCACCAATCATTGGAGACTTTGCAAAAGCCAAACAATCGAACATCTCTATATCTATATACATATATATATATATATATATATATATATATATATATATATATATATATATATTCTCTCTCTCTAGACGCTTCACTTTTCAGAGCCAAACACCAATTAATTTTCTTTCTGATTCTCAGCTTCTCTCGCTCTGATTTTCAGTTTGTTTTATTTGTGGAAGTGGTGTTGGATCTCTGGAATTTTTTATTTTTGTGTTTTTTTGAGAGATTGATCTGTTGGCTGATTGATTGGAGTTGTTGTGAGGTGTTTTTTTTTTCCCTGAAATGTCTTTGATGTGTGAGGTTTTTGACATCGGAGAAGCGAAGGTTGAAGGAGAGTGGGAGAAGGAGAGATAGCGTCGAGAAGAAGAGTGAAAGAAGCAGAGTTAAAGCGAGAAAGAGAGAGAAAATTTTGATTTGTTTGGATTCGCTTCTTCTGGTAATTTTCTTGTAAAAAAATCTCCATTGATTGTTTTGTTTTTCAGTTTTTTCATTTTTGAGACGAATAATGCTGTTTAACTGGAAAAGCTTCTTCCAAGTGATTCTTTGAAGTTTGAATAGGCAAATAGCCTTGATTTTTATGAAATCGGTTGTTTTACCAGTGAAAATATCCGAGAAACAAATCGGAGTGGCTCTTTTGCTGATTTAGTGTTTTTCTTACGAGTTTTGATTATCGCAGAGTTTGCTAGAAAATCAAGGCGCTGTATGGTTCCATTTCCAGAGAAACCAAGTTTGTCAGAAGAGGTTGGGAGGAGAAGAATGAAATATGTTAGAGTTTTACTATTTCTGGAAATCGTTTTCCAAGAACACCGAAAAAGCACATCAGTTTTCCACGTCTCCCTTTCCAAAACAGCTTTCAAAAACTGTTACCAAAAGGTGTTGGCCTTCTGATTGTAGAATGCTGTTTTAGAAAACCAAACTCGACGCGCCAAAAGTATAAGAAGTGTTTTCCCAAACATAAAAACAAGAAACAAAAGATTCGAATTTGGATTTTCGAAATCAAAATTTTATATCATGTATTTATTTATATACTTCGGTATTGTTCTTAGGTTTTCCAGGAACGGATGTCTGCAACAGTGATCAACACACCAATACTAATAGTGATGTCGGCGCAAGAAGCTTCAACCAAGATCATTTCACAAATCGAGGTGGAATTCGCAAAATGCGATTGCTGCGGACTCACCGAGGAATGCACGCCTGAGTACATCGAGACGGTTCGAGAGCGATACAATGGGAGATGGATATGCGGCTTGTGCTCCGAGGCGGTGAAGGAAGAGATGATTCAGATGAAGAGGTTCCAGAGGCTGATAAGCACCGAAGAAGCCGTGGACCAGCACATGAACTTCTGCAAAAACTTCAGGTCCTCGAGTCCGCCGTCGAACCCCACCTTCCACCTCATCTCCGCCATGCGTCAGCTTCTCCGTCGAAGCTTGGATTCTCCCAGAGCTTTGAGGTCGACGCCGAATAGTCCAGTGAGGCAGAGCCAAGAGATTCCGCGTCCGGCGCTGACTCGATCGGAAAGCTGCTTTCCGACGTTGTCTGGCTGATTAATTTAGTGGCGATATGAAGAAGGAAGGTAAATGGCTATGAAGAATAAAACAGTTGTAAACAGCGAAAAGTTTTATCTCAATTGTGAAAAAAAAAATATAAAATATTAAAAAAAACAAACTGGTTTTATGATTTAGAACTTGTTCATGTTCCTAGAATTTAAATTTATAACCTTTTTTTCTCTATTTTTTTTCTTTTGTAATTTTCTGCATAAAATAAGTGGGTCAGTGATATTTAATTATTTTAAGAAAAATGATAGGCTTCTCATGATTGATATGACAAAGGAAAAAATAAAAAGGGAAATTTAATAATATTTTTTGAACAATTTTTTAGGAATCAAGTAATTGAATTTAGAAAAAAAAATTTCCTCTCAATTATTTCCAATATTCTGTTTGGGATTCAAATATTAGCGGAAGATTATACAATAAAAAATTATTTTTTATTTTAAAAAGTAAAAAAACTAATTTTAAAAAACACTTCAAATACACCCCAAATTCATTCAAAAGCACAAAATAGCAAGAATTATCCCCCTCTTTGGTCCGTCAATTTCAGGAATTTAAACCCAACAAAGGAGACTTTTGCCATGGAGGAGATTCGATGCAACGTGGAGTGTGTACTTTTGGTTCTCATTCGGTCTACTGGGCATTCAATGAATTTTCCAGGTGTTATTCTGCGATTTAAAGTGTATGGAATTTGTCTAATGGAGGATGATAGGAAATCTAACTTTCGATTCTCGTTTCATTATTGAGGGGGTTCGGCACTTTCTTTTTGGGATTCTCCAAGTGTAGTGTTTCTTGGAAGTACGAATCCCCCATATCTTACAAATTTTGCTCCCTTCACTCGCTTGGGAACAATGGATTATTAGTGCCTAATTTTGCCTCCAATAGAGAAGAAGATGCAGTTAAGCTAAAGACTAGGGAAAGAGTCTCTGAATAATCCTAATAATTGGCAAAAAAAAAAGGAAAAAAAAAGAAGTTCATAGAATTGAATTGAGGTGGACGTGGCCACCACCACCTTGTGCATGTGATGATGGATGGAAATGGGGTTGGTGAATGGTGGGCGCACGACCTTACTAGATGAATTATGATTAATCGGTTGAAAAAATAAAAATAAGTGACCTTACAAAAACAATTGTAAACAAAAGAAAAAAAAAAAAAAAAGAAACACCTAGGATTATAGATAGAGACACAATAATATAATACATGATTATTATTATCATTATCATCATTGTTTCAATTTTTTTTTCAACATCTACAAATCGATTCGACATTTTATATATATTTTGAGAAAAATATGAAAGAAAAAAAATAGAAAGAAAAAGTAAAATAAAAAAAAGTAAGTTTAAATTTAATAAATTAATTTATATACTACTTTAAATTTATTTTTACTTTTTAAATAAAAATTAAATAAATTAAAAATATATAAATTTCTTGTTAATTTTAATTATATTTGATATTCTTTTATAAAACCATACATAAAAAAAAAAATTCTTATCAATTTATTTTTCTTTAATAAAATTTTGAAACTAAGCATAGCATTTAATATATTTTTTAATTATATAAAATATTTTACTTAATTTTATTTAAATATTTATAAAATAAACACGAGTCATTATATATATATATATATATATAATATTGAAGTGCATACTCTATTCCAAAGCTTTTTCATGGTGATTTTTTTTTGTTTTTGGGTTATTTTAATTTCTTTAAAGGGATCTCAGTGGCACAAATAGAGAGAGTGACAGCAAAGATTTGAGGTTGATTAGTTAATAGGAGTCAGAGCTGCACTTAATTTGTTTTTTTCTTTTTGCTGTAAAGTAGCTTCTGGAAATGATGGTGAAGTGGATCACTGGTTGCAGCGGCCAAAAGTTTTTAAAATTTTTATTTAAAATTTTTTATTAAAAATTCGTTCTCATTAAGGAATAAAAAGTAATGAAAAATAAAAAATAAAAATAAAATTTAACATTTATAAAGTGAGCAAATGATGAAATAAGTCAGTACAAAATGGGTGGCTATAAAAAAAATAAAAATAAAAATAAATTATTGTTCAAAATGGGGTCACCTGCAACCACAAAAACTTTGGACTCATCTGCATCACCAAGCTCATAATTCTCACCACAGATTCTCGTACTGCAAAAACAAATTCTCACATCAGAAAAGGCCAAAACCAAAATAAAAACGAAATGACCTTTTGTAATCATGCCTGTTTGGTGTACCCAACATTGAATCCATTTCTTTAATCTCAATTTAAATGCTTTTCACTTTGGCAGAGAACTGGACTTAAACCAAACAGATCTAAATTCTCACGAACCAAACACCCCCAAGAAAGCAAATTTTCTAGCCAGCTAATATGATGTAGAATATAATACTTGGCAATTAACTGTCATAATCTTTGAAAATGGAGGTTTTCCTTTTATAAAATAAATAAATAAATATATGTACACTACTTCCTTATACAAGTGTGTAGAAACTTCCAACAATTATAAGACTTTGTTTCTCCTACCTTCCTTGAAAATCACTTCACCTAACCAACCCAATAATGGAGCTCTGATTTTTCAGACTGTTCACACCCATCTTCAATCTCCTAAATTATACAAGTATACATTAAAAATTTATTCATGTGATTCATTCATCCTTTGTCTTATTTGAATTATGTGATTGGACATAAATGTATTCACATGGGGGAAGTTATATTGACTTTGAAAATTTCAAGGAAAAGAAAAAATTTATAATTTTTTTTATATGAGAAATCTTTAATGAGAAGAGAGTTTAATTAATGAGGAATGCATTTATCTTGACTTTTCTTATATTCGTTGAAGAAAAATAAAGTAGAATGAAAATTATAATAAATTAAAAGTGAGTTTGAAGGTATTTTTACTTAAATTATTTTTAATGGTCGTGTGTTCTCAAAAACCACTATGAATAATTTTTTCAAATTATACCAAGCTTCTAATTTCTTTTCAATTTTTAGGTTAAAAACGTTTTTTAAAATCATTATCAAATAAATTATAAGATTTAGAATATGTTGATAGTGATGATAGAAAGTATTTTTAGTATTTTTAATAGATGAAATTTTTTAAGTATTATAAATATTAGAAACATTTTTTAAAATTACTATCAAACATATTTTTAGTTTTATTTTTAAAACGAGTTAGAAAAGTAAAAAAAAAGAAAAAAAAAAGTGAAAATAATAAATAAATAAATAAAATTCTTAATAAATATTTTATACCTGTTTACTCAAATTTATTTATTTTATTTTACATAAATAAATAATCATCTTTGTAATTTTTTATTTTATATAAATCAATTAAAAAAAAGATTTCTTTCTAATTTTATTTCTTTTTCTAATACTTTTCATGATCAAGCCAGCCATAACCAAAAAACCCTAAAAAAAAAGTAAAATTCTAATAAATAACACCAATAAGATGGAAAGCTTATCTAGTTATCCTTTTAACAAAGATTCTACCTTGAGAATTTCTTGAAAATTCTCATCCCCCAAGTCAAAAAAAGCCTAGAAACTCCTTATCCCTCTTATCCTCCTGTGATTTTCTTCATCTCTACTCATTATACCCAATAGAATTTTCCTAAATTGATATTTTCTTTTTCCCTTTTGGTATGTGGAATTGAATTAGAAGACTTTCTCGAAAATGAGGGCAAAGGGGGGAAGCATCATCTATATTTGATTATACGTCAAGTCCTCTGAATTAATCTTCAAGTAATAATGATAACAATACCAAGTTGGAGGAAGGTGTGTAGAATATACACAATTGCAGTTTGAACCAAATCTCCATTTATTTTAACTAATATTATTTCAAATTATTTAATGCCAATTATAAGGTATAGGCAGGCGTAAACGGAAATTTTTTTAGACAAGAAGAAAGGTCCTACTTGCTTTATGATCTGACAATTTTAGATATTTAATTGAAAAAGGTGGCTCAATAACGTAGCCTCTACTGGCCAAAGCAGTGGTTGGTGACGTTATATAAATAGAAACAGACATTATCAATGTTCACAAAGGCTATGCCCATTTAGGAAATTCATGGACTCTCACTTCCTAAAATCAAACAATTTGTGCCAAACCGATATCATTAAGGAAAATGGGCAGATTATGGTATGGTTTATAAATGTACTTGTTGGGTACCTATAGAAAATGCACTACTAATTAGATGATGTTACGGGATCTTTTGTTCTTAATTATCAGGGTACCTTAACATTTTCCTTAAAATTTAAAAAATAAAATATCAACTTCATCCTTGAAAATACGTGGTTACTAAAAGAGGGCAAATGCTCCATTTTGGTGGCTGATGCCAACAATCTTTTCAAGAGACCATACCAAATAGGGTAACTGATAACTGACTAAAAAAACAATGCATTTATTTTGCTCATTAGGAGCCCCATCTCACAGGGCACTGCCACGGTCAGCTTGAGAGTGTGGCGGCTGTGGCCTTTAACATTTGGCCTACTCAAGGGCCGTGATAGCGCATAATGCAGAGATACAGAAGAGAGGAGGTAGTGACGTACCAATAAAATCTCTGACTCTAATAGAAAGTAGGATTCGATCCCAAAGTCCCTTTTCCAGGGATCATTTCAGAGTGGAGTCACTCGAGAGCATGACCTCACAAAATGGAGGGATACGAGGAGGTTACAAGTGTAAAGTTGGGTTTGATAATAATTTAAAAAAAAATAAAACTCTATTTCAAAACTTAAAATATTTTTAATTAGTTTTTAAAAATAATTTTTATTAGTTTCAATAATGGCCCGAATCGAACCAGGACCGGACACTCTCCTACACATCATGACATTCGTTCTAACCAATTGGGCACCTTAACGGGCTGCTTGGATGGAGATTTTCAGGGAAATGCAAACTAATACACCAAGAGAAAGCTATATTTGGTGTGATTTTTCTTTGTTTTATTGTTGGCTCTTATTTAGAAACAGAAGGGATCAGTACAAACTCAGTTTCACACTAATGAATTCTCTGGCCAAAGCTCTATTAAGAACAACTGAAACCACCAAGGCAGACAATGTGGCTCTGGCCGGGGTTGCAGAGAAGCTGTTGGCCCCTACATACAGAAAACAGAGATAAGCCATAAATGCTACAACTAATAATATATAATAAAAAATGTCTGGAAAGTTGAAGATAATAAAAGCACAAAGTACCTTACCATAGGCATATCTACAAGCAAAAAATCATTCCTGTCAAAATGATGATTCATCTCCGTAGTTGATTGTACTGTCAAAATGTTACTTGGGTATCAATGTGAAATGTAGATGATAACGAAAGCTTGAAAAAGAAAGGAAAAAAAAAAAAAGAATGAGCTAGGAAAATTTGGACACTCCAACAATATAAGAGACTGACAGTAGCTTAAAATATCAAAAGAAGGATGAGAAATGTGAGTATCGACTCGGCTAAGAGAATCAACAAGACTAGCTTTACCATATTGTGCGCCGCGTGTATTGTTCCCATGAGTCACTTCCTGCTCCACCGCGGCCCCTTGTAGGTAAGTTTACATTGACAATGCCACAGTCAATTCCAAGCGACCTGTTAGTATGTCTTACAATGAATGTTAAGGCTTTCGTTCCCTGAAATTTTGAGTGGTTCTTATATTGGTAATTTCATTCACACTTTTTTTGCCAGTAAAACAATTAAATTAGAATTTTTGGACATTTTTGAAGGTAATTTGATTTTTATTTATTTATATATATTTACTATATCAAAGGCCATCAGGAGAGCCTCAGTCAAGTATTGCTCTCATTCAAAGTGAAAAAGAATTTAATTGCCTCATAAAAACGAGTAATAAATTACTGAAACACGCACCTAATCCCTGGGACGACAAGATGAGGCTTGCGGGTGAAGATAGAATTACTTGATCCTGGGGAGATGGAGTTGTTTATTTGCATTGCCTCTTCAAAAGTCTGCATAAAGAGTTTAGTTTTAAGGAATGAGAAAGTGTGAATACATGTATAAACTAATACTTGAATCATGAAGAGGCTACCGTAAACTTGATAACATAAAGAACTGGAACAAACAATTCTTCTTTCACAACATCTGCATTTGGAGAAATCTCAACAATGGTGGGCCGCACAAAATTTCCCACAGTGCTCACTACATCACCTATAAAGACCTTCCCTCCCTGCAAAACATCAGTGACTGGAGTTACTGATTTACTGATAAAGATGAAATAATCAATGCCCAATGCAAGATTTTGATAAAAACGGCAATGAAATAGTTGCAGGGCAATCTTGTAATGGTATGTAGAAATCAATATGTACAAGCCCCAGGATGGAACTAAAGGAGCTTCACATCTCAGAATCATTTAGATAGCTCAGAGCTAATGGAACTTGAAGAACTTGGGAAAAGAAAGTCTCCATCTGTATATTGTTGTGAATACCCAGTTATATGTAAATTCAAAACCTTTGTCACATTAGGGAGGAAAAAACTTGACAGTTTAAAACATTGGTTGAGGTACAAGAGAGAGTACATACCTGAGACTTGATTTTCTGCATCACCGTCCGGAAGTTCCTCTTTAAGGCTTTGGTATGTAATGGCCCAAGTAACGTACCTGTCTTTAATGGATCTCCCATGCCAATGGTAACAAGTGTGTATTCTAGAAGTAGTCGCTCAATTACTAGTTCATATATAGTTTCTTGAATAAACTACGGTACAAGCAAATAAAAAATTTAGCTTCAAGATTGGCCTCTGTCACCATATAAAATTTCAGTCAAAGGTAAAAGATTTTTGAATACCAGCCTGTGACATGTTATGCGGCATTGACCAGCTATGCCAACAGCATCAAGCAGAACAGCTTGAACAACTAGCGGAATATCAGCATCACCCATGACAGTTATGGCATTATTCCCACTTAATTCAAGCAAACATTTACCAAATCTATCATTCACCCTCTGTTGAACCATTAGCCCCACCTGTAGTTGGGCATAAACAGCAGTGAATCGAATGCAGATTGAACTATTTCAATTGCATAATTTAATTGCAGATCGAAGTTGGAAAATGTGTAGCCCAGTAGAAATGAACAAGTACACATAAAATTGTCATGGGGATTGGTCTCTTGGATCAAAATAGGCATGAAGATTTTCAGTGTCTCAGAACCAGAAGTATATAGATATTCCACAACTAACAGGGGCAAGAGAATGGTTTATATCTCAAGCTGACGCATGAAGAAAGGTTTCTGTTTTATCTTTTCCTCACTTTGAAATTTTATCAATGGAAATTTAAGAAATATTCTCATATGAACATCCAAAATATATCTTTTCAAACAGAAGTAGCTTAAGATATCAGAAGGGTAAATACAGATCTGATAGTACCAAGTGAAGCAAGCCTGTGGTTTGATATTCCTCGAGAAAAAGATGCATTTATATTGCGAGTTGCAAGAATGAATGAATAATCAAATGACTTTTGAAAACAAATCCATAAACAAAAACATCATAGAGATTACCTTGGAAGTTCCTGTGAATGAAACTAGCGGTATGCGTTTATCCTCTGCCATTGCTTGACCAATTGGAGCACCCCCACAAAAGGAAGTGAAAATTGCACCTGGTAAATTGTTGTTCTTTAAAACCCCAGCTACCAACTTTGTAATTGCAATGGTCACCAAAGGTGTTGTTCGAGAACCTTTCCTGCGATTCATTGCATAGAAGGAATTAGTCATGTTCGAATATGAGTATGCATTGAGATATGCACAGAAAGGCAAAATGGGGTTATATAACATAGCAGAAATGGCATATTATGGACTGATGTACCAAGGGAAGACACAAAAAGAAGCCTCCCAGGGTTGACCTCTTTTTCTTTAAAAATACATTCTTAATCTTCAACTGTTCCTATACATAATAAAAACTACACCTTCAAGTTTCTTTACTTGTTTGCTACAAACAATACAAACTGGACGAGGCACCCAGATAGTTTCTCTAAGTTCAAGGTCATGTTAGAAGCTGATTCATAGTCCAGAGACCACAGTTAATGCCAGATTTATTACAATTTACAAGCAATCCAATTATAATATGCAGGAACGGAGAAGGAAGATTTTCCAGACTGGAACCATTGGCTCCATAAAAAGGTGTAGGCATCTTTTATAGAGGTGCATAATAGATAAGAGTGCTTTATTTTTGGACGTGTAGAAATGATATCTTGCATTAACAGGAAGTAGACAGGAATTGGTCTATCAATGCATTAATAAATCAATGAAACATGAAAGGCACTATTGAGAAAAAATGATTCATAAGTTCGTGCAACCAATATAGAAAAAAAAACCTTTAAAGACAATGAAAAAGTAGAAAATGAGTTATGAGTCAGAATCAAAGGTTACCAGACAACACAATTACCAGTGACTAGTGCCATGCAAGCATTCCGACCTAAAGAAACACATTACATAAAGATAATATAAGAAGGTGGAAGGGAGTTCATTTTATTTTTCAATGAAAAATCTGCTGAAAATGTTCTATTTGATACATCAACTAAAGTTAAATATCAAACATACTTCAAAGATAAATATTTTGGTTTGTACAAAGATAAACCATTTTCTAATGCAAAATTCAAAATTTTATTAAATTATGCTATATTTTAAACTGATTAAGTATAAAGCTTAATCCTATTTTTATCATTATTGATAGTCAAATTGTCTGAAAAATAGTTAACTCTGGAAAAAAGTGTCCATACCAACTATTAATAGGGAGAGAAAGATCCTAATAAGTAATAACAGACATATTAAATGAAATGGATATATAGATTTGTTTGCTAATTGCTTTTCTAAAGAAGAAAATATAAAATACGTTTGATAATTAGTTTTTTGTTTTTAAAAAATAGAAAATAGAATATTTAATTTTTGAAAATATCTTTTATTTGTTTTCACTTGGTTTTTTTTTATGGTTGTTTTAAAAAATAATTATATAAAATGGAGAATAATTAAAAATAAAATACTACATATAAAAGTTATTTTTAAAATATATCTATAAATATAAAAATATAAAAATTATTTAAAATTATTTTATAAATCTATTTTTTTAGAACTACTAATTTAAAAAATACTTCAAAAATAGAATCTTAGTTATGTCTCTTCTTTATCCAAACATTGAACTTACTCTTTTAATGAAAAATGCAAAACAAAGCATCTCAACCATAAAGATTGGGGCAACACTTGAATCAGTATTTATTTGCATAAAAATAACACTTAGTGGATCTATGTAAGTATAATCCTTGCACAAGCTATCCAGAAAAGTATATGTACTTTTAGTACCATGCATTTTGCCTGCTTTCAGAGTAATGCTTGCTTCACAAACACTTCATAGGCATAATATAAATAACTGTGGCCAAGATGGAAGCAATATCTTGGCATTGCTAATTGTCCCCATTGATTTGTGGGTCAAGAACTCAATTGGGTAGGGTTCTTAAAGTTTAAGTTCTTTTGAAAATAGATCCGAAAAATAGTTATTTAAAACAATTATTTAAACTTATTCTTTAATGTTTTACAAAATATAAATCTATTTGAGAATTTCAAATATTTTTAACTTGTCTTTAATAGAAATAATATTTATATATATTACTTTATTGTTTTAATCATTCTTCATATTTTTGTATAATTATTTTTTAAAATAGTTATAAAAACTTAAGTGAAAACGGTGAAAAACAAGTAAAAAATATATATTTTAAAATATCATGTTTTTTATTTTATTTTTAAGAACATAAAATTGTTTTCTATTTTTTAATTATCAAATGTGATTTTTTTTTTTAAAAAAAAGAATAGAAAATTATTTTTGAAAAACAGATCACATAATACAAAATAAAAGGAAGGAAACAACCCCCTCTAATGACCTTACTCTGAATTTAATTCACATATCAAGCTCCCAAGTATCAAATTAAATTCATGCAAATCACGAATGAAACTCACCGAGAACAGCACATGGAAAATTGAAAGGTGTAATTACACCAACCACTCCGAAAGGATTACGTAGCTGCAATAGACAACATGCACAAAATGTCAGCAGTAGTATGACCCATATACATATCTAGCCAAGTCCAGAAGCAGAAACATGCGGCACACCTGCAATGTTACATGATTTTGACCTGTAGACGAATTAAACAAAGTTATTCCAGGGCTTACTTGGGACTGAAAAGGAAATTCCAATCTCATGTGATGATTGTTCGAAAGTAAAGGCAGTTGGATCAAAGATAATATTGATCACTAAATATATATTTCAGCAATGGTATCAATGTGTAAACTCACGCTCATGTCTGATTGATGCATTTAGATTCAGTTTCTCACTTAACCCCGCGGCATAATCACACATGTCAATAACTTCCTGCAAACAATGGCGCGGCTGGAGTTGGATTCATAAATTTCAATTGTAGACTACTAAGGTTTTCTTCCAGCACGGGTTTCCATTCACATTGTCCAAAAACAAATATTCACAGGAAAAAAAAAAGAAAGAAATGTAACAATTAATATGATAAACGCAATTAATATTTACTCCAAAAGGCAATAATAATAATAATAATAATAAAAATAATAATGTTGAGTACACACGGGAGTCTATGAAATTGTTAATGTAAACATATTAAAGGAAGAATATAAAAATAAAGCAAATCATACTAAAAGATATATAACATTCTAACATGGTTCAATCAATGATAAAGAGAATTATGAGTTATTTTGTCCACCCGGTTACATTGTAGTGAGCCATTTTCCTTACATCTATATCCCATTTTTTTCTTATAAATTTTTTCCATTAAAACTTAAAATATTTATAAAGATATTTTCGCTAGCTTTCCTTATTTATAGATTTTAAGTGGTTTTCACATTTCTATTTTCATTCATAATTCGGGCCAAAAGACATGCCGCTGAAACAATCAAATTAGGATTTTTGTGCATTTTTAATTTAATCCTAAATTTTTTTGAACAGACAGAGAAAAAAAGGCCATAAAAGTTGGATTGTTACTTCATCCAATGAATTATGCTTTTGATCCACAACATCACATGAAGGGATGAGATATTTCCAATGTGCAATTCTTTCTAACTAATACATATTTATTTCAATAGCTAATCATTTAGCGGGGAGTCAGTTGACGTTCATATCCGACAAATAATTAATAAACAATTTTACTGCTAATTGACAAGTGATAAAACAAACCTGAACCTCCCCAATTCCTGCCACTAATATCTTTCCCACCTCAAGTGACACAAGCCGACCGAATAGCTGGAGTTTGGCTCTCAAAGCATCACCTATCTGTCTAACAATCTCGCATCTCTTACTTACCGGAGTCTGAGACAGTAAATGCAGCATATGCATTATGAGTTGTAATACTATGTAAGATATTCCAGAAGGCATATTTAAAAAGGAATAAAAAAAAATCTAGAAAGCAATAAATCTCAAAGATGATGATCTCACTTTCATCCATAGCTTGGCTGCTTTACTGCAAGCTTGGATGCCTTCCTCATAATCTTCAATGGAACCCTCCGTAACCGCAGCAATTGTCTGAATCAACAAGATGTGTGATATCTTCATCAATCCATCTAATATTTTGATTTTTTTTTTTTCTGAAAGTTTTTGTCCACAATTTCCATGTCTCGGTACTAATTTCAGCCCTTTTTCTCGATCCTAATTTTCAAATAGCAATTATTTTTCAATGCTTATAAGTTATAACATAAATTTTCTTTTTCTATTTTAATTTCAAGATTCATTCGTAATTTGCAGTTCTTTAAACAAATTTAGAAGAACAATGAAAATACACGAATCAACTGAAACCATGATCATTTCACTACGAATCGAACAGAGTTTAATTTCTCGGATTTTGGATTAAATTCCAGAAAACAAAAGATGAATGGAACAGGATCTGAACCTCATTGTCTACAGGATTCACAGAGGTGACCATCGAGCTGCTGCGGCCCTTCCACTTGCCATTGACGTAATAGCCTGGATGGACGACGCTGAGATCGATCTCACTCAAAAACATGTACTCGCTCCTCGCGAACATATCTGCACATTCAACGATCATCCCACAGTCGACTTCAGGATCAGAACTCACAAATCAAAAATCAAAATCGATTAAAAAATTCACCATCTGAAAGCGAAGAAAACCAAAGAAACCGAAAGAAACTCCAAGTTGTGACGATACTAGGCTCAGCTGACACCCAAAACAAGCAGTTTCTTTCATGTTTCCTACAGTTTCTCAGCCTTCAAACAGATTAAAAGAGTTCGTTAGGTATGAAGAGAGAGGAAAGAGCAACGAACTGTGAATTGAAGAGAGATTGGGAGCATAGAGAGAGGCGAGGAGCTTAGAGCAGTGGAGCAATGCAGACTTGCTGCTTTAAGCGCTGATTAGTCAGTTATGAGTTAGAGGAGTCGTTAGAAGTTTGTTACAGAGGAGCTTTTCTGTTACACAGGAGTTCTTATGATCACAAACACTCGCATGTCACATTCTGAAAGAGAACAATTGACTCAACCTTTAGCCAAAATTCTTTTTACAATTTTCTTGTGTGTTTTCTTCTCTTTAACTCTTTCAAAAATCTTTATTGGAACTTGTTGTACAAACAGAAGGCCTTGTATCACTTGTTATCCTAATAGAAGCTTTATATTTATAAGCAAAAATTTTAATGCTAATATATTAGTGTAAAAAAAACTTTTCAATCCTATAGGAAATCCATTTAACGTGGGATGTCAACCATTGATATGTTTGATTATTTTGTCATGTGTTCGTTTTTTTATAATATTACAATCATATTTTTCGTATCTCATTCATATTTTTCATATTATATAACATATTTTTAATAATTTTCATTACATTATTTATAATTTGATCACATTCTTAAATTAATGATGACAATGAAAAGTGCTACTCACTACCAAAAAAATGGACCACTATATGAGAATGTGGATGAAAATTAATTTGAAGAAAATTCCATAAAATTTCAATTATATTTAATATTATTTTTAAATAGTTTTAAATAATAATTGTTTCCATCTTATAAATAAAAATTTGAGATATTAGATGTAAATAAATAAATTTGATTTCTGAAAATTGCATTACTGATTTAAATTATTTTTTTTTCCATAATTCCTATTAATTCAATTTAAAATATTGTGATTTTTTTTTATCACCTGCCAAAGGAAAACTCCTCTAATACAATTGAATGATTTTATGATATAATTAATCTAATAGATGAACTCAAAATTATTAAGAATTATTTAAATGATTTTTGAAAAGCTAAAAGCTTACTTTTTTTAGAGTTGAAACTGATATTGTTCTTGCTTTTACAAAAATTGTTTTTAGTTATGTTAAAAGAAAAATCAATTATGATATAAAACATTTGAGTGGTTTGTAAACTATGATTTTCATAGTTTATTTTAAGGTATATTTGGTAACATTTTTAAAAATAATTATGAATTTTTAAAAATAGTTGTTAATTATTTTTATTTTCAAAATAATGTTTGAAAATTGAAATATGAAAAAATAGTTTAATTTCTTGACTTATTCTTCATAAATAATGTAAAAATTTCCTACTTATGTGCATATTTTTTTATTATTTAGATATGTGTGGACCCCGCATTTCGGCTCATGCGTTTCCCACTCGATGACGAGCTAGATTTTATTTGAAAATTTGATTTTTTATTGATTATTTGAAAATGACTTGGAGTCGCCACTTATTTTTGTTTTATTTTTAAAGGGCAAACAAAATAAGAAAGAAAAACCCTAAGTGTGACTCCTTATTTTGGAAAAGGTGATCTGCGAAAAACCGGATCGGGCTCGGGGGTCAGGTTACTTATCAGGAAGGTACGGTAAAGACCATAGCACCCCTCTAAGTCCCTAAAGTCGGGTCTCTACTAATAAAATGAAGCTGATGTGGCAATCAATAAGAAAGTCAATGGATACTCACATCAATCATGCGTATATGAGAATCAGAATATGTATAGTGAATGATCAGAATGACTGAATGCGTACCTGGGCAGCAAACAACAACGCGCTATCATGGAATGGGGTTAGTGAATAAACACAGAATGATTATATGTATATCAAGAACAGAGTAAATCAATCACGCATGGCAAATAAATAAATAAATCAATCAATCAATTAGTCATGAAATCACATATGTGGGGGGCCCACCAAAGCCCGATTTATTTTTGCATGAATTAGTCTCACAAATTCCATTATCTTAGAATTACGAGAATCACATTAATGTTTATATAAAAACCAAGGAGAATAGAAGGTTTATTTGAGAATCCAAGTGGAAATAAAACAGTTCGAGGGGAAAATTTGATTTTTGAAATTCATTTGAAAATTGGAGTCTCGAAAATTATTTGAAGATTGGAGTGTTGAGAATTAGATTTAAGATTTGGAATTTTGGATATTAAATTTGAAAGAAATTAGAATTTTGGAAATCGGAAATTAAATTCGGAAATTGGAATTTTGAATAATTGCTTAAAATGGAATTTCAAAATAAAGAACTAAAATAATAATAATTAAATAGATTAATGTGAGTATTGGAATTTTGGAATTAGAAATTAAATCAGAAGTTGGAAATTTTAATGAATTGTTTAAAATGGAATTTTAGAATAAATAAATGGAATAATAATAATTAAATAAAATAATGTGAATATTGGAATTTTCGGAAATAGAAATTTAATTTGGAAATCAAAAGTTTTAAATGAATGATTTAAAATGGAGTTTTAAAATAAATGAATAAAATACTAATGATTAAATAAATTAATGGGAATATAGAAATTTTCGGGATTAGGAACTTAATTCGGAAATCAGAAGTTTTAAAGAATTTTGATTTAAAATAGAGTTTTGAAATAAATAAATAAATAAAATACTGATGATTAAATAAATTAATGTGAATATGAGAATTTTTGGGATCAAGAATTTAATGCGGAAATCAGAAGTTTTTAAGAACTGGTTTAAAATGGAGTTTCGAAATAAATAAATAGAATACTAATGATTAAATGAATTAATGGGAATATGGAAATTTTCGAGATTAGGAATTTAATTCGGAAACCAGAAATTTTAAAGAATTTTGATTTAAAATAGAGTTTTGAAATAAATAAATAAATAAATAAAACACCGATGATTAAATTAATTAATGGGAATACAGAAATCTTCGGGATTAGGAATTTAATTCGGAAATCCGAAGTTTTAAAGAATTGATTTAAATTTGAGTTTTAAAATAAATAAATAAAATACTAATGATTAAATAAATTAATGGGAATACGAAAATTTTCGAGATTAGGAATTTAGCTCGGAAATCAGAAGTTTTGAGGAATTCGGAAATCAGATTAAATTTAAAAGAGCGGAATTTAGGAGAATTATTCAAAGATGTAAATTTTAAATTTAAATAGATAAATAAATGGATAAGGTGATAATAGTTAGATAAATACATATAAAAGATTGGAATTTCGGGAATCTGGATTAAATTTAAAATGCGGAATTTAGGAAAATTATTTAAATATGTAAATTTTAAATTTAAATAGATAAATGAATGGATAACGATTAGATAAATAAATATAAGAAAAACGAAATTTCAGAAATCTAGATTAAATTTAAAAAGCGGAATTTAGGAGAGTTATTTAAAGATGCAAGTTTTGTAAGTAGGGTTTAGAAATTGGGGTTGAGAAATTTATGCTTTAAAGAGGTAAATTATGTAAATTGAGAATTTTAAATGGGTGAACAAAACATGAGGCCCTTCAACAATACACATGGGCCTGGGCTGCATTTCAAGCCCATACCCAATGGCCAAGTAACCCGAGCCTTCAATCTCCACCAAAGCTAGTTTTCCACCTGGGTGTCGTCTTCGGCCAAGGAGCTTCCACCACCGGCAACGCGATGGAGAGGGAAGCAACGGCGGCGGGCTGGCAACAACTAGGAGATTTTTATCGCTGTCACCGGTGACCGACGCGACTAATCTCACGTTCGGAGTGTAACGCCCAAGTTTTCATTTTAAAGGGTAATTTAGGAAATTCTTAATAATGATATTAAATTAATTAATTAATTAATTTAATAAAATGGAAGATGGCTGAAAAGGTAATTTTACGAATAATACCCTAGGTATAAATAGAAAATTATCTTCTTCCTATTCTTTTTTGAATCATATTCCTGTTCGCAGAGAGTTTCTAGAGAACGTGAAGTTGAGGTCAGATTTCAAGGTTTGAAGAACAAACCTCTATAGGTAAGTTTCTAACCTCTATATTATTATTTTAGATTCATTAGTTAATTTCAAGCACATTAGATATATTTTTTTTTGGAAAACCCCAAATCTAGATTAGGGTTAGATTATTTTTTTTAATTCGTTTTAATATCAAATAGTGAAAATTTAATATTTTGATTTATTATTGGAATTGGGGAGATCTTAAGTTTTTTTTTTTTTTAGAAAAAAAGAAAATTTCTGTGAAGATTTCGATTTAGATTAGGGTTAGTTTATTATTATTATTATTATTTTTATTTCGTTTTAATATCAAAATAGTGAAAATTTAAGATTTTGATTTATTATTGGAAATTGGAAATTCTTAAGCTTTTAGAAAAAAAAAAAAAAAAAAACCTGGAAGATGCGTGTGCACATTGGAGAATGATTTAAGGATTAAAAGAAAAAAATAGAGGACGCGTGTGCTCACTAGAATTGGAGAATGAAAAAAAAAATAATATATTATATATATGGGGTGTGGGTGTGTGTACGGATGGAGGGATGGGTGTTTGGTAGTTAATGTACATATATGTATATATATTATTATATTGACAATAATGGATAAAGTTTATGTTTAAAAAAAAAAAAAAGTTTTAAATAAAAGAAAGTAAAGTTTTTTTTTGGTATTATAATTATACTAATAATGAGTATAAGTTAATAAATAACATAGAAATTAATTAGTGAAATAAATTCTAGTTTAATTAAATTAAGTTGTGTCCCAAAAAAAAAAAAAATATTAATTTGAATACCTAAAATTTTAGGATTGACAAACTTGTAATTTTAGATAAATAGTAATGATTATTTCTCTTATATTTGTTAGGTGGAGAGTAGATTTTCAGGATTATTTTTTTCCAAAGTTTTTGAGGACTTCTTTTGAGGTAAGGGAAGTTAATGTAATATTTATAAAATTAAATTATTTCATATGTTATTTTGAATTGTGGAAAATAAAATGATATTTTGTTACCATGCATGGATCAAATTGTTTTGCACTAAATGTTATGTTGGAATATTTTGTTTTATTTATGACACAAAATATGGAGATATTATGTTGTGTAAATTTGAATACTTGAACAAAAACATCACTCTGGTTTATTTGGCCCTTGTCAACGGGATATAATAGTTGACTATTCGGTCCTGTCAACGGGATATAATAGTTGACCTTTACATTTCATGGTGGGAATGTAATTGATTTGGACCCTAGCCTCTAGGGGTTTGGTTAGAGGTTACTAGTACTAGTAGTGTTTGGTTCCGTCCACCAGGAACAATTTGAGGCTAGCCACCCATTTGAAAAGTCCCACCTAACTGGGCATTTGCTATTTGATAACCAGAGTAATGAAACTTGAATGAATTTGATTGAATCTTATGTGAAAGTGTTTGAATTTGATATGAAATTGGTTGGTTGAATTTTGAATATATTGGTATTTTTGGAACTCTGATATTTGATAAGAAAAAAAAAAAAATTGATATCTCCTATTTGAAATGAAAATATTTGATCCATGAATTGCATTAATATTCCTTATTGGGCTGTGAGCTCATTCCCAATTGTTGAAAATTTTTCAGGTACTCTTAGTTCGGGTGAGGAGTGATGGCTAGGCTAAGGAATGGTCATCATTAGGATTTGACTTAGGATTTTATGTTGGATTTTGTTTAACTATTAGTTATGTTCATTTGGATCTTTTGATATTTGGAAGTTATTTGGAAATTGAATTTTGAGGATTTTAGATTTTGTTTCCGCTACTCTGAGCAGGTATTTGGTAATTGGTAACATCCAGTTACAATATGACTGTTTGAGTCAGATTATACTTTAAGCCTTCGGGTTTGAGGTGTGAAATGACCGTCACGCCCTTGGAGTGGGTCTTGGGGCGTGACACGGAGCAGGTTGAGACGAACCATGCGTCGGCGTCGGGGAAGAAGCTGTTCGCGACTTCAGGACGGGGTCGTCTGCATGCTCCAATTTCTACCTCATCCATTTTCTAATAACACTAAAGATTGAAGCTTCCTAAGGTCTTCAAGACCAGTGAGGACTTGCCCAACAAGACCTGACCAAGACCTGAACTCTAGTGATGCTAAGCTGCCCAGCAAGTTTATACCAACTATTTGCAGGAATGGTCACGGGATGTTTCAGGGGTGAGAGTAAAAAAAAAACAACGTGGGTTCCCTTAGAAACCTCTGGTTTTTGAGGAAGATCGTATACCTTTTAGAGAGAAAGCCCCAAAGATGCTGAAACAATGAGGGAGCAGAAGCAAAGTTCCGAAAGCGAAACATTTTCTTGCTAATGTTTATAGAAAAAAAAAAAAAAACAAAGTATAAAGCAAAGCAACACCATTTTTAGAGTCAAATCAAAGAAACAGAGGAAGAAACCAGCAACACAGGTGGAATACCAACAAATAAATAATCTATAACATCCAATGAAATGATACCCAAAAAAAAAAAAAAAATATGATCCATGGTGAGCTTACTTGAAAAAAAAACACCAGATATCTTCCCCTCGGTCTGCCTTTCCCTGCTTCTCTTCTTTTCCCGCCTTTTGGTTCCAACTCCCACCTACTCTCCGCTCCCCGTCTCTGCCGATATCCTCCTCCTTTCTTTTCCTTTCTTTCCTTTTCTTCATTCCTCTGTTCCTCTCTTCCTCAGCAAGCCACTACCTGCTTCCTGCCACCCGTCCCATCTGCCGCCCGAGAGTAGCTCACTTGAGAGCGGTCAGAGAAACAGCAAAAAAATAATAATCATCCCCCAGAAAACTCCTCCCCTCGGTGGGGGGGTCTACAATATGTTTTTTAATTTAAAATTTGGTTTATATTCTAAAAAATAATTGTTTAAAGTGTCCTAAAGTTTTATTTGGTTTCCAAATAATTATATAAGAAATTTATGTATTATTTAATTTTTATATAGAAGAGTTAAATCCATGGAAAAAGTTTATTTTTATAATTTAAATCTATTTTTTATTTTTCTTTTATTTTCCTTCTTTTTTACTTTTTCTGTCGGATTTTCTTTTCTTCCATTTACAGTTTACCTTCAACCTTTCAGCAACAAGTATAGCTTAAATATTTGGTAAAGTTGTTAAATCGGAATAAGCATGTCAATAATCAAGGGCGTGTTAAAAATTCAGTCAACTTTCTCTATAGTGTAATTAAACACAATCTTTAATTAAATAAATATATAAAAAAAGTAATTTCATTTTTCTATTTTAATTGAATTTCTTATTTTAAATTGTCTGATAAACAATCTTAAATATAAATTTAAAAAAATATTATACATAAAAAGGAAAGGAGTTTTATTTAGCATTCAATCACTCATTAAAATTACAACAATAGAATTTCTTAAAATGGTTCATTTGGTATGATTATGGACAATTGATAATTAATTTTAAATATTAAAAAAAATTGATCCAAAAAATTAAGTTATTTGAAAAATAAGAAATAATTCAAAGTCAATGAGAATCACTTTAACTAATCGGATTGGTGAGAGAAAATTATAATAAAAGTGATTATGAGGAATATATAGATTAAGGCTAAAGAAAATTTAAGGAAAATTGCAAGGCAGAAAAATTAGAGGAAAAAAATTAAAAGAAAAGAAAAATGAAGAGAAATTAAAATTCGATTTTGAAATCCATAATTATTTTTATGTATTACTTCAAACGTGTTTTTCCTTTTCTATATACAGATTAAATAAGTAAGTTTCTAATTAATTTTAATTATTTTTTATTTTTTTTATATATATATTTTTTTATGTATAATTGAATATAAGAAAATAAATTTTTTAATATCTTTAAAATTTTTATATAGAGAGCTAAATAAGTAAAATAAATTTTAATTAGTATATAAAAATAAATTAACTTTTTTTTGTTCATTTTTTCTTTTCTACTATTTTTCTTTGATATTTTCTTTCTTTACTATTTTTTCTCAAATTTTTTTGAAAACCAAACATAAATTATGGGTCCATTTGGCAATGCATTTAGAAAGCACTTTTTACATTAAAAGTTTTTTGAAAAAAAAATCAAACATTTAACAAAATTTTAAAAAACACTTTAAAAAAAAAATTGTAATGTTTCTTGAAGAAATACTGTATATATAATTCTACTAAAAATGCTTCCCAAAAAAAATACTTTTATTAAAAGTATTTTGAATAGAAATATTAGTAAACACAATGCTTTTAACCCTCTTAAAATCATTTCCGAATAATGTTATAATCTGAAATGACCTAAATTTAATAAAAATTTCAATTTCTAATGTTATAAAAAAAATTACCTAAAAGTAAGTTGTATGCACACAAAAAGAATACTACCTTTTATAAAAAGTCAATTTTCACTATAAATAAAATGTAAAAGTAAAATAATTTCTATCAATATAATAATAATAATAATTTTTAGATATGAGCTATACTTTCTTAATCCTGTTGAGGGTGGAGTGGAGGTGTTCAAAACGCTGCGTTTTGATGACCAATAACAAAACGATGCGTTTTGGAGAGCTGGCCGACGGTTGAAAACGTTATACGCGGACATTGAAAACGTTATACCCATCACAACCAAACAGTCCTTTAGCCTCCCATTCTTTGCGCAGACATTGAAAGAGAAGGTACCATCTTGAAACCCTAATCTTGTCGTTTTCGTTCAATTTTTGTTGTTGTTTTTCTTCGATTAAGATCAAGAGAAGTCTGCAACTCGTAGAATTTCGTTCAGGTTTCTCCCGATTCAGAAAGAAACTAGGGTTTCGTTGCTGGTGAATCGAAACCCTAGATTTTTTACTTCTGTTGGCAGAATCGGGTTTTTGAATTCAAGGTTAGAGGCTCCGTAAATAATTTTTGAGAATTTTTGGGATTAGATCAAAAAATGAAAGAGTTCAATAGTTTGAACCGTACCAGACAACCCCAATTTCGTGCAATTTTGAATGGATTATGTGCCATAGTCCTATTGTTCTTCTTCTACAACCGGGAAGATATTCTGAGGAATCCTCTCCTCAGGCAATCATCTTCAACTTTTGATAAACCCTGGAGCTCAAGAGATGGCTTTCACGATCAGCTGAATGGAATGGTGGTAATTCATCGCCGCACTGGTGAAATCGGTGTTAATTCATCGGGTTTGATTGAAGGGTCTGATGATAACAATTTGAGTAAAAGCGATCCGGCCTCGTGTTCTGGATTAGTTGATCATGAGGGTTTTGCTAGCAGATGCGAGTTCTTGAAAGCACACCCGCATTGTTCTTCAGGAGGGTTCTTTGATTACATAAGATTTTTCTATTGTACTTGTGAGAAATTTAGATTCTTGGGTTATGTGATGTTGGGAATTTGGCTTGCTACGTTATTTTATCTATTGGGTAACACTGCAGCAGACTACTTCTGCTGTTCGTTAGAGAAGCTCTCAAATCTTTTGAGGCTGCCTCCCACAGTTGCTGGGGTTGCACTCCTTCCACTCGGAAATGGAGCACCTGATGTGTTTGCAAGTATTGCTGCTTTTGTGGGTAGAGACACTGGTGAGGTTGGACTTAATAGTGTGCTCGGTGGGGCAGTGTTTGTTACTTGTATTGTTGCTGGGACTGTTTCTTTATGTGTTGCCAACGAGAGAGTTCAGATTGATCGGAGATGCTTCATTAGGGATATATGTTTCTTCCTATTTACGCTCATTTCTCTTTTAGTGATTTTACTTGTTGGTAAGGTGAGTGTCGTGGGAGCAATTGTGTTTGTTTCAATTTATGGGGTTTATGCTTTTGCTGTTGCTGCGAATGAGATTTTGAGGAAACATGCACGGAGGTTGAAATTGGATGTCATTACACCTTTGATTCCTGTCAAAGGAAGTATCTTCTCTCAAGAAGGTGAAGAGGATGATTCTATGTACAGCCCTCTGCTTGATATCGAGACTGAAAGTGATCAGCCCCAACTCCATGCTTCCTTGCCACAGTGGATGTGGGCTTCAAATGTGGCGATATATTCAAACCAGGCAATAAAGGGTAGTATGGCAGATGGTGAAAGACATTTGTGGGGCTGGACTGATGAGGGCATGGAAAACAACCAGCCATTGTTTTCATTCTCTAAGTTTGTTTCACTGGTGGAGATGCCCTTGACAGTGCCAAGGCGGTTAACAATCCCTATAGTTGAGGAAGAAAGATGGTCAAGGGCATATGCTGTAGCCAGTGCTTCATTGGCTCCTGTTCTTCTTGCATTTTTGTGGAATTCCCAAGACGATGTGAGTTCTCAAGGCATAAACGCCGCATATCTTGTTGGTGTTATGGTTGGTTGTAATCTTGGCATTCTTGCATATCGTTACACTGTATCTGATCAGCCACCTCAGAGGTTCTTAATTCTGTGGGTTTTGGGAGGATTTATAATGAGTATCATCTGGTTCTACATAATTGCAAGTGAGCTTGTTGCTCTGTTGGTGGGATTTGGTGTTATTTTTGGGATTAATCCATCTCTCCTTGGATTAACTGTATTGGCATGGGGTAACTCAATGGGTGATTTGATGTCAAATGTTGCACTGGCAATGAATGGTGGGGATGGTGTGCAGATTGCCTTGTCTGGGTGCTATGCGGGTCCTATGTTCAACACTCTCATTGGTTTGGGGGTCTCGATGCTGCTAGGAGCCTGTTCAAAGAGACCTGGTCCATACATAGTTCCACAAGACAGTAGCTTGTTTTATACTTTGGGCTTTCTCATATCAGGACTAATCTGGGCACTTGTGGTATTACCTCGAAACGACATGCGTCCTAGCAAGACATTAGGCGTGGGCCTTATAACCCTCTATATGATATTTCTCACTGTTAGAGTGAGCACGGCTATGGAGTTAATATCAATTGCTGGTCTAAGTTGATCATAATTAAAAGGAGCGAGCCTCGTTGATTTATTAACACTTGGAGATAGAGTTGCTAGTCAGCCTGGATTTGGATTTGGATTCAGATTTCTCCAAGTAGCAGTAACCTTCTTAACCCAGGGAGATGATTATATGGATGAGTTCACTGGTCAGCTTGGCATTGTATCTCAAAGAGGGCTACAGGGATGAGAAAATTCTAGTACTGTAATATACTAGCAAGCTATACTGGCAAAGGAGGGGGTCATTGTTTGTATACGTGTATGCAAAGAAAAATCTAATGTTACATTGTGGGATCATGTGTTTTGTGGATAAATTTGTTGCTTGTTCTTTTGCTTGATTGACTCCTTTTATAATGATAAATGGTTATGCTTTTCCTCAACACCAAAAACACCCTTGCTTCCCCATCAGGCAGATTTAACTTATTTCTGCCATGGTACTGAGGTGAATTTCTTTTCTAACTCTGCAGAAACATGTTGTATATCCTTGTTGTCTATATTACTATAGCTGTTGATGCACATTAGGACTCCACCCTTCTTCTATGTATCTTTGTATTTTTGTATTCTAATGCGGTGAGGAGGACCTTTTCAACAGTATGTTGTTATATAATAACTATTTGGGGGTGGATCCCACATTTTGATTGTGGGCTATTTTGGAAAAACATCAATCCTAGCTAGGATGTCACCAAGTTCGGTTACGCCCATATTTAGGTGGTGTTTGTTTTTTTACTTAATTCTAAATAGAATCTTAATGCTTAATAGTGTTAAATGTTAGGTTGTTTGTTTTTGTTATATTTTATTTTTATTAAGAATTAAAAAATATAGAAAAATCAATATATTGTTTTTTCTATTTAGAAAAAACTACATATTTTGGCTTTTTCTATTTAGTAAAAAGTTTATAATAAGTCATGAAAAAGTAGAAAAACAAACAACCTAAATTTTGAAAACAAATTGTTTTAAGCAAAAAGCCAAAAAAACAAATACCACCTTAGTTAATGTTTCGGGTTTCGAGATCATATTAGTCAATAAATTAAAAAAGTTACTGATTCACGATTTAACAATCCAATAAATGATTTTTAGTTATTAACTCACAGATCAATAGTCAAATTGGTTGAACTTTGATTCAATTAGTGACTTATCACGACCTTAATTTTATTAGGGCCATGTCCTTAATTTAACCATGACATCGTCATTCCCAAACCTACATTTTCAAAGGTGATTTATCTTTAACAGGGTTATTTTGATTCAACGCAAACAATCACTTTAGCCTCTAATATCCCAAGCAGCCCATGCTAAACCTTCTCCAACAAGTAGAAAACTTTGTCCTTCCCATCTCTTCTCACTCCATCTCAACCAACAGCTCCAAAGATCCAAGGATCAACATGGTTGAAGTTGAAGTTAGGTAGAGCCTCCAAGAAAAGAGGCAATGACCATATGAAAAATATGAGATCACATCAGTCCAAGAATCATACTCATTCATAGTAGTCTAATCTTTGATGTTGAGAACCCATGATCCAAATAAAATGCAATTGGCTACAGAATATAAACAAACTATGACGGTTTTTTTGGTTGGCTCATATAATTTTTTTCTTCAAAATTTAATCATTATATCATATTTTTCATACCTTAACTTATATTTTTGTTTGCTTGCTTCTGTATTACATGATTAGTAAATCTTTATAATTGGTAAGTAGAATTCTGATAAAATCAACAAGTTCATGCCATTATGATTCTTGTCCTTCTCAGTAAAGCCAGGACTTAGCTTCATGCAAATGACCCACTAATTTGATATTTACATTTTGTTTAAATCACATTTTTTAAAAAAAAATTATTAGTAAGATGACTAGTAATTAAAAAAAAAATACAAATGACAATCAAAATAAAATAAGTATAAATTGTTTTTTATGCCCTGTGATCTTAGTACCAACTGGTATATAAATGGTAGGAACAAAAAAAATATATCATAAGGCAGTAATGGGATATGCATGCAAATAAGGTCTTGGTTCCAATTTGTAAGGAGAGAGTCAGAGAACAACAGCCCATGGAGATTCCTTCTCTGCTTTTCTTCCTCCTCCTCCTCTGCCTCTCTCTTGTCTCTGCAGCATTCTCATCCAACGATTCACAGAATTTCATCGTCCACGTGTCTAAATCTCATAAACCCACTGCCTTCGCCTCCCACCACCAATGGTACGCGTCCATCGTGCAATCACTCACCTCCTCAACACAGCCCTCCAGGATTCTCTACAGCTACGAACATGCCGCCACTGGCTTCTCCGCTAGGCTCACCGCCGGTCAGGCGTCGGAGCTCCGTCGCATCCCTGGTGTCCTGTCCGTGTGGCCGGAACAGGTCCACGAGGTTCACACCACTCACACTCCTCACTTCCTTGGCCTGGCGAACGACTCTGGCCTTTGGCCAAACTCTGATTATGCTGATGATGTGATTATTGGAGTTCTGGACACTGGAATATGGCCGGAGCTACGGAGTTTCAACGATTCGGAGCTATCTCCAGTGCCAGAGAGCTGGAAAGGTGTTTGTGAGACCGGGCCTGATTTTCCAGCGTGTAACCGAAAAATCATCGGAGCGAGAACTTTCCACAGAGGATATGAGAGCGCTCTCGGACGGCAGATTGATGAATCGGAAGAGTCCAAATCACCGAGAGACACAGAGGGGCATGGAACTCATACGGCTTCAACAGCAGCTGGATCCGTGGTTCAAAACGCCAGTATGTTTGAATACGCAAATGGAGAAGCGAGAGGCATGGCGACAAAAGCTAGGATTGCTGTGTACAAGATCTGTTGGAACCAAGGCTGTTTGGACTCGGATATACTCGCAGCGATGGATCAAGCAATTGCCGATGGTGTTCATGTCATCTCACTATCCGTTGGCGCCAAAGGCCTAGCTCCTAAGTACGATCGCGACTCAATCGCGATTGGAGCGTTTGGAGCGATGGAACATGGTGTTATTGTGTCTTGTTCCGTTGGAAATTCTGGCCCCAAACCTTTCACCGCCGTAAATATCGCGCCGTGGATTTTAACAGTTGGTGCCTCCACCATTGATAGGGAGTTTCCTGCCGATGTGGTTCTCGGCAACGGTAGAATCTTCAGAGGTGTGTCACTCTACACTGGGGATCCACTCAATGCCACTCATCTCCCATTAGTTTTGGCCGATGAATGTGGAAGCAGACTTTGCGTGGCTGGAAAACTCAATCCCTCTCTAGTTTCTGGAAAAATTGTTGTTTGTGATCGTGGAGGCGGCAAGAGAGTAGAGAAGGGACGCGCCGTTAAACTCGCGGGTGGTGCCGGAATGATCCTTGCCAACACTAAGACTACAGGTGAAGAGCTTGTTGCCGACTCACATCTAATCCCGGCGACCATGGTAGGTAAGACTGCCGGCGATGAAATCAAGCGATATGCAGACTCAAAATCATCTCCAACTGCAACCATTGCCTTCCGAGGAACGGTGATGGGAAATTCTTTACTGGCCCCAAAGGTCGCCTCATTCTCCAGCCGCGGTCCGAACCGGCTCACCCCAGAAATTCTTAAACCGGATGTCATAGCCCCAGGTGTCAACATTTTGGCCGGTTGGACCGGGTCCAATTCTCCAACCGGTTTAGACATGGACGAGAGACGAGTCGAGTTCAATATAATTTCCGGCACGTCCATGGCTTGTCCGCACGTGAGCGGACTGGCTGCTTTGCTTCGCAAAGCTCACCCTGACTGGTCCCCAGCAGCCATAAAATCTGCGTTAATGACAACAGCTTATAATTCGGACAATTCTGGGAGCCAAATTACCGATCTTGCCACCGGCAATAAATCAACACCGTTGATTCATGGGTCCGGCCACGTGAACCCCATCGGAGCCCTCGATCCAGGTTTGGTATACGACATTGGTCCCGACGACTACGTAACCTTCCTTTGCTCCGTTGGATACTCTGAAAACATTGAAATTTTTGTAAGAGACGGTACAAAGGTGAATTGTGATTCGCAGAAGATGAAACCAGGCGATCTGAATTACCCATCATTCTCAGTGGTATTCAACGCCGACAGTGCTGTAATTAAACGCGGCAGGGTGGTGAAACACAAGAGGGTGGTTAGAAACGTTGGCAGTTCGAAGAATGCAGTGTACTCGGTGAAGGTGAATCCTCCGCCATCCGTTAAAATCAATGTTTCACCGAGTAAGCTTGTGTTCACTGAAAAGAATCAAGTGGCATCGTATGAGGTTACGTTCACTAGCGTTGGAGCTTCTCTCATGACGGAGTTTGGGTCTATAGAATGGACCGATGGGTCCCATAGGGTGAGGAGCCCAGTGGCCGTCAGGTGGCATAACGATTTAGTGGCTTCGATGTGATTTTGATATTTGGATTGGTAATTTAAGGGTGTGACTTGTGAATTTTTCTTCTTTCTCTTGAAATGTTAGATGTGATCAATCTTCTCATGTAAGAAGCCTATGCCATACTTCAAAAGCTTCTTTTCAATGTTCGATAGCTTAAGGAAAGACCATTATGACCTATAAAATATTTGGCTTTCATAGAATTGCATACTTCTAGAATTAATTTTATTTCATTAAAAAAATTAATTTCACTCCAATACTTTATATAAATTAATTTGAAGAAATAAAACTGATAAAAACTTTATCCTTAACTTACTTTTATCCTTGGGCATGCTTACACGTGAATAGATATTTGTAATTTAATTTCAATTTTCTATCCACCAATTAAATTATATCTTAATCTCATCAAATAATCATCTTAAAAATGGTGTACAAGAAAATTGAAATTAACAATTAATTTTATTTATTATGTTTCAAATGTCTTTGCTTCCCAACATGTATGTCTACATAGTAAGAAACTAAACTGCAAGTGCCATTCCCCCTAAGGCTATCGATCATCATAGTCCTTCTCCCCATTGCCTTTTTTTTTTTTTTAATTTGGGTCCATTAAAGCTTATTGTGCAATCTTTTAGTTCTTGAGAAATGGGATCGAGTGAATTAGTTACAAGATTAAACATTAAGGTGATGTTTGTTTTTTAGGTGAATAAAAAAAGTCAAAATATTTGATATTTTCTATTCAATTAAAAGTAATTCATTGACAATAATCGACATAATTAAACTAAAATTATTGATAACAAGTTCACTTTAATTATATTGGTTAATATCAACAATGTCGTTTTAGCTTAATAGAAAAAGTAAAATATTTTGGTTTTTTCTATTCAGTAAAAAAACAAATACCATATAAAGTTATGTTTAATTCCAAAAAATTAAAGAAAAATATGAAGAAAAAAAAAGTAAATTTAAAATCAATAAACTACTTTAATATGTTACTCCAAATTTATTTCATTTATTTTAACATTTTTTTTGCAAAAATTAAATAATTTAAAAATATATAAAATTTTCACTCATTATAATTATATTTGATTTTTGTTTACATTTTTTATAATACAATCATATATGAGAAGAATATTTTTTTTTTAATAATTTTTTTTTAAAAAAAATTGAGAACCAAATATAACCTAAAATATATTTCATCATTAAATTATTTTTATATATTATATCAAATCCATTTAGCTTATTTCAACTTTTCTCTATAAAGATTCAAACAAAACATGGTGTAACTGTGTAAGGAGCAACAATAATTGAAGGTAAACCTTTTTATTATATCATATTTTTCATACCTTACTTTTGTTTCCCCCTACCTTCTTGTTACCTTCCCTAATCACTATCCCACACATGGAGAGAATCCCACCACGCCAATCAACAAGGTGCCATTATCATTCTTGTCGTTTCTCCATAAACAGCCATAATTTAGCTTCATGGAAGGGAAAGTGACCCACCGGCCTTATCTCTCTCATTACCATATCACAAACCTCCAATAAAATTGAGATTTGTATCTCTTTTTTTAAATCATATATTTTTTTTAAGTTACTACAAAAATACAAAATATAATAGAAATAAAATAAGTATAAATTGTTTTTATATCTCACCATTATAGTTATAAAAGGAAGAGAAAAAAAAAAAGGAAGCATAAAGCGGCAATGGCATTCCAAGGTAAATAAACTCAATCCCTTTTGTGGGGGCTAAAAACTCCATACCTTTCGTTGCATTTGAAGTTCCGATTTCTAAGGAGACTGAGTGAGAATCGTCCATGGGGATTCCTTCTTCCCTTTTCTCCCTCATTCTCTGCCTCTCTCTTGTCTCTGCAACTTTATCGTTGGACGAATCACAGACGTTCGTCGTCCACGTGTCTAAATCTCATAAGCCATCCGCTTACGCCACCCACCACCACTGGTACTCCTCCATCGTCCGGTCACTCGCCTCCTCAGGGCAGCCCTCCAAGATTCTTTACAGCTACGAGCGAGCTGCCAATGGCTTCTCCGCTAGGCTTACTGCCGCTCAGGCGTCGGAGCTCCGTCGCGTCCCCGGTGTGCTTTCGGTATTGCCGGACCGGGCACACCAGATTCACACCACTCGCACTCCTCATTTCCTTGGCCTGGCCGACAACTATGGGCTTTGGCCCAACTCTGATTACGCCGATGATGTGATTATTGGAGTTCTTGACACTGGGATATGGCCGGAGATTAGGAGTTTCTCCGATTCGGGGCTGTCTCCGGTGCCAAATAGCTGGAATGGTGTTTGTGACACTGGGCCTGATTTTCCCGCGTCGGCGTGTAACCGGAAAATTATCGGAGCGAGAGCTTTTTTCAAAGGGTATGAGGGTGCTCTTGGACGGCCGATGGATGAATCGGTTGAGTCGAAATCGCCGAGAGACACAGAAGGACATGGGACTCACACGGCTTCAACGGCCGCTGGATCTGTGGTTCAAGACGCCAGTTTGTTTGAATTCGCAAAAGGAGAAGCTAGAGGCATGGCGGTAAAAGCTAGGATTGCTGCGTACAAGATCTGTTGGAGCCTAGGTTGTTTCGATTCAGATATACTCGCAGCGATGGATCAAGCGGTCGCCGATGGTGTTGATATCATTTCACTCTCCGTGGGAGCCACAGGCTTAGCTCCTCGGTACGATCATGACTCCATCGCAATCGGAGCGTTTGGAGCGATGGATCATGGTGTCCTTGTGTCGTGTTCCGCAGGAAATTCTGGGCCCGATCCGCTCACTGCGGTGAATATCGCGCCATGGATTTTAACTGTTGGTGCCTCAACGATTGACAGGGAGTTTCCGGCGGATGTGGTTCTCGGCGACGGGAGAATCTTCGGTGGTGTGTCTATATACTCCGGCGATCCTCTAAAGGACACTAATCTCCCATTAGTTTACGCTGGTGACTGCGGAAGCAGATTCTGCTTCACCGGAAAACTCAATCCCTCTCAAGTGTCTGGAAAAATCGTCATCTGCGATCGTGGAGGCAACGCGAGAGTAGAGAAGGGAACAGCCGTCAAAATGGCTCTCGGTGCCGGAATGATACTGGCCAACACTGGAGACAGCGGGGAAGAGCTCATCGCCGACTCACATCTTCTCCCAGCCACCATGGTGGGCCAGATCGCCGGCGATAAAATCAAAGAATACGTTAAATCAAAGGCATTTCCCACTGCAACCATTGTCTTCCGCGGCACTGTGATAGGAACTTCACCGCCTGCGCCCAAAGTCGCAGCGTTCTCCAGCCGCGGCCCCAACCACCTCACCCCCGAAATTCTTAAACCGGATGTCATAGCCCCAGGCGTTAACATCTTGGCAGGTTGGACCGGGTCCAAGGCTCCAACCGATTTAGACGTCGATCCGAGACGAGTCGAGTTCAATATAATTTCTGGCACCTCCATGTCCTGCCCGCACGTAAGCGGATTGGCCGCTTTGCTTCGAAAAGCCTACCCGAAATGGACCCCAGCTGCCATAAAGTCTGCCCTGATGACAACCGCTTACAACTTGGACAACTCCGGCAACAACATCGCCGATCTGGCCACCGGCAACCAATCATCACCGTTCATTCACGGCGCTGGCCACGTGGATCCCAACAGAGCTCTCTACCCAGGATTGGTCTACGACATTGACGCCAACGACTACATATCATTCCTCTGCGCCATTGGCTACGACACCGAAAGAATCGCCATTTTTGTAAGACGCCACACCACTGTGGATTGCAACACAGAGAAGCTCCATACTCCGGGCGATCTCAACTACCCAGCATTCTCAGTGGTATTCAATTTTGATCATGATCCAGTACACCAAGGAAATGAAATTAAGCTGAAGAGGGTGGTTAAGAACGTTGGAAGCTCGGCGAATGCGGTGTATGAAGTGAAGGTGAATCCTCCGGAAGGCATCGAAGTCGATGTTTCGCCGAAGAAGCTGGTGTTCAGTAAAGAGAATCAAACGGCGTCGTACGAGGTGTCGTTCACCAGTGTTGAATCCTACATCGGGTCGAGGTTTGGGTCCATAGAATGGAGCGACGGGACTCACATTGTGAGGAGCCCAGTGGCGGTCAGGTTTCATCAGGACGCGGTGTCTTCCATATGATTGAGAGTATAAATTATTTTTGTGTTCTTCATGTGATCTGTAAGTGTTGTATACGAATCCACAGAGGATGGATTATAGGAAGTTTCTGGAACTTTCCCAATTTCATAAATTTGTATAGCTTGAAAACTTTTTAAGGTTAAGATTTTGGTGGGCTGCTCTGAACTTTTGATGTGAAAAACAGAGCTAGTGGCTGGCGATGTTTATTAATAAAAGGGGAGAATTATTATGTTTATTTTTCTAATTCCTCCTTCTAAATGTATGATTAAATTAAAAAATCTCATTTGTATTCTGAAGAACAATTTACTTATGATTGATTATCATTGTATAATTACGCCGTTATGCAAATTTTTAAAAAATGGTACTGAAATAATCATGGATTTTTGTAATATCATGAGTTAAAAAGGCTACTTGTCGCTTTGGCCGAGTGGTTAAGGCGTGTGCCTGCTAAGTACATGGGGTTTCCCCGCGAGAGTTCGAATCTCTCAGGCGACGTGTTTCCTTTTTGCTTTTAATAGGAAAATCAATATCAAATTATCAACAAAACGCTTGCAAGCGAAGGAATCATCTTCTTTTGTAGTTTCGAGAGACAGGACATCTCGCCTTTATTAGACAACACGTGGGATACTTTTAGGAATGCTTTCAAATCTGTACTCAGAAAATAAAAAATTAATTTTCAATCACTTCTCTTTCTATTCAAACTAAAAAAAGTAATACCAAAAATTTAAGGAAAATTCTACGGTACTATAAAAAATTTGTAATATATATATATATATATATATATATATATATATATATATATATATATATATATATATATGAAATGTATGTGATTATTTGTCACCAATAAATCATTTTTACCGATTTGATAAATTTTTTAATAATATGTACTTTACACATGTCATCTTTTTATTGGGATCAAATGTGAATAGATACCCCAAAATGAAGAATGGGTACCATAGAACAACCCTAAATTTAAAATAAAAATTTATTTAAAAACTTCAAAAAATTCTCCATCCCATTTTTTTAATATATATATATATATATATATATATATTATTTATTTTCCATCATTCTCCATATCTATATAATCATTTTTTAAAATAATCCCAAAAGACAAATAAAAACAATCAAATATGTTTCCAAAAACACATCATTGTTAGAGCAAATTCTCAAAAAACTATTTTCTGTCTCAAAATTTACCAAACTATTTTAGAAGACAACTCCCAAACATACTCATGGAAGCTCCATGGTTCATAGAGAGGTAATAGCAGCAGATATTAGGTTCACCAAATCCAGGTAAATAATATGTACGCATGATTCCTTTTTGGGACCATCTCTTTCCCTGGGCTACACCTACAAACTCATTACCTGGATTTGAGTCCAGCAACAAAACCACTCTCTATGCTTGGCAAATATACCAATATTGCAACTCTGAAATATTTACAAAACCAACAAGAAAATGGAAAGAGACATTGAAAATTGAATAAGCTTCTATATGAAATCAAAGTGGAAAGAACCAAACTCAATCATCATAATACAAACTGGTTCACATCCAAAATGCTGTTCAGAAACTAAGAAACGCTGTAATGAAGTAGAAAATAGAAGGATAGAAATATGCGGCTCCAGCTTCTCCACCTCCAAGTGGCCGGTTCAAAAGAAAAATGAAAATGAGGTATTTGAATGTCCCTGATTGCTGCCACAGGTTCTAGTGACCGTATTTCTGAAAATCCCACTCACTGTTATCTGCACAAGAAGATCCAGACAAAATTGAGGAATTCAAGCCTGCATTGTAGAGATTATTCTAAAATGTAGATGTCAAAGAATTGGTACATACCCAATGGACAAACATGGCGGGTTTTGAGCCACCGACTTATGCAGTGGAAGTGGAAGGCATGGTTGCATACGCCTATGAAAATATAAACCATGTTGGTCAAAAGTAAACATACACTAATTGACAGAAACAAATCTAATAAACAAGTATGAACCATGTGTGTAAATGACATAAAGGTCTTGTGCATCAAAGGGGGCTTGGAAATAAGCTAATGCACATGAAGGAAGACAATGATGATTCTAATGCACAAATGTGACCAAGGCCTGTGAGTGTTTCATCAAAGTTTGGACTTAGAGCTGACAAGGCTCAAGAAGTGCACTGAATGGCTTGAATCAAAACTTCAAAACCTCTAGAATAACAGCTCAAGCTTTTCATTGCACTCCTTTATAACACATTGGAAAAAACTCATTCTTAATGAATGAGCCTTTACTCAAGCAATTTAAATTTCGAGCCATGCTTAAGGGAAGTAGGGAACTATGATTGCAAGACAAAACTGGTCTCCTACCAACTATCAGATTCAGAAACATGGCCATCTGACAGAGTTGAGTAAAGTATAGATAAACTGAGATGCTATAGTGAGTATGATCGAGTTCCTTGACAGAACCCAGGAAACAATAATCTAGAAATTAGGTCATTCAATTGCTGAAGTCCTATTTCTATAAGGGAGGGATGCTAAAAGATAATCCAGATTCTTTATTGGAAAATGGTTTATGCATCATAGATAATGGAGAGTGAATTGGAATATCATTTTGGTAAGTGATATTGTGACATTTCACATTGGATAGGAGGGAAAATTCTTGATAGTATAAAAGTATGGATTTTTCTTAACCATGTAAACGCATTTTAAAGTTGTGAGGGCCCCTTTGGGTCAAAAGCGGACAATATCTACATAGTTGGGTGCGGGTTATTACAAATGGTATCAGAATCGATCCTCCCACATCGAATAAAGGGGAAAATTTTTGGCGCTATATAAGTATGAACTCCTTTTAACCCTATAGACACGTTTTAAATCCATTAAAGTCCTTTTGGATCTAGAACGGACAATATCTACACAGTTGGGTGTAAGTCGATATATATATTTAGTATGTTAGGGAAAAAGGGAAATGTGTACAGTAGCTATAGTACGCTATTCTGGATGGATTCCAACTAAAGCACCATCCATGTATATGGTGTGTCCAAGTAGATTGTATCTGAGAAGACCATCAACTCATGGTGTTGACCAGTCACCCCACACCCAAAAGATACACCACAGGTGCCATCCAAGATGCTGGTAGTGGAGTCATAAGGGTTGCAAAGCCACGACCCAACCCATGATTGGGCACTTTTTTGACAAATAGGTCCATGATCCAAAGGGGCAGTTATTTTGTACTTCCATAATTAAGAGAATTGATGGGAAAAAAAAATACATATTCTCTTAGTGTGTTTTTGGCTTCCACATTAACCATTCATACATATGTACCAAAAGTTTCTAATGAAGCAGCTATTATAATCTAAGAGTCAAAATTCTTTGCAGAGAAAGAAATCAAAGAGGAAATATTAAAGAAAAACGGGGTTTGTCTTCTTATTATGTGTGAGGCTGCAGCAGGGATTAAGGGGAATAATGAATTCTTTGGATTTTTCCCTCTTGGATAGGTAAAATAGAATTTATTAGCAAGGTGCCTAAAAAACGACAGAGCGCATCTCTGTACACAAGGAGTGTACAAGGACCACCAAAGCCCAAGTTCCAAAAGGAAAGGGAATGAAGAATTAAGCCAAGCAAGTCAAGCCCAAGTTATCCACAAAATCCAACAAGGATAAATTGGCTTCCTCCATGACACTAGCCCAAGACAATAACATTTTAAGTAAAATACTTTTTAGCCAATATCACGAATTGCTCCACCAACTAAAAACTGTACTGTTTTTTCTTTTCAAATTATCCCGCATAATCCACGAATAGCCATTATCCAAACTTCCTGCACCCTTGATAATGAATTCTTGAAGGGCATTGGTCATCTTTTGCAGAAAAAGTGAATTTTCAGCATGAAAAAGTGTCCAAAAAACCCACTAAAAACCAAAAGCTTTTGGAATGTTAAGTTGGTCAATGGCAAGTCACGTGGAGGGATCACAGTTAAGTTTCCGTTCACAAAATTCTAATATTATTTCAATTTTTTACTATATCCATTAGACCCAATTTCAAATTTTTTTGCTTCTACTTCTTTTCAAGATAAAGAAACAAATCCCAACAGCACATAAAAAACAGATTGATAAAAGGGAAAATAATAATAGTTATCAATAAATTATGCCTTACCCCAAGCAACAGTACACTCGTTGCTAGTTGCACTACCTTGATTAGCTTGGCATTCAATACCTAATCAAAACAAAATCACAATCAAACATCACCAAAAATACGGAAAAAAAAGGGCGATAAAATTAAAGAGAAAGATAATTAACAAAAACAAAACAATCATGGAGAACAAAATCAAGATGAGATCACTCACAATGCTCCATGATGTGGTTCCTGCAAATAGCGCAAGTATCCACAACCATATCTGCGTAAATTCACACACCAATCACAAACCACTAACAGAAACAACGAAGAGAACCAAAATTAGGGTTAGGGTTGTACGGACCCCAAGCCCAGAGGGCGACGGCGTTCCACTTCTTGGTTTCGAAACGCTTGATTTTCTTGGATGAAGAAGACGAAGGAGAGACGGAGAACAACGGACCAGCAGTGCCCGATCCCTCGCCGGCGGGAAGTACTGTGATGCTGATGTCCATGGCTCAGAAAGAGAGGGTCTCTGAAAGGAAGTTAGGGGTTAGGGCCTTGTTCGCGTGAGAGAAGATTCGAAGGAAAGTGAAGAACAGAGTTGTGAATTGTGAGAAGCGGTACTTCTTTCGTCCCTGGTAATTTAAGAGTGCGGTAAGTAGACTTCGGACCCAATCCAACCCAAGCCCGTATTCTATTTAATTTCCAATTTGAGTTGGAGTTAAAGACAAAAATTAAAAATTAAAAATTAAAAATTTAAAAATAATAATAATAATAATAATAAGTGGAGAATTAACTCGTGATTATATAGGTAAGTATTGTTGAATTAATTTTGAATGATGCCATAAAAAGCATAAAGTGAACTTATATGGAAATTGGGAATACAATTAATATGAAAATAATTTTAAATTGAATTTTTAATTTTTTAAATAATAAAAACAATTTTAGAAGAAAAATATTTTCAAATTTTGAAGAAATTTCAAGAGGATTTAATTTAAATATTTAAGAGGGAAAATGTTTCTAAAAAGCTTAAAAAATAAAATCTATTTGAATCTTTTAAATGATTTTTTAGTCTTCTAAATTATTCTTAGTAAAATATGAAAATTTTATAAATCTTTTTAAGATTCTTCAACATTCTAAAACTTGTTTTTAAAAACTGTTTTTAGAAAAAATATAGTTAAGTGGGTTTATATTTTTTAAAAAAACTAATGAAAATAATTTTTACTTATTTTTTAAAAATTATTCTTTACTTCACTTTGTTTTTAAAAATTATTTTTAGAGAATATCGATCAAATAATATAAAGAATTTTTGTTTTTAAAAATAAAAAAATTATTTTAAATCATATGACCAAACTTTCTATTTTCTAAAATATTGTTTTTAAATTAATTCGAATTCCATTGGTTTTTCTAATCAATTTCAAAAGTTATGATAAAAACCTTTTTTATCATTAATAAAGGTTTCATTAATGAAAACTTGATTTGTTATCATTAAATTTTATATCGAGATAGAGAATAAAAAAAAACTAGAATTAAAGTTTGAAAATAAAATAAAATAGGAATATACCTCACTTGAAAAAGGAAAAAAAAAGTATATTTGATTTATTCCTAGACAAGAGAAATAAAGGACAGAGGGAAGGCATGTGCGCCATATGAAAGCGTTAATTCAATGACTCCAAGGATAAAACCATCATGTGACGTGCAGTCCAAAACCTGAAACTGTGGGCCCACGGGCCCACTATATGGATGCTAATCAGAAAGCCCAAACCGATGGGCCCACCAACCCGAAACCTCTTATATATAATACTCTCTTTTCTTCTACTCTTTTCCCAAGCATGGCCACAGATCATGAAGCTCCTAGCAAGCCTCAAGGCTCCTCCGCTCCACGGTGGGACTCCCGCCGGAAAAGAAGCTTCCCGAGGCGGAAGAGGCTCCCAGTCATCCGCCTGGGAGGCGGTCCCGCGGCGGCGAAGCAGCGGCGAGGTCCGTCGCTGGTGAGGTTGATGCGGAGAATCAAGCTGCGGTGGCTGAAGCTTCGGTACTTCTTCACTCTGAAGAAGCTGAAACAGTACTATCGTTCTATGGTGAAGGACTTCGTAGAAGCCGGAGCGACTCTGGAGACTTTCCAGCAGAGGATCTTGATGGAGACCTCCTTCGCCGTTCCGGTGTTGGGCGTCTCGTTCTCCACCTATCCATCCGCCGCCGGCGGTGCCGGAGCGGGCCGGCTTTGGTGAATTGTTGAAAACATTTAAAAAAAAAAAAAAGATTTTCCGTTTCTTCTTTTTCCTGTGTTTCTTTTGTGTTGTGTTGTGTTGATGATGTCAATTTAGTTTGGCCGAAACTGGAATGAGAATGGAAACGTAAGATTGATCTTATCCCTCGCGTTACATGTTTTATATATATTACAATATTTTTCCTTTCATGTTTTATATCCCGTTTGGTTGGTCGGAAAATGTACAGGAAATGATATTTTCAGATCTTTTCACGCGTTAGTTGAATTGAAGATCTTGTTTTGGTTCTTTTGGAAGAAAAAGAAAATTATCATTATTATTGTTATTATTATTATTATTATGAGAAAAATGTTTTTTATTAAATTAAAATTTTTATTAGCATAATTTCAAGAATTAAATTCTGTTATAAATTTTTAAAATCAGTTATAGTATAAAATTGTAACGCATCCTGCATTTATATTCAGGATATAAATAAAATAAAAAATCCATATACTTAAAAATTTCTTTATCGATCTGAATTTTCACAGAGGATTATTCCATTTTATAGAACTTCAAGATTTAGACACCTCTACTGTAATCTCCCTCCTTCGCCTCTCTCCAATGCCTTCAGATCCTGAACCTCCTTCAAAAACTGGTAGCATTACTTGCCGTCGGATCCGGCTCCGGCTCCGGCTCCGGCGCAGGAGGAAGCTCCCGATCGTACGCCTGGGCGGGGATGCGGATGCAACGCCGCAGCAAGGGGAAGAGCTGGTCAGTATGACACAGAAGATGAAGGTGAAGCTCAAAGACTACTACCATACGGTGGTGAAGGAGTTTGTTGAAGCAGGAGGGAGCGTCAACTCTCTCCAGCAAAAGATCATGATGGAGAGCTCCTTCACAGTTCCGATCAAAGGAGTCGCCGTTTGTAGCTTTCCTTCTGTTTCCGGCTCCTGAGCAGCGAAGCGCCGCGGATGAGCGGCTTATGAGGTCGCTGTTTCATGTTGTGTACTTATTCAGTGAAACTGGAATAAATAAGAATGGAAGGTCGGTTTTAAGATTTTATTTATTTTTAGTAGGTGTGTATTCCTTCTTTTGTTTGGCTCCTGGGAAATTGTACAAATCCGTTTGATTTATTCTCTGCTTTGGCAGGTAAAATAAAAATATTTTCTTTTTAGAAAAAAAGGAATTTTTTCCTTTTAGTAAATATATTTTATTCATTTTTAATATTTTTATTTTCTAAAAAAATCACACAAAAAAAATTCTCTAGACTTAAAAATATGTTCCTATAAATAATAATTGAAAAGATAAAAAATATTTTCGAAATACTTTCAAAAAGTAGGTTGTACTTTCCACCTTCAAGAAATTTAGAAAAAAAAACAAATAGAATTAAATAAATATTTATCCGTCTTTCTTTTTATTGATTTCTCTCCATTGTTTTTTCTTCTAAAAGAACATTAAGAATTAAAAATAATTTATGTACAGTATCATTAATGGAAGTTAATGTCTTGCGTACAAATTCATGCACAAACCATTAATGTTAGGTTTGATTCCCTAAAACTATTTAAAAAATAATATTAAGAAAAATAGTGCTCTTATATTTAATTTATTATAATATATATATATATATATATATATATATATATATATATATATATATATATAATTAAATAACAATTTACATATTTTTAAATTATTTAATATTTATATAAAATAAAATTATATTAAATGAATTTAAAAATATATAAAATTATCTTTTTATATTTCATTAAAAAATGGGACCATTTATTTGCTTGCTTTTGCAAAATGCCAAAATTCAATGGTCTGATACTGCGGGATATGTTTTTTTTTTTTTTTCTTTTTTTCTTTTAAAAAAAAAAATATAATGGGAAAATGAATCAGTGCTCATTGTGGGTGGTGGCACCATTAAACAAACATGTGGGCAGACAGCCAGCTTGAAGGTGTACCAAAAAATTGGGCTGTCCTCCAATAATAATTCTATTAATAATAAGTAAATAAATGAATAAAATAATGTTTATCATGGCTATGATGTCATGCATTGCGTCATTGTAAATGGGCCATTCAGATGGGCCCATGAAATGCGGATAGAACGAGCAGCCCATGCAGATGAGCCCCGGTTATAAAGGACATTGAAGGTGATGAGGTGGCACCTACTCATTAAGATAAGTTCGATGACGTGGGCTCTTTATATCATGAGATGGAATGACCCTGGCTTTTTATTATTATTATTGTTGTTGATTACCTCTTCATTATGGTTAAAAGTGAGTGATGAAATCTATATTATTAGATGATGATATAAATGCATGATATTATGACACAAATAAATAAGATTAAAATATAAACAAATTTCATCAGGATACAAAGCAATGATCCGTAAGTCCGAGACATTTTAATTAGACCAAATTGTACATATAACATATTATGATTGATCTAACTTTTCAATGAATATTGAGTCATCATTTTAGCATAATCCTTTGAAAGAAGGCAAAATTACAAAGGAATGTTGCATTGAATATGAGACATATTTTATATGTAAGTTTTAAAAGGGTTTTCAAGATGAATCTCAACCATAGATTACATCGGACAAGAGGGTGAAGTATGTGTTTTTACAAATTTGAGATGACTAAAAAAAAAGTCATTACTCCTTAGAATTTTTTTTTTCTACTTTAAACTTTTCAAAAAACAATCTAAGGCGGGTGCATGAATGGATCACGAAAACTCTCTCAAGTCCCAACAAGTTAATAAGAACAATCGCATGCAAATGAATTGATACTCTCGTATCAATATTTACATAAACTATAAATTGCACTAATCATATATCCAAATATCCATTAAATTTGTAATCAAAGAAAAAATTATATCAAAACATTCTAAAGCTTAAATGATCAATCAAATTTCAATTCATCCCTCAAGAAACTAACTCATTAAAATAGTGTAAATGTTATAAGCAAAGATAAACAAATGAAAAGATGAAAAGAGAGATAATGACATAAAAATCTTCAAAGAGAGGAAAAAAAACACAAACCTATAAGTGATTGAAAAAATCCATTATTAAAAATAAATAAAAAATAAAAAATCATTTGAGCATAAAATTTTCTTAACTCAAATACACCAATCAATTTTCAAACTACTTAACTATCACTTTTCAACTTCAACTACACAAGTTCTTCTCTCTAAGAGTCAATATCAAGTTCACTCTCAATCATTTCTTGAAGTTCAATCAAGAAATCAATGACTTTTACCCCAATCCAATGGCAACAATAGAAGATTTGATGGAAGAACTAAGTGAATCAACATATATTTTGTGACAAAGTTCGATGAAAAATAGTTTTGTAGCTAAAAACATAGATTTTCTAAGGAAACAAACATCTTGGAAAGAAAGAAAACCACGATGGGAGGATTAGGAATGGCGACAGGACGGGTTTGGGACGGGTCATTCTCATCCCATTCCCGTACCCGATTATATAATTATTTCCCATCCTCGACACAAACCCGTGTCAAGGCAGGTTGATTGGTCCCCATCCCCGTTAACAAAAGAATTAATAACCTCATTCCTGCCTTGTCCTGAATGTCCATTGAGCCCTAACCATAATTGGTGATGAGTAGATCTTATACCTAAATGCACTTTCCTTTCATTGCAAAATAACGAGATTATGATAATATACCAAATAAGAAAAAATAATATCAAAGTTGAAATTAACACTACAACAATCAATAATTTTAAGCCCATAGTTAGCTTAAATAATTCAAAATTAATGCAAAACACAAAAAAAAAAAAAAAAATCATTTAAACAATTTACAAAAGAACATAATGAATAATGAACCAAACGGGAAAATGGGTCAATATCAGCCATGGATGTGAATTCTTCTTCAAGCCAATATTTGAGCCAAGATTTCATCAAATCCACTACTTCAAAGGCTTTCACGTTCCTTTTCAGTTATGCTCTTGGATAAAGACTTCAAGGTGATGCTTTAGATGATTGTGTTGCACATATTTAGGGCAAGGAGATCAAAGTCTATGACTAGTTTGATGTCACGATAGAGGAGTTTTGGGCTTTGAGGCTAAACCAAGAGCAAAATGGAATTGATTTCAGAGTATTTTAATTGGTGTGAGGGAGGAAGAAAAAGTGGTATTGATCCTCGAGATAGGGTTTCAAGCAGTGCATCAGAGGAAAAAGAAGAAGAAGCGGCTATCAGAATTAGGTCAAATGGGAAGAATGAAAGACAGTGTATCAAAGGAAGAAGAAGAAGAAGGAACGACCGTTAGAATTAGGGAAAATGGGAAAGAATGAAGTATATATATATGGGGAGTTTTTTGACACTTCACTAGTAGTTAAAGGATAAGTTTGTAAATTTATATCTAGGGTGAGGCGGGGTGGGTTGGAACAAAATCCATACTCGTCCCAAACCAGATTTGGGTTTTTAAAATATTCTCAAACCCGACCTATACCCGTTTTTTATATTTCACACATGTCCCAATAGGGGCAGGACGAGGCAGGTTACCCGATTAACCCACAAAATTGTCATCCCTAGGGAGGATGCGCAATGACTACTAAGTTTTCCTTAAATCCTAAAATGGAAAATTGGGTCTAAATTATGAGAGTTGCGATCAATCCAAGATTTTAAAAGAGGTTCTTTTTATGAATCGGTAAAATTTTGATCTAGATAGATAGATACATTTATCACAATACAAACTCAATTTTGAAGATGGATTGATCATGGTAAAGGTTTGAGCGATCATAAAACAAAACATAAAAAAGACTTGACTAAAAAACTACCATCCATGGACTCCTCATCTCAATTGCAAAAAATTAATCAAGGCAATTATGATTTAAAAAAACACCAATTGATCTTGAGAAAACAAAGGCTATGTTTAGTTAAGAAAAACACCTAAAAGGAGGGGTGAATTGAGTTTTTAAAATCTTTTCAATCACAACAAAATTAAACACAAGATAAGCAAAGTAAAGAGATAGAGTTGAGAGAATTCAAACTCGGGTTTATAGTGGTTCAACATTTCCTTGCCTACATCCACTCTCCTCAACTTCCTAACCGAGTAAGGGTTCCACTAACTTGAAGCTTCAACCAAGCTTCCAATCTTCTTACACTTGGATTCCGACTCCAATGGGCTCTTACACAACCTCTTCAAGATTCAACCCTCTTGAAGGCTTTAACACTCGGATTGTTACAAGATATAATCACTCAACCTAGCTTAAAGATGGCTCAAATACAAGACAAGGCTAGGATGACAAATAAGAGTGCACTAAAGGATATGCAAGTGGTGATTTAATGCACAATGAAGGAAATGAGAGCTTTTTGATCAAGAACAGGTAGGTAGGCTTTGAATGCAATTGTTCTCTTGTCAATAAATGAAGTGGAGCTCTCAATTTATAGGTTTCTAAGCTCGGGAGTCAAAAACAGCAAAAGGCAACCTCGTCCGATCGAGTTAGGGGTCGACCGGTTCACTAACCGTTGGAGTATTTAATGCATGATAGGTTACCGTTGCCTCGATCGGTCCTCGATCGGACGACCTCAACCGGTCGACCGGTTCCTCAACCGGTTGACTGGTTGGCCATAGCCTCGACCGGTTGAGTCTTTTTGGCCCCGAAAAACCTATTTTATGATTCCTTTCTTTTCTAACACTTAGGCAAGGTCTTTAGGTAAATTATTAAGCCAATTTTGAAACATTTTGCCTAAGGTAAATTAGTTAAAAACTCGGGTTTTAATGAAGTCGACGTTTTAAAGAATAAATCAAGTTTTCTAAGATGCATGAAAACGTATGAAAATCCTAAGTGCACTCATGCATTCATCTTACATTAGTTTCCTATGATCTCAAGTCTTCCAAGCGTCTCGATATTATATCCATTTGGTCATTTGATGAATTTTCGAGTTTATACCTGAGATTCTTAAACATTAAACCAATTAGTTACTTAACCATGGTTTGTTATCATCAAAATCCGATTAGAAGAACCCTTAAGCTAACAATCTCCTCTTTTTTTATGATGACAAACCTTGGTTATCTAGGAGAGAAAGAAATCTCTCCCTCAAACCAATCATGGATCAATCAAACGATAAGCAATGTAAAACATGAAAAATCAATGGATAAAAATATCATATCATATATATAAGGAAATCTCACATGTACAATAAAATAGATATGACAATGATAACAATGACATGCATGAGAGTCTCCTAGATCCTATAGATCCTAGATCCTATAAATATCTCCCCATTTGGCAACATAAAAAAGAAACGAATGGGGATGTCTAGCTAATCTCAAGGCTGAGGGGGTGGAGGAGGAAACACAGAGCGGAGATATGCCATTATCTCCTCATGCTGACTCGCATGACGGCTCTCAATACGATCCATGCGCTGCTCGAGATGGTCGAAGGTAGCCTGCTGCTGATCCATACGCTCCTCTATGCACTCAAATTGCTGCTGGAAGTGATTAAACCGATAGGTGACTCTAGTCTGATACTGATCGAGATGCTCCTCCATAGAATAGAAGCGGGAGTCATGGACTAGGGCAAACTCCTCCATACGAGTCCCAAGAGAGCTGATCTGCGCGGAGAGATCCATCCAAGGCGCATGATCAGGAACATGAGGTGCCTGAGATGGTAGCTTGGTAAATGATGGCTGAGATGAAGGGTCTGCTATGAAAGACGACTCAGTCATCATAGGCTCGAAGAAAGTAGCCTCAACATGAATGCCCTTTGACTGATGTGGAGGCGGAATGTCAAACTCGGGCCCTCTTTGCTCAAAGTCCCTCTAAGGGTCCAATCCATCCTCCATCTCTCTGATCTCGGCCTCCTCCTCTACTCCAGGGTGTATCTGATCATGTTCCCGAGCCTGTCGCTCAGCTTTCCTAACTTAGGAGCCATCGGGTGCCTTCTCGAACTTCATGCGCCCCAAAGACTACTCATCATATGTGTCATAGCTGGTGGGGGCCTCAAAATTTGTCTCTCTACTCAAGTCGACCCCGGCATCCTTGAAAGCACGAGTAAGGAAGCGGTCGTAGGGGAGTACTCGTGTCGAGCTCTCAACATAGGAGATCATATGCATCATCATAAGGTATCCAACATGAATCTGTCTCCCGGTGAGGATCGAGTCCACGATAAAAGCCTCGAGGTAGGAGACCTCGTCTCGATGTCCTCCACGTGGCAAGAGAATCGAACAGATCATGTGGTGAAGGATTCGGCTAGTCACTGTCAAGCTGTGAGCCGATGGTTTGCCCATCCCCTAAGGATCGACAAGTCCGCACAACCTCTGAACAGCTTCTCTAGGCTCAAATCCTGGCATAGTGGGCCACGCCTTGGCCTCATAAACACGGAGTCCAACCGAAGGGATGTCGAGAATGCGGTAGATGCTCTCGGGACTTAATCGGATCTCAACGCCTCTCATAGTGGATAATACGGGTCCTCCAAGCCCGTAGGTCACCCGAGAATAGAAAGCTCGCACCAAAGTCGGGAAGACCGGCTCAGAGATCGTCACTACGGGTAGCCATCCTATCCGTCCGAATAGCCCCTCAAAGCCAAAGTGCTGAAGTTGGGAGAAGTTGACACTTCTCCCTGTGACGACTTTCCTCTGGGCAAATTTCTGCTTGTAGCGCTGATAGTCTTCATTCGAACTGAAGAGTGTCGTGTCAAACCTTGCCTTTCGGCGAGCCTCCGTCTGTTCGGGCTGAGATGACTAAGCAGGGCGCTTGCCTTGAGCCTTTGAAGTGCCCGTCTCTCTCCGTGGTGCCATCCAATGAAACAAAAAAGGGAAGAAGGAGTCCAAAGAGAGAAGGAAAGCAAATAGGAAGAAGCAACCACCAACCCGAAACCCTAGACGCTCGGAGATGGAGCTGAACAGTCCTGAGGCACGCGGTGCAGAGAGGAGACGCTCTCAAGAGGTGAAACCCTAGGTTTCAAACCAAAACCCTAGCTCAAATCCGTCCCAAAAACGAGTCCAAGCCTTCAATCAGACCAAAAACCGACCCAAAATCGCCTCTGGAAGTAGGGATGCGAAGGGGCGGCAAGCTCTGGAAGAGAAAATGGGAGAAATGAAGCGCGTGGGGGGCGTTTTAAATTCTCAGCCCCGACGAACCAGTCGACCTGTTCATAACCGGTCGACCGCCTGGTCAACGGTCAATTTTTCCAAATTTTCTTGCATTTTCTTGTCTTGTGATCCTTCCCCTGCCCTTTTCAATTGAAATCCCCAATTTTTTTATGTCTAATGCCACGAGAATTTTGATTTTTTGTCAAAATTTGACATCTTTCCTATGATTATTTCTATATGATGCATATGATATGAATTTCACGCAATCATAGGGTATATTCAAGAGTAATATCAACAAGAATTCATCAAGCAATCATTTGATCATAAAGAAATCACCCCTAGTTGTCTTCTAATATCAACAAATTGCTATTCACTTAGGGGTTTTGTAAAAATATCGGCAAGTTGATCTTTTGTGCTTACAAATTCAAGAGTAATGTCACCCTTTTGTGCATGGTCTCTAAGAAAATGATGTCTTATCTCTATATGCTTAGTCCTAGAGTGTTGTACCGGATTTTTTGAGATGTTTATAGCACTAGTGTTATCACATTTTATAGGAACATGCTCAAAAATCAAATTGAAATCACTAAGTGTTTGTTTCATCCAAAGGATTTGTGCACAACATAAACCGGTTGCTATGTATTCGGCTTCCGCCGTAGACAAAGCTACCGAATTTTGCTTCTTACTATGCCATGAAACAAGTGAGTGTCCTAGGAAATGACAAGTGCCACTAGTGCTTTTCCTCTCAACTTTACAACAGGCAAAGTCGGCATCCGAGTATCCAATTAATTCAAAGTTATCACCCTTAGGATACCATAGGCCTATGTCTAGGGGTCTCCAACGGGCGGGCCGGGCCGTAAATAGGAGGCCCGCGGCCCAGCTCCGGCCGGGCCTATGGGCCCGTTGACTGGTCAACGGGCCGGGCCAGGGAAAAATCTTCGGCCCGCGGCCCGGCCTATGAGCCCGCGGGCTGGGCGGGCGGGCTGCGGGCCGGGCCAGCGGGCCGGGCTGGGGGCGGGCTGGCGGGCGGGCTAGCGGGCCAAGCCTTGGGCTTTTTTAAATAAGCCAAAATGGCTTTAGAAATGAATGGAGAGGGGGGGATTCGAACCCCTCCCCTCATGGTTCAAAGTAAAGGCTCTAACCAACTGAGCCACATTACTTTTGTGTTAAATGTTAGAGTTAGTTATATATATATAACATAAAGTATATTATTTTTTAAAAAAAAATTAAAGGCTCCAACCCATGCTCCTAGCTGCCATGTGACCGTTGGGCAACGGTCACATGGCCAATTTTTTTTTTTTTTTTAAAAAAACCTTCCTATAAATACATCTTCTCCCTTTTCATTTTTTCATCAAATTCTCTCTAATTCTCTCTCTATTTCTCTCACATTCTACAATATTTCAAATTCTTTTATTTTTCCCTCAAATTATACAATATTGTTGGTGGTGCAAAACAAGCATTGGTGGCTCCAAGAGTTCAAATTTGCTAGGAATTTCTGCATCGGTTCTCTAATTGAGTAACATACTTCACCCCTACTACTTTATTTTTTTGTTACATTTTTTTTTATATTTATTACTTTATTATTTTTGGCATAATATTTTATCAATAATTATAATATGACAACAAGTGCTTCTTCATCTAGTCCATGTGATGAAATATCATCAAACAAAAAATTTACTTCAAATATATGGAATTTTTTTGATAGAGTAGAAATAATTTTAGAAAATAATAAAAAATAAATAAAAGCAAAATGTAAAATTTGTAATAAATTTCTTACTAGTGGCTCAAATGCAGGCACAAGTCATTTAAAAAGACATCACGAAAATTGTAAAACTAAAAATAATGTAGATATTAGAAATTATATGCAATTAGGTAAAAATGAAAGTGGAAATTTAAAAACATTTTCTTATGATGAATCTAACTGTCGTGAAGAAATGATTGATTATATAATAAGAGCAGAACAACCTTTCAACATGATGGAAACTCATGATTTTGTAGGAACAATTCAACGAGGTATTAATCCTCAATTTAAAGGTTGGTCTGGAAATATAGTTAAAAGAGATATTATGAAAAAATTTTATACACAAAAAGAAATTTTAAAAATTTTTTTTGCAAATTTTGAAGGAAATATTTGTTTAACATCTGATATTTGGACATCTTTAACTCACACTGGTTTTTTATGTATAACTGCTCATTACATTGATAATGAATGGAAATTAAATAAAAGAATAATTTCATTTAAATTAATAAATGCTCCACATAGTGGTAAAAATATAGCAGCTTTAATAAATGAAGAAATTATAAATTTAGGCTTTCGTGATAAAATATTGACAGTAACATTAGATAATGCTGCTAATAATGATGCAGCAATAAATAGACTAAAACTATATTGGCAAGTAAAAGATGATCATGCTAAAATATTTCATGTGCGTTGTTGTGCACATATTTTAAATTTAATTGTAAATGATGGATTAAAAAATGTTGATGATACATTGGAAAAAATTAGAGGCATTGCATATAGTATTAATAGTTCTCAAGCAAAACATGAATTATTTTTTTATTGTTGCAAAATGTTAAATATGAAAAGAAAAAAATATAAATTTGGATATGGCCATTAGATGGAATTCCACATATAAACTTTTACAAAATATTACAAAATATAGAAAAGTAGTCGAATTATATGAAATACAATTACTTAACAATGATTGTGAAGCAGATATTTATGCATTAAGTGATTATGATTGGCATGTTGCGGATCTTTTAAGAGATCTTTTTGAAATTTTTGATACTTCAACAAACATTTTTTGTGGTGTATATTATCCAACTTCAAATCGAGTTATTATGCAAATAACTAATATTTTTATTGTACTTCAAAAATATTTAAGTTTTGAAATATTTAATGATACAATATTTGCAATGATAGAAAAATTTAGAAAATATTGGGGAGAAATACCTTTAATTTTTTATATTGCTTTAATTGTGGACCCTAGATTGAAATTTGAAGCTTTGGATGAATGGTTAACAATTATTTATTTTAATGACCAAATAAAAATTGAAGAAATTAAAAATGAAATAAATTCATTATTATATAATTTATATAACTATTATAAAGAAAAATATGGTAATGATATTAATACTAATAAATTACCACCTACATCTACAAACTCCTCATCTTTTTATAAAGGAGCTCTAGAAATGTTGAAAAGTCGAAAAAAGACAACAAATAGTTCTCCAAATAATACATCTGATTTAGATAAATATCTTAATACTGATATAATTCCATTTGAAGATCAAGCAGATTTTGATATTTTAATATGGTGGAAATCACATCAACACAAATATCCTGTGCTTTCTATAATTGCTCGTGATGTACTAACAGTTCCTATGAGTACAGTTGCATCAGAAGCTGCTTTTAGTGCAGGTGGAAGAGTTATTAGTAAAAAACGATGCAACTTAGCGCCAGACGTTATTGAAGCAGGGATATGTGTAAAAGATTGGGAAATTGCAGAAAAAAGGATGTACGATTCCATTCGAGAAACAGAGATACTTGCCGATATGGAATCTTTAAAACTATCAAGATCTTCATGGATGCATGATAGTTCGCCATCACCGCTAGAAAATAATGACTAAATGTATATTATATTTTTATTTTTATTTTTTGTGGTTGAAAAATACAAATGATTGACAAATAAATAGGTGCCAACCTAGTTGGGATGTATTTATTTTGTAGTGATGTAAAATTTTCCCACATTTTTAAATGTAATTATACATTCAATGAATAAAATTTTGAAATGAATATTTTTTTTAATACTTTTTATTTTTGTAGTTTTTTTTTTTAAATGGGCGGGCCTACAGGCCGGGCCGGGCCTAAAGCGGGCCGCGGGCTTTTTGGAGACCCCTACCTATGTCCATAGTTCCTTTTAAATATCTAAGAATTTGCTTTGCAGCACTTAAATGAGATTCCTTAGGACAAGATTGAAATCTAGCACACAAGCATACACTATACATGATGTCGGGTCTACTAGCGGTCAAATATAGCAAAGAACCTATCATGCCTCTATACATAGTTGAGTTGACGGGCTTACATTTCTCATCCATGTCAAGCTTGATGGATGAACTCATTGGAGTCTTCATTGTTTTGGCTTCCTCCATATTGAACCTTTTGAGGAGATCCCTTATATATTTGGCTTGATTGATGAAAGTTCCTTCCTTTAGTTGCTTGATTTGAAGTCCAAGGAAGAAGTTAAGTTCTCCCATCATGCTCATTTTGAACTCACTATGCATGCATTTAGAGAATTCTTCACAAAGAGAGACATTAGTAGCTCTAAAAATGATATCATCAACGTATATTTGAACTAAGAACATGTCATTATCTTTGGTTTTTATGAAAAGAGTTGTGTCAATTTTTCCCATTTTAAAACCCTTTTTCAAAAGAAATTTACTCAATCTTTCATACCATACTCTAGGTGCTTGTTTCAAACCATAAAGTGCCTTTTTAAGTCTAAAAACATGATTAGGAAAGTTAAAACTTTGAAAACTGGGTGGTTGTTCAACATATACCTCTTCATTTATAAAGCCGTTTAAGAAAGCACTTTTCACATCCATTTGATATAAAACAAAGTCTTTAAAATATGCAAAGGCAAGTAGCATCCTAATGGCTTCGAATCTAGCTACGGGAGCAAAGGTTTCTTCATAATCTATCCCTTCTTCTTGATTAAAACCTTGGGCTACCAATCTTGCTTTATTCCTTATAATTATGCCATTTTCATCTATTTTGTTTCTAAAGACCCATCTAGTTCCAATAACACTTTGATTTTGAGGTCTTGGCACTAATTCCCATGCTTCACTTCTTTCAAATTGGTTTAACTCTTCTTGCATGACAATCATCCAATTTTCATCAACTAGAGCATCTTTTATATTTTTAGGTTCAATTTGAGAGATAAAAGCAAGATTATTGCAAATATTTCTAAGGGATGATCTAGTTCTTACCCCACTAGATGGATTACCTATAATTTGATCTTGTGGGTGGTTGATGACAAACTTCCAATCTTTAGGGAGGTCTTGGTTTGATTCACCTTGCACTTGTTGAGGAGGAGGTAGTGCCAAAGGTGATTTCTCTTTCTTGGGATCCTCTACAACTTCTTCTTGTTGCTTTCTATCTTCAATTTGTAATTTTCCCATGGAGGTCTCCAAGCCTAAATCATCATCAAAGCTCTCTCTTTCTTGGAGAGAATTGTTAGATTCATAAAAAATAACATGGATGGACTCCTCAACTACCATGGTTCTTTTGTTAAAAACTCTAAAAGCTTTACTTGAAGTTAAGTAACCAAGAAAAATTCCAACATCCGATTTTGCATCAAATTTTCCAAGATTGTCTTTGGTGTTTAATATAAAGCATTTGCACCCAAAGACTTTGAAATAGCTAATGTTGGGTTTCTTGTTTTTCCAAAGCTCATAGGGAGTTTTCTTAAGAATAGGCCTTAATAAAATTCTATTTAAAACATAACAAGAAGTGTTAACGGCTTCGACCCAAAAGTATTTCGGTAAATTGTTTTCATTTAGCATGGTTCTAGCCATTTCTTGAAGAGTTCTATTTTTCCTTTCAACTATCCCATTTTGTTGAGGAGTTCTAGGAGCCGAAAAGTTGTGGTTAATACCATGCTCATTGCAATAGTCTTCAAAATCACTATTTTCAAATTCTCTCCCATGATCACTTCTTATACAAGTAATTGTAAAACCTTTTTCATTTTAAACCTTGTTGCAAAACTTTGAAAACTCATAAAAGGCTTCATTCTTTTTACTTAAAAATAAGATCCAAGTGTATCTAGAGAAGTCATCCACAATAACAAAAGCATAAGATTTTCCTCCAAGGCTTGGTGTCTTAGAGAGACCAAATAAATTCATATGCAACAATTCAAGAGGTCTAGTTGTTGAAATGAAATTTTTGTTTTTAAAAGAGTTTTTTATTTGCTTTCCCATTTGACAAGCTTCACAAACTTTGTCTTTTTGAAAATTTATTTTGGGAAGGCCTCTAACAAGTTCATCTTTGTTGAGTTGGGAAATGAGGTCCATGTTAGCATGTCCCAACCTCCTATGCCACAACCAACTTTGATCATGCATGCTTGAAAAGCATCTATCATGGCCATCATATTTTGAAATATTTATTACATAAACATTATCACATCTATGGCCCATGAAGATGGTTTCAAAAGATTTTTGTCTACAAGAGAAAATTGAAAGAAAGGAGGTTAACCATTCATTTTTCTTTTTCAAAATCTCATTTTCACTCCTCAAAATCTCATTTTCCTTTTCAAGATGAGTTTTAGATAATTCATCAATTGAAAACTTTTCTTTCACTTCTTCAAGTTCCTTTTCAAGATCTTGAATTTTCTTTTTAAGAGAATTATTTTTCAAACTAAGTTTTTCAAAATCCTCATATAATTCTTCAAAAACATCATGCATATCTTCATCACTAAAGTTAGAATTTACCTCATCAAGATCATCTATTGCCATGAAGCACATGTTTGCCACTTCCTTCTCATTTTCTTCTTCGGAGGATTTTTCACTTTCACTCCAAGTGGCCATCATTGCCTTCTTCATTCTTCTCTTGGCTTCACTCTTGTAGAGAGGACAATCGTATTTGATGTGTCCCGGTTTTTTGCACTTGAAGCATGTCAATTCTCTTTTCTCTTCCCATTTCTCCTTGTCACCATGGGATGAAGATTCCTTTTTAGAAGGATCCCTTCTAGAGGTGAATTTCCTTCCTCTAAACCTTCCACCTCTCATGAATTTATTGAGCTTTCTTGTGATGAGGGCTAGATCATCATCTTCATCACTTGGCTTTTCTTCTTCAACATCTTCTTCTTCCTTGGTTGTAGCTTTAAGGGTTATGCTCTTCTTCTTTTTGTCTTCACCCTCTTGTAGCTTCTTTGTCAAATTGATCTCATATGTCATTAATGACCCTATGAGCTCTTCCATAGGTAGCTTAGTCAAGTCTTTTGCTTCTTAAATTGCGGTGACCTTGGTATGCCACTTTGATGGGAGAGACCTCAATATCTTCATCACCTTCTCAGATTCCTTGTAGGTTTCTCCCAAAGCTTCAAGACCATTGACAATGTCGGTGAACCTAGTAATCATCTCAACAATAGTCTCAGTTTCTTTCATTGAAAACAATTCATAATTATGAACAAGTAAATTGATTTTTGACTCTTTCACTTGTTTAGTTCCTTCATGAGTTATTTCAAGCAACCTCCAAATTTCTTTAGCCGATTTTGCATTGACATATTCTATTATATTCATTTCTATCCATAGCACATTACAAAGTAAAAACGGCTTTAGCATTTAATTGAAAGTTTCTTCTATCAAGCTCATTCCATTCTTGTTTGGGTTTTGGAACCAAAACACCATCCACTAGTTTAGTGGGAAAAGTTGGGTCATCTTCAATGACATCCCATACATCTAAATCAGTAGATTGCAAATACCAAGTCATTCTAGTTTTCCAATAGAGATAGTCGGTTCCCGTAAAGAATGGAGCTCTATGTTTTGAAAAAATTTCAACTTGAGATGAGCTTGATGGAATAGTCATTTCCTCTTAAATGATTAAGTCTTAAAAGAAGAGGTCTAGCTCTAATACCGATTGAGAAAACAAAGGCTATGTTTAGTTAAGAAAAACACCCAAAAGGGGGGGGTGAATTGGGTTTTTAAAATCTTTTCAATCACAACAAAATTAAACAAAAGATAAGCAAAGTAAAGAAATAGAGTTGAGAGAATTCAAACTCGGGTTTATAGTGGTTCGACACTTCCTTGCCTACGTCCACTCTCCTCAACCTCCTAACCGAGTGAAGGTTCCACTAACTTGAAGTTTCAACCAAGCTTCCAATCTTCTTACACTTGGATTCCGGCTCTAATGGGCTCTTACACAACCTCTTCAAGATTTAACCCTCTTGAAGGCTTTAACACTAGGATTGTTATAAGATATAATCACTCAACCTAGCTTAAAGATGGCTCAAATACAAGACAAGGCTAGGATGACAAACAAGAGTGCACTAAAGGATATGCAAGTGGTGATTTAATGCACAATGAAGGAAATGAAAGCTTTTTTATCAAGAACAGGTAGGTAGGCTTTGAATGCAATTGTTCTATTGTCAATAAATGAAGTGGAGCTCTCAATTTATAGGTTTCTAAGCTCGGGAGTCAAAAACAGCAAAAGGCAACCTCGTCCGGTCGAGCTAGGGGTCGACCGGTTCACTAGCCGTTGAAGTATTTAATGCATGACAGGTTACCGTTGCCTCAACCGGACCTCGACCGGTAAAGGAATCACCTCGACTAGGAAGAGAAGGCTACTGGGAGAGAGAGAAGGTTTTTTTAACCTTTCTCGACCGGTCCTCGACCGGACGACCTCAACCGGTCCATCGGTTCCTCAACCGATTGACCGGTTGGCCATAGCCTTGACCGGTTGAGCCTTTTTGGCCCCGAAAAACCTATTTTATGATTCCTTTCTTTTCTAACACTTAGACAAGGTCTTTAGGTAAATTATTAAGCCAATTTTGAAACATTTTGCCTAAGGTAAATTAGTTAAAAACTCGAGTTTTAATGAAGTCGACATTTTAAAGAATAAACCGAGTTTTCTAAGATGCATGAAAATGTATGAAAATCCTAAGTGCACTCATGCATTCATCTTACATTAGTTTCCTATGATCTCAAGTCTTCCAAGCGTCTCGATCTTATATCCATTTGGTCATTTGATGAATTTTCAAGTTTATACCTGAGATTCTTAAACATTAAACCAATTAGTTACTTAACCATGGTTCGTTATCATCAAAACCCGATTAGGAGAACCCTTGGGCTAACAGATCTTATTAAGTCCATCTATGTACCTTCGCTTCTAAGCGGTTTGAAACAACATTGATATGATCTTTAAATAAGCAATAGCCTAAGGGAGGATATGAAAGACTTGAGCCAAGAGTATTCTTAGGAGTTAAAGAATGTTCGATTTGGAATTATGAATCCATCTAAGGCTAACATTCACAATTTTGATATTATTATCTTTATTTTTATGAAGTTATTTTAAAGTCGAAAGTCATTTTAGTAAAATCATTCACAAAAAATCTCTCCATCTAAAGCAACTTTTTGTTATGGGCTTTAATTAGAAGTTAAAGTTGAAGTCAAATTTGTAATTTTCAAAAGAAAAAATATTGTTATTATGAAAGTTTTATTTATTGTTTTATAACTTCTTTATAAAAGTATATTTTTCTTTCTTAACTATTAAGCATTTTTTAAAGCTATAAGTTTTTGTGATAAGATTAATCAAATATATACAAAAGCATTCATTAAGTATAAAAGGGAGTTTTTGACTTCTCAAAAGCTAATCAAACAAAGCCGGTACTAAACTTCAAATGAAGCTTTCAACTCTTCAAAATACATTTTAATTCTAATTTCATTTTCTTAATAAATAATGAGCCCATGTCACTAAACAAACACTTTTTAAAATGACAATTAATTAAAAATGCGTTTAACAGTGATTTTAGAAAGTGTTTATAATTTTTTTAACACTTAAAATATTTTATTTTTTAAGTACAAAAAAGACTAAAAACACTTCATATAATCACTACCCAACACACTCTAAAAGTAATTAGATTGGCATAATGGTCTTTTTTTTAATATTATAATAGTATCAATTTTGTTATCTAGGTCTTATTTATTTGTACTTGAACCATTTATTCATAATTAATTAATTAATTAATTAAGTTTGTATCTTTGATCAATGACCCAAATTTGATCATACCATCAAAAGTTTAAGTGAAAAAGTTTTGTATGGTATCAAAGAAGTGTCATGGAAAATACAGTCATGTTGTTCTTTAACCTATATCAAGTAAGGCATGTTGAGCTAAATCATTTGAACGTGGAAATTAGAGTTATGTATATATATATATATATAATATTTTCAAAAATGGTTTAAAAAAAAATTTAGGATATTGTTTTCAAGAATAAAATTTTATTTAAAAAATCAAATATTAAAAACGGATATCTTAACTTATTTTCTTAGAATACTTATGTTCAATAAAAAAAATTAAAATATTTTTCGTATTTTCAATTATTTCTCAAATTATTCTAAAATAAATTACAAAATATCTCAAATTTATTCTAAAAATAATAATATTTCAAGTATTTGTTATAAAAAAAAATTATCAAACATACTTTTTGTTCTTAATTAATTGTATGCCTCAAAACCTAGTTAGTTCTATTTTCTACCTTTCGGGGGCTAAGTCTGGATTATACTCAATGGGCTATTGTTGTATTGGGCTTGGGCTGAGCCTTACTTCATCATCTTAGACGCCCGACTTTGCATTCAAACTCTCCCAATCAAGAGCCCATTACAATATTTTAATTATTTTATGCTGCCATATTAATGAAGGTACGAGTTTAATCAATTTTTAACAAAAAAAAAAAAAATCATATTTTTAATTATTTTTTAATCATTAGTATTTATTATATTATATATGTTTACATATGTAAATTTTTATTTAATTTTCATTATATTTGATTTTATTTAATATGTTTATACAGTAAAATCAAATATGAAATTTTAAATTTTTTCTTATTTTTTTTCCTCCTTTAACGTTTTTGTAATCTAAATTGAGCCCAAATATCACATTAAAGGATAAAAAATAAATTAAATTAGATTACAATGCATTTGACAATGTTTCTTTTCAAAACATTTTTTAACAGAAATGTTTTCTTTAAAAGTATTTTTAAAATAATTACCTAAAAAGTATTTTTTTAGAAAAGACTAAAAGCGATTTTTTAATAATAAGAACCCGTTTTGAAACTATTTTGGGAAGCACTTTTAGTGCAAAAAGTGTTTTTTTTTTTCTAAAAAAAAAGGTGTTTAACAAATTTTAGAAAACACTTTTAAAAATCTAAAAAATCACTTGTAGAGTACGTTTGATAGTAATTTTAGAAAGTGTTTTTAATCTTTTTATCACTTGAAATTTTTTATCTTTCAAATATTAAAGATGATAGAAATACTTCTTAAAATCACTATCAAACACACTTGTAATATTTTTTTGGACAAACACTTAATGGGTGATTCTCCTAAAAACACTTTGAATACAAATACTATCAAACATGCTTTAAATATTTTTTTTTCATATTTTTAAAATATTTTTTAAATTTTATCTAACACGTAACTTTTTTTCAAAAATATATCTTTTAAATTAAAAATATTTTCTAAAATTACTATCAAACGGACGGATAAGTATCTCACATATTCCATTAGCTCCTCAGAATGTAACCAAGTTGTGTTTATGGCTTGATGTGCTAAAACCTAACACTAACAATGTGAATTTGTTATAGGTTTAAACCTTTCAATTTATTAAACAAAGCCTTTTGATTTTTTTGACCTTTTCAATTCTAATTAAAATAACACATAATTAATACCTGGTCCGTTTGCGTGTGAACATTATTATAATTTTTTTTTCTATGAAAAATTAATTAATAATTAGATATAAACAAAAATATTACATCTTTGATAGTGATCTTAATAATATATTATACAATAAAATAAGATTTCTAAGAGAAGTATCTATCAAATCATTTGAAATGATACTCAAGATTTTTAAAAATAATATCAAAACTTTTCCGAACATCTGATTTTTATAAGAAAAATGCTTTCATCTAAAAAAACAAAATATTTCTAAATTTTTCGAAACCACTCCAAAATAAATTCTAAATAAGTATACCGAGAGAGAGATGGTGTGAAAGATTAATTATTTAGGGTGAAGACCATTTATTTATACATCATATTAAAATTTTAATTTGAAAATAATTATTATAAAACAATAATAATTTTTATATAAAATATTTGTCAAATATCAATTAAAAAATGATTTATAATCACTCAAAATTGACAGCTACCTAAATTTTCCAACTTCGAATCATCTAAAATACAAACATGCCCACAATTTGTTTCCTTGTCTCTTCAAGTGCCTTCAAATTCAGAGGCTGCAAAGCCAAAAACTTTAACAGTCAACGTTGCTATTGTACCAAACTCCCCACGCTGATCACGTAAACTCATCCTTGTCTACTAAAACCTTTGAAAATATCTATGTATATATATATAATGTTAATGGATCAAAGTGGCATCCACCAAACAAATATTTGGACCACTGAATTCGTATGATAGGATCTAGGTGTTGAATAAGGATACAAAATATATGGATACAAATAAATGATATTAAGATATAAATAATAAAATCGAAAAATGTGGATACGGTACCACTTGAATAATGATATTTTTTTTGTAGGTATCAAAATAGTACACTTTGATATCACAACCCGACTATATATATTATTTATTTTTAATCGTGTAAATATTATCTACTTTGAATCTAAAGAATATTACAGTTTTACATAATTAAAAATTTTCAAAAAAAAAAAATTTCATATCTGATATAGGATATCATAACTACGATTTACTCCTAATTATGAAGATATTGTCCATTTTGAACTCAAAAAAATCCCCTCAATTACATACACACACGTATATTACACTACTTCGTACTTGATTTAATTTCGTGTTTCACAATTGTTGATTGTGAAGTCTTACCTAGAAAAAGGGTAGATGATGAAGAAAGTCATATGGCCAACTTCACTTTGCCCTATTTCAATGATCAACCTGTCTTATTGCCTTAATACATGGATGTGAAAACACACGCCCAAAAGAGAGCCATGTTAAATGTTTTAAAGTATGAGGGGGCATGCATGAACTTGGAAGCTTCCGAAGAGTGGTGATACATGGCCACTTGTGGAGATTATTGTGAGTAGCGAGTGGGGCTTCATTAATTTTAATTTTAATTTTTTTTAGTGTAACGAGGAATCAAATGATGAAAACGTGTTTAATTATGTGCTTGATTAATTAGTAGTCTATAAACACACATGCAAGCCTAATTGAAAGTTGAGCCAATGGCTATACTTGAATGACTTCAATGGTGGTCCACATGTGCCGTTTTTTAAGTTTTTCCGGCTTTTGATGACTTTTGGATTATATGGTGCTTGATTGGGGTGGAAAGTAGAGTGATTTCATATTCTGTTTTATTATTTTATTTTCTTATCCTCGACAAGCATTTGGTATGTGGATAAAGATAGCAAAGTTTAATATGATTCATCTATATATTCAAATTTGATGTGGTTCGCCTATAAGATTCAAATTCAACATGTATTTCAGGGTTTGTATCAAATATAATTATATTTTGATCAAATTTATATCAACTTATATGACTCATTAATAAATAAGTTGTTGTTGGATCAATTTACATGTCATGAATTTACTTTAAATTGACCTATTTAATAGTCGTGTTGATTAATCTTATTATAATCACAACATATTTAGTGCAAGTTTGATTCATTAAAAATTTGATTTTAAATGAATAAATTAATTGAGTCATATGCATAGTAGGTTAAAAAGTTAATTATATTGGTTCAAATATAATCTAACTCAACCTGATTGTTAAATAAAACCTAATTATTACATGGGTTACATAATGTGTTACCTATTTAATAATTAAATTATTTTTTAGTTTATATTTTTAACCCAATTATTATTTATGTGATATTTGGATTGACCTATTTAATGGAGTGTTTAGATTTTAATACAACTTGAATATTGACCCACCAACACAAATTATCAGTCCTAATCAAAATTATATATACTCATAACATACCTTTTACCATAATTATATTTGTTTTTTTTTTTCACCTTATCATATATTTCCCATCTTATACCTTGGATTTTTTTTTCTTTTTCAAGGTCACATATTTCATATTTTAGTTACTTTTGCATTATTCATTTGCCATATCTTATTACCTTTGACATCTGCTAATCACACTTTTCATGCCACAAGTTTCAATATGACGATATTCCTAGAATCAAACTAAAGACTTCTTGTTTGAAAAAATCCAAGTTTGATGAGAAAGCATATATGTTTCAAAATGTTATAATGACTTCAATGGTGCCCACATATCTTTTGCACTATTGATAGGTTTGAATTATAATAGAGCTTAAGTCGAATTATTTGACATTGTGGTCGAATTTGCCGAGATTTGATTGAAAAATATATATATATATATATATATATATATATTTTATTAGAAGAAAATTATCTTAAAAAGACGATAAATTCAAAATAACTCGAGTCTTAAAAGAAGTTGTTTTAAGACATAAGTCAAGAAAAATAAAGAAAAAAAATTAATATTTAATACTATTCATACTTAAGTTGAATTAAGATCTATTCAAATTTAAGATAAAAAAAATTAAAGAAAAAACAAATGTCATCTAGTATTTGTTTTTTTATTGAATAGAAAAAAACAAAATATTTAACTTTTTCTATTCAACTAAAAATAATTTATTGATATCAACCGATATAATTAAAGTAAATTTATTATTAATAGACTTAATTTTGTTATGTTAGTTGATATTAATAAGTTACTTTTAACTTAATAAAAAAAGTCATACCACTTAAGTCTTGAATATTATGTTTTGTTCACTTTTGTTATATATATATTTTTTTGAATAGTGATCAAATCTTTATATTTTAATAACGCAAACTCTCTTTTATTATATTTTTTTATATTATATTTCATTTTTATATTGATCATATTTTATCTTATGCATTGTCATATACTTTTTATCTCATAAATTAATCTAATTTTTCATCATAATAAAATTCTTCTTACTATATATAATCACATTTTTCATCAATCATATATTTTAATACTTTTGATTTCTTTTTTCTTAAAACTAGTATTAGACTTATTATTTGACACACCCAAGTTAAATGGGAAATCTCATACTTCTCGACTAGGCAATATTAGTCACAATCTTAGAAAACAACTAGAGAAAGAAATTTATGAAGTTATTAAAACCTTGTTTGGTTGACAAGTATAGCAAATAATGTTAGAGTTTTAGTTCCAATTTATCTTGTATCTAAAATTTTCTATCTATGTTTCTTACTTTTTGTAATTAATTGAATACTTGCTCAACTTGTGGGTGAAGGCCATAAAATTAATCAATTATAGTGATATTACAACAATAACTCCTATGAGAATTTCCTATTATTTTAAAGTGAGTGGAAGTGTCTTTTGCTTCCACAAAGGGAAACCACAAAATTTTAAATCTGTCAAAGGTAGAAAAGGCACAATCTTCCACTCAACATAAATATCCAACATCTCCCAAGAAATGTATCATTCCATGTTAGGTAGTGCAATTTGATATAATGATACACACACATGTTTTAAAGCCCCGAGTGTTCCTTTAGTTTACAACTTTTATATGATTGGGAATACGTTGTTATAAATGATACTAAAATCGATCTTTAATCCTAATGTACGAGCTTATTTGATTCTATAAAAAGTATTTATTTGTTTAGCCCAACAATCCTATAGGACACGACAAATACATCATATTTACATGAAAGTAATTGTAATATTCCACATTGGATAAAAGAAAAAGTTTCTAATACTATATATATATATATATATATATATATATATATTTATATAAATATATTTATATAAATATGTTTTAAAATCGTGAAGACCTCCTAAACATAGAGCAAACAATATCTATATGATTAGAAATTGAGGGTTAGAAAAATCTTTTAATATTTTTCATATTTTTTCGTAAAATTTTTTTTTGAACTTTTTTTCAAGATATCTTTGCGTAAGAAAATAATTTTTAAATATTTCTTTTCTAATCATGTGCTAAAAAACCAAAAATTAACTTGTTTCCATAGAGATATATTTCATGTTTTTGCTTTTAAAATAAAAATAATAGTAACTTTAAAATAAATTATAAGAACTTTGGAAGACTTATTGTGAAAATGTAATAATTTTAGAAACAAAAAACATGACGTGTATCCAAACTAGGCTTAAACTTTTCATTATGATTATAATAACCGGAGATAATACCTTTAAGGAAGATATTTTAGTGAAGTGCAACTGCATGGGCTATAGTTCTAGGGCATGGAACCTCCAAAAATGAGTGCTATATTATTGCTCTTGTTCTATGCTTTTTTGGAGTACAATGAATTATGAGTTTTGTTAAATTCAAATGTGGCTCCATTGAACTCTTGTAGTGGAAGATGGGCCACGAGTCCATGACAAAGTCTTCCACTATTATTGATGGAATTGACAAAATGGTGATTGTCTTTTTCATGAGAAAGAAACTCATTTATAAGGCTTCAATGAGGTGGGTGGATGGAAATACTTGCACCCAAGGGAGTTTTTAATGAGAAGAAGATGTAAGTTTATGCTTACATCCCTACATTCTATGTGAGGAAAGAGACCCCCCACGTATATATATAAGTTGTCATTTTTAACAAATTTAATAATATAAAAAAAATTTATCATTAAGCTCTTTTTTTCTTTTTCTTTTTGAGAAGTTAAAAACTTTTTTGAAAATAAAAAATAAAAAATAAAAAATCAGAGTTAGAGTTTCTGACTTAAAAATGACTTAATATGGAAATTTAAAAATTATTGTTTATTGTAAAAATAAAAGTACCATTTTGATTTATATAAAAATTCTCTTATATCTAATAAAACTTTTATGATACACTGTCTGTTAAAAATTATGACTTTAATTTCATTTTGAACTTCCCTTAAAGAAATAGCGATTTATCACAAATGAGATTGAAATAAAAAAATTTACAAGTTATTTAAGTTCTAATTCATATAATTTTTGGAATATATGAAAATTAATTTAAATGTTAAAAGAACTTTATTTAAAATACCATAAAGGTAAAAGATGTTTAAAGGTTAAAAATACTAGTCCATAAATTCAAATGTAAAAGTGCTTTTATGGAAAACTTTAGAGAAAGAATTAAAATGGAAATTACATAATCAATCCCATAATTGTTGTATACCTTAAAATCATAATTTATAGAATAAAAATATGTTAATAGTTATTAATAATACATGGTCACTTAACAGCATTTTTGGGTCAATTAATAAAGAAATATGAACATATTAATTAAAAGGGTACAAATTTTACGAGGTCAACCCAATTTAATTTAAAGATATAAGATTTCGACTTGGGTTTGGTTTGGTTGATACTTGATTTATTCTATTCGAATTAAAGTTGTCCAATAAATGAAATATTAAAAATAATATCTTAGAACATTGTGAAGTGCATTCACACGCAACTCTATATGCATCCATCATTTTTTGTAATTTAAATATATATGAAATTACCAAAATATCTTCCTTCATTTTCTCTCCCCCTCATCTTCTTCCCCATTTTTATTTTTCTTTTTTACAAAATGTAAAATTAAATATAAAAAAATAAAAATAATAATAAAAAGGAGGGGAGGAGGCAATGAGAGGGAGGAAATAAATGAGAAAAAAAAAAAACTATGGATTCAAGAGTTTGAAGAAAAGGAGTGTTTTAGGCCTCTTTGATAATGATTTTTAATAACAATTTTCCGTTTTTTTTAAAAAAAGAAAAAAGAAAAAACATGTTTAAAAATCGGATACCCTTTTTTTATTTTTTATTATTAAAAAATAACATATAATATTTTCATAAAACATATTTTATATTGTTTTAAAAAATAATTATATAAATATGTAGATGTAAAAATTAATTTTAAAGGATATTTAAAAACAAATTAAAAACGTTTCAGCTTTTCAAATATTTTAGCTTATCAAATAAATTTTTGTTATATAAAATAATTATTTTTAAAAACTATTCTAAAAAATTATTTTTCAAAATTTATTTTTTATTCCTCACATTTTACCTTTTGTTTTAACTATTTTAAAAGAGAACATATCATAAAAAATTATTAAATAAGAAATATGTTTCATTTAAATAAAATAATAATATTTTTCCATTTCCTCATGAAAAATATATTTTCAAAAGCCTTTTTAAAATTTCTAAAAATCAATGTAACCACTCGTTCAAATAAAAAATTAAAGGTACAAAGCTACACCACAAATTAAAAAAATCTATGTTATTTTTGGAATCATCACACGCAGACGTGACCATATATCATCACACTGAACGACTGAGAAGATCATCAAATACTCATCACACAAAAATCCCCCCAAAAAAGAAAATAAAGAAAAAAAGAAAAAAAAACCAATCATTTCAATCCGTGGGAGGTAGCTGAAGGTGGGACCCACCCAAAGAAATCTAGTGGGCTGGAATCGCTCCGACCTCTGATTTGTCAATCAGTCGGGTGGATCCAGTGGGCCATCGCAGAGAATTTCCTCTCGATTTCTGTGGGCCCACCAAATTACTGCGCCCCCGATTTCCCGTACTAGGACGGTGGACAGTCCTTTACTACATAAATTATTATGCGTGTGGACCATCATACCCCTCCACCATGTGTTGTGGAGAAGGACATTTTGGGGAGCTGAGAATTATGTGCTGTTTACACGTGTGAGCCGTGGACGGTGGTTGGGACCGGTAGATGATTTGACTTTTCTCGGTCAGAGAACGTGACGCGGTCTCTTTCGACGGTTACCGGTAACGGTCAGTGGGTCAAGATTTTGGATTTTTGAAACCTTTTGGGTTGATCCAGAAAATTCTATAATTAGAATGTTAAAATGTTTTTTACTTTAAAGTCAAATAATAAGTTTCCAAAAAAAAAGCTACAATTATTCTTTATTCTTAAAATTTTGAATAAATTAGAGGGTACCAAATGGATTCACAATCTCAATAATGGTTTTGAAGTAAGGAAGAAAATTTTAGAATTTTTATCTATATTTTTCTAAATTAAATTTAAGTGCATACATTTAATTATATAATAAGCTTTAATTTTGATTTTAAATAACAAAAAACTATAATATAAACTTTATATTTTTGTCTTATTATTTATATTTAGACAATGTTTAATAAAATTTAATACTTATTATTTAATAATTTAAGTTAATTTTAAATTAAATTATATTTAAGTTGTTGTCTTAAAATTTATTATTTAATTTTTAATTTTAAACATTAAAATTATTTAATAAAATTAACTTAAAACTTACTCTAAATTATCAAATTAACATATTAATATCAATTGAGTAATAGTGAAGGTTGTGGAGTAGTAAAAGAAATCGTGATAATTAAAACAAGTAGGAATAAAAAGGTAAAATAAATATATAAATTTAAAAGTATGTTAATTATTTTTACTTATTGTTTAAAGTTATTTTTTACTTTAGGTTGTATTATTAAATTATTTTATTTTAAATTATCAAATTGACATATTTATTATCATAAATTATAATTACGGTAAAAGAAATCAAATAATAGTGGAAGTTATGAAATAGTAAAAGAGATCGTGAAGATAATTAAAATAAATAAGGATAAAAAAATAAAATAAATATATAAATTTAAAAATAAGTTAATTATTTTTATTTATTATTTAAAATTATTTTTAATTAATCTAACCCGAGGAAGACAATGAAAGGAAAAAAGGGAAAAAAATGAAGAAGAAGAAACCACGAGAAAATGAGAAAGGAAAGGGACAGGATTTTAAAGAAGTCACGTGAAAGAAAATAGTATTTAAAGTATTTCATGTGTAAAAGGAAATGAAAGGGAAAAAAAACGACGGACAAGAAATCACGAGAAAATGAGAAGGGAAAGGGTCAGGGTTTTAAAGGAGTCACATGAAAGAAGATCCTACTCGTCTCCAATTTCAAAAATACATGTCGGAGACTCAGCTTATTACACTAGTCGATGGAGAAATCAACACGTAAAAAAAACTTAAAAAAAAAATCAGTCACTTTCGAGTCAGACTTTGCACATAAAGTGACTGTCGGACGAACAGGAATCACAGACGTTATTCTCAGAATATGCATCCCAGTCGTAGGTTTGATCATAGAATTAGAAAAAAAAATCACCAACCCCAGTTGAATTTTAATATTAATAATAGTATTTTTATTTTTATTATTATTATTTTTTTTTCTCTTGGTCTCTGTTCAACACGAGTGGGTCAATGGGTGGTGGGAACTGCCCAGAAAAAAAAAAAGATTCAAGCTTTCTCACAGCCAAATTCCATGGATGGAGTGGACATTGGGCAATTTCTTTTCTTCTCAAGAGAAGCCCAATTCAAAAGTAAGAAGATTGCCCAACTTGAATTTTCTCCGGTCTTTGCTTTCGCTTCCTCTTTTCTTCTCTGTGTTATTCAATTGAGGTTCCGTAATCCTGTCAAAGTTGTTGCAATAGAAAAGTATTCGGAGTCCACCTAACTCCATTCGATCTACAACTAATTTTATGTCGGTTGAAAAAATAATAATGATTTTAATTATTAAAAAAAATCAAACATTTAGGCTCGTATGTATAATTTTAATTATATTTTTTATTTTTTAATATAGTTTGAATGGACCGTCAATGAAGTGTGGTTAACGTTATAATTTAGGATACCATGTTTAATCCCTGGAAAGGGACAACACAGTGGTAAGTCTCTTTATTGGAGGAGTCATCAAATTTATGAAGTGGCAGCCACTCACGTAAAAATCAATCTTTTTCTCCTTTATTTTTGAAAAAATTGTAATGAATTAATAGGGAACATCAAATTTGAACGTTGAAAATATAGTATGAAGTCAATTTAACGATATCATAGAAGTTTCAAATGAATTAGAACAAAGATACGTAATGTATGAAGTCATGTGATAGGACAATTTCTTTATTTTTATATTTTAATTACATTAAAATTATAATTTATAAATAAATAACTATTTTAAATTCTTATAATTTATTTTTTAAGTAGATTTTTATTTTTATTTTATATGAGTTAATTAAAGAAAAATTAAATTAAATTATTTTAATTAATTATATATAATCGAGATATAATAAGACAACATCCAAATCCAATATGGATTTAAAAAAATTGTTAAACTCGTTCATACTACGGGTATGGAACAAATATTTGAATCCTTATTTTTATTTGATAAAAATAGAAAATAATAGTAATTTTTATATAAAATATGTGTTTTTAAGGGTTTATATTGAAAATATAATAATTTTTAAAGGGTGATTAAAAATTAAGATAAATATGTAATTTTTGTATGAGACATTATACTATTTATTTTATTTAAGAGTTTTATTCCTAAAAATTAAAATTAAAATGTATACAAACTCTATATTTATTTATTGGGGCTTTTGAGATTGCAATTTAGGCAAGAAAAAAGGAAGAAGAAAAAGAAAGTGTGTGTGAAATGTCAAATAATATTATTTTTGCCAGCAAGTTTATGATTTTGCGCAGCGGCGGCAGTCAACTGCAGAAAGGAAATTGCTGCACGCCTATCACTTTTCTATTTCCTTTGCTTTTCCTCTTAGAATATCCAACCCCCACTCTGCCCTCCACTTTCCTTTTATTTCCAATTGCATCCCTCTTTGAAAAATTACTGGGATTTTTTTTTACCCTTCCTTCCAAATGTCAACCGACCATTTAAAAAAATAATAATTTAGAAAGAAAAATAGAGAAATAAAAATTTAATAATTTATTTAAAATCAATAAATCATTTTATATTCTCCTTCAAAGTCATTTTACTTATTTTAATTTTTCTATGTAAAGATTAAATAATTTAAAATACATAAATTTTTAATTATATATATATATTATAACTAGATATGAAAAAAAAAATTCTTAAATTTTTTTCCTCCATAATTTTTGGAACCAAACATAACCTTTGATTAATTTTGGAATATATACTTAATGATACATTTACTTTAATATGGAATGGTTATCTTAAAACATTTTTTTTAATACAAAATGTTAATTTTTAATATTTTTATTTTATTTTAAATGCAATTAAAATAAATATATATGATTAAAGATAAAAAATTATGAATAATATCAAGAGTGTGATACCACAATATAACAAAAAGTACAAATAATATAATTAATATATAAAATTCAAATACCATGTTCTTTTCTATTATCAACCCCTCGTTTTAATGCAAACAATGTTAGTTGAAGAACATTAAGATAAAACAATCCTCATAAAGGTACATGAAATTTTAATACAATTTGATCAATCATGCCTAAATGGGATATAATTATGTCGGTATAGAAAATAAAATTACATACAACTATTGATTCATAAAATATCTCATGTTTCCTCACTCCTTATATTTATACCTTGACCTTATTCTAGCAGGTGACGCTTATTTTTTCTCATATTTTTATTTGCCACATATAAGTTTTTATTAGTCCGTCTTAACTTTTCCCCTTATAAACATTTATAAAAATATTTCTAATAACTTTCCTTATTTAATAAGAAATCTAATCCTATAATAACAAATCAACTTAATAAATATTTTATATAATATTATTTACAAAAGAAATCGATATTAATTTAGAATTTAAAACACTTTCTAACAACGAAAATATCAATAAAATATAATAAAAATAGCAAAAACTACAAATAATATGATTAATGCATAAAACTCAAATACTATGTTCTTTCTATTATTAACCACTCAAATGATGTATTAAAATATAATGACTAATACTAAGACTCACTATTATTTTCATAAAAAAAAAAAAGAAAAAAGGGAAGAAGAAGAAGAAGAGGGTAATGAGAAGGATATCCCTAGAACCCTAAATTTTGGGTTTGGTGATGCAATGGGTAGCCATCACCATGGGCAGACTGCATTTAAGAACAAAGGGGACAGGCACCAACATCTTAGATGGAATCAAAGAGATATCTTTCTCTTTTATTAGAAGATGGGTCCATTGACTTAAAGGGTCTATTGCCATGGCATAAGCCCTCCTTTCAAATCATGCCCTTTTGTGTTGCTCCCAAATGATAATTGAGCTTGGAAGACATCATTGAGCCATATCATTTTGGCTCACCTAGATTATCAACAATGGGACCACTACAATTACAAACAACACGACTTTCTCTAATTTTTCATCAACATGTTTTCTTAATTAGTTCATTTTTGTGAGATTTTTCTAAATATGAGGATTTGAATTCCGAATTTTTGATCATCGAACCAAATATGAATTATTTATAATAAGGAAAAATGGAAAACCTGAAATTCATATTTAACAATCTTTAAAATAAACAAATAAATAAATAACAACATAGAAATATTACCCAACTTTTATTCGGAGGTTGTTATTATTAATATAATTTTAATAATACAACTAATTTAGATATATTAAAATTTTACTACATATATAACATAAAAAATTTCTATCTTTATCCAATGTGAGATATTACAAAATTAAAATTATTTTTTTATATAAAATATATTATTATTCTACCTTTATGCGAAGGAATGTTAGAAATTCTAATTAATAGCTTAAATTCGTTGATTCGAATTTACACATACCATTATATATTTTAATATGTTGAAAAAGTAACCCTAACTATGATTTTTTTTTCCTTATTTAAATAACTTTATCAACTTTTATGAATGAGATAGGGATTGAATCTCATGTTCTTATCAATTTGGCAGGTTCACTTTTAGAAAGTTTGTATTCCATTTCTATTTTAAAGTATCTTAATGGGCTTGAGAGTTGCTTCTCTATGCAAAAGTTCATATATACTATTGGAAAGAGCAAAAGATTTTTGATAAGCTTGAGTTGTTCTCTTATTCCTAAGGCAAGTGAACATTCTTCTCTTACATTTTGCTTTCTATTTATTTAATTATTGTTGAATTTTAGCACCAATTTATCACAATTAACTTTCAGACCTTTTTCTTTTTCTTTTTGTGAAATTCTTTTGAGATTCAACTTTATCCAAAAAGACTTAATTTAGATAAGTTGATATTAATTATAAGGTTAATCATAAATGTTTTACTTTTTCAAACTTAATAATAGTTTTGGATGGTTTTAATTTTTTCAAAAAAATTAACTTAAAAGGGAGATTAATACATAAGTAAAAGTATGATTGACTATGACATCCTTGTATTACTAAAAAGTCTTTTTGTGAAGTAACTAGATTTTTCAAAATTAAAAGTTTTTATTTTTAAGTTTAATAAGATTTTATATGTCTCAATATCTAATTAAAGCAAAAAAACAAAAATTCTTTCAATTTGGCGTTTGTTTAATAAGAGTCATAAAAACCAAATACTATCACAAACAAGGCCTAATTGCCTAAGTAAGTGGTTGAGACATTAGAAAAGTAGCGCCAAACAGAACTTACCATTGGCACAGTAACAGCCGAAAGCCACAGTGTGTCTATGCGGATAAAACTTTCACGAGAAAAACAGTAATGGAACTTTCAGATGAAGAGGACACAAGTGCCATTTCAGGAGAAGACAAAGAAATAGAGATGTCCTTCACACAAAATAAATCCCACTTTCTGTTTGGCTTCCCACACCGCGTCTTTACTCGGAAATCTGAAACTCGTTTTGACTCAGGAAAGCAGCCCTTTTTGCCTAAGAGCCTCAGTTTTCTATCGAGGAAAAACCCCACAAATCCTCCATGGAAAACAATATATAAGTGTGGGTTTGTATCAGCAAAAATCCAAACCCAAAAAGGAGTAAGGAGAGAGAAGGAAGAAACCCAACAAGAAGAAAAATAAAAACGTGTGGACGGTGAGTTCCACCATACAAAAACACCTTTTCATAGCTTCTATATATACCCAGTTCTTCAGCTCACCAAATCCAAGGCAGAACGCCACCCATCTCAGTTTTTAAATTTTTTGGCCTTTTTTCTTGTTGTCTGCAGTTTTTCTTTTGTTCATCTATTTCTTGTAAAGATCACAGATGGCAGTGGTTAAAGAAATCATGGGTTGTTCTATGGTGGATGGGTCTTCTTTTGTTTCTTCTTCAAAAGTGCTTTTAAATCATGGCTTTCAGCAGAGGAATCAGCTTCTGGGGAGGCCACTTTGGGTGCCTCTGGAGAAGAGGGGGTTGCATTTGAGGAGGGTTGTGAGGCAGCCTGTTGCGGCTGTGAGTGAGGATTTGATGAAAGCTTCTGCAGTGCCAGCTGAGAAGGCTGTCAAGTTCAAGGTGAGAGCTGTTTTGACTGTGAAGAAGAAGAACAAAGAGGATTTGAAGGAGACTCTTGTGAAGCATTTGGATTCTTTGACTGATAAGATTGGGAGGAATGTTGTTCTTGAGCTTATCAGCACAGAGATTGATCCTAGTAAGTCCTTCTCCATCTGGGTCCCTGTGATTTTTCCTCTAAATCTGTTTTTTCTTTCTTTTCTGATTAAGAAAAATCAAAATCCCATCTGGGGTTAGAGAATTTCCCTCTTTTCCCATCCCTTTTTCCCATTATTTCCTCAAATCCTTTCTGGGTTTTTATCATGTTCACTAAAACTTTCAATAAATTTGTCCCTTTTCTGTGTTGTAGAAACCAGGGCTCCAAGGAAGAGCACCCCAGCAGTGGTAAAAGACTGGTCCAAGAAAACAAACATCAAAGCCGAGAGGGTGAACTACACTGCAGAATTCACAGTGGACTCCAATTTTGGAGACCCTGGGGCAATCACAGTGACCAACAAACACCAGAAAGAGTTCTTCTTGGAGAGCATCACCATTGAAGGGTTTGCCTGTGGTCCAGTCCACTTCCCCTGCAACTCATGGGTTCAATCCAAAAAGGATCATCCTGGAAAAAGGTTGTTCTTCTCCAACAAGGTAAACGAAAATCAAAATCCCCAAACTCATGATTCTGTTTTTTTTCTTTGATCCAATTCTTTGGCCTTTTTTCAACCCCAATGAAGACTTTTCAGGACAATGCCAGTTGAGATGTTATTTTTGTGTTGTCTTGGATCAGACAATAAAGAGTCAATCACTCAAGGTAGGTATTATATCTTTGACTCTTGGCAAAGCCCAAAAAATGACACCCTTGAGTTGAACCATTCTTGGCACACTGTTCTTGAAAAGTCTTCTTCTGGGTTGAATGGTTCTCTCCCTTTTATTTATTTATTTCTTTTGGATTATTTAGACCATAATTTTTTAATTTATAAATATATATTTTAGCTTAATATCTTAAGATTTTAGGAAAGCTGGGAAGTTGTAATTTTATTACTTGCCACTCTCATCCAAAAATATAATTTTTAATTTATATTTATGCTTTGTGAATATTCCCTCAACCATAAAGATATATAATAGTATGAGGGTCTTGATTGCATTTGATCTGGTCTATTGTCATGATGACGTAATTTCAAATTTTTAGCTGACTTTCATAATAATTTCCCTCTGTTGTCCTTTTTTTGTTGGTTGTGCTTTTGGGTTCTCTGAACATATATGCAAACACTGTCTTACCACATGATGGGCCTGGGCTCCATATGGGCCAATTGGGCCTTGGGCCATTAATAGCCCATTAGGACAGTTGAGCTTCAACAACTGCTTATGAAAGCAACACTACCATATACAATAAGCTTTGGTTATTAATTCTGTATGTTTCAATTTTGCAGCCATATCTGCCTGGTGAGACACCTGCAGGGCTGAGAGCATTGAGAGAAAAAGAGTTGAGAGACTTGAGGGGTGATGGCAAAGGAGTTCGGAAATCATCCGATCGGATATATGACTATGATGTGTATAATGATTTGGGAAACCCTGATAATGGAATCAATTCCGCTCGGCCAATGCTTGGAGGCGAAAAAATCCCATTTCCCAGACGGTGTCGCACTGGACGGCCTCCATCCAAGACCGGTAAGTAGTCTTTTTCATGTTCATGATTAATTTTATATTGGCTAAGATAGGGCAAATACCTTCATTGCATAAGTGACCAAATGAGTAGTGAAAATTGTGTAGGCTCGGATTTCCTTTCATAGTTGGTTTTGATTGTGTTCTCCTACTTAACTGTGAAATGACCAATTTGTCCATCGTCATTTGGAAAAATGTTTGCAGACATGCATGCAGAGAGTCGAGTTGAGCTGCCATTTCCAATGTATGTGCCTAGGGATGAACAATTTGAGGAGGTGAAGCAAGACACATTCTCTGATATGAGGGCTAAGGCAGTGTTACATAACTTAATACCGGGATTAAAGGCTAGCATGTTGGCCGATAAACAAGATTTTAAGTTGTTTACTGATATCGATTGCCTCTACAAAGACGACTCTAAAGTAGGGTTACATGATGAACAATTGAAGAAGCTCCCATTGCCTCCTAAGGTCATTGATACCATCCAAGAGTCAAGACAAGGCATTTTCCGATACAACACTCCCAAGATTCTTACTAGTAAGCACACTTAATTCTACTTAGATTTATTTATTTATTTTAATCATATCATTAATTTTTTCTTTAAAATTAAAAACATTTATGTATTGAATATTGACATGCAATTGAATCATTTATTGCAGAGGACAAATTCGCTTGGTTAAGAGATGATGAATTCGCCCGCCAAGCAATAGCAGGCATAAATCCAGTTAACATTGAGAAGCTTAAGGTGTTCCCTCCGGTGAGCAACCTTGATCCTGAGGTCCACGGTCCACAAGAGTCTGCACTCAAAGAAGAACACATCGTGGGCCATCTTAACGGCATGACTATAGAACAGGTAATGATCCCTATCCTACACATCATATCATAGATCTAGCTACCATGCTCCTTCATCTACTTGATCTTTTGTATTAGTTGGTTATTTACAAGGGTTGTTGTACTCTTTGGTAATTCTACAGGCCTTGGAAGAAAACAAACTATTCATAGTGGATTTTCATGACATTTACCTTCCATTCCTTGATCGTATCAATTCCCTTGATGGTAGAAAGGCGTATGCAACTCGTACCATCTTTTTCTTGACTCCTGTTGGAACCTTAAAGCCCATCGCAATCGAGCTTAGCCTTCCACCATCGGCGCCTATTACTCGAGCAAAGCGGGTCATCACACCTCCGGTCGATGCAACAAGTGATTGGACTTGGAAGCTCGCAAAAGCTCATGTCTGCTCCAACGATGCAGGAGTTCATCAACTCGTTAATCATTGGTAAATAGACTTCACTTTTGATGTAGTTAAGATTAAGATTTTATTGAAACGAATACTAAATTATGAAATTGGTCTTATCATATAGGTTGCGCACACATGCATGCATGGAACCATTCATACTGGCCGCACATAGGCAACTAAGTGCGATGCACCCTATATTTAAGCTTCTAGATCCGCATATGCGATATACTCTAGAGATCAATGGCATGGCACGTCAGACTTTGATCAACGCCGATGGAGTGATAGAGTCATGCTTCACTCCAGGCCGATATTGCATGGAAATAAGTGCCTCTGCATATAAAAATTTTTGGCGCTTCGACTTAGAGGGTCTCCCAGCTGATCTTATTCGCAGGTAATAATAAATATATTTTTTTTAATTATTCAAAAGATTTCAAATATGGTCTATTGCTGAAATTATTTTATTTTAATGTATAAATGTTTTTAATTTTATAAGTGTTTATGATGCAGGGGGATGGCAGTTCCCGACCCAGCACAACCTCATGGGCTGAAGCTTTTGATAGAAGACTACCCATATGCCAACGATGGGCTTCTAATCTGGCGCGCTATTGAGAACTGGGTCAAAACCTACGTGGCCCACTACTACCCAAGCCCAAGCGTCGTCATATCCGACCGGGAGCTTCAAGCCTGGTACTCCGAGGCCGTCAACGTTGGCCATGCTGATCTCCGCCACGCCGCCTGGTGGCCCTCCCTCTCCACCCCAGACGACCTCGCTTCAATCCTTACCACCCTCATCTGGCTCGCCTCCGCCCAACACGCTGCCCTAAACTTCGGCCAATATCCCTACGGCGGCTACGTCCCCAACCGCCCTCCGCTCATGCGCCGCCTCATCCCGGAACCAACGGACCCCGAATACACCAACTTCCTCAACGACCCACAACGCTACTACCTCTCCGCGCTGCCCGGCGTCCTCCAATCCACCAGCTTCATGGCGGTGGTCGACACTCTTTCCACCCACTCGCCTGATGAAGAGTACATCGGCGAGCGGAACCACCCCTCGACGTGGTCCGGCGACGCCGAGATCATCGAGGCGTCTTATGAGTTCTCGGCGGAAATAAGGAGGATAGAGAAGGAGATCGAGAAGAGAAACGCCGAATTTAGCCGAAGAAACAGGTGCGGTGCAGGAGTTTTGCCATATGAACTACTGGCGCCGAGCTCGGGGCCGGGAGTAACGTGTAGAGGGATTCCAAACAGTGTGTCGATATGAGGCCCAAGATGGAGGTGGGCCTGGACCAATTGGGCACAACACAAGCCCAGTTACATGAAAGACCATTAGAGTAATCATGGATTATGAACATAATTGGATATTTGTACGTAAATTTTGGTGTAAAAGCACTTAATTTAAGTGCTGAGTTTAACTTTTAGGGTTGTATATGAACATAGAGCTCATAATGAAGCATAGGGCTGTACCATATCATAAGCCATTTAAATTATTTTATATTGCAAAATTTTTATTATTTCCACAAATGGGTCATGTTTGAAAAGCACTTTTTTCATTTTGCTTTTGTTTTTGTTTCTTTTTTCTAATTTAATGTGGGCATTAGGGACAAGAAATACAAGATGAATAATTAATAATTATGAATTATTTAAATTACTTTTTAAAACATAAAATTCATCGTATAATTACGTTTTCTTTTATATTTGAAAAAAAAAAAACTTTAAAACACCAAAGTGAAAGGTATCAAATTTTTCATTATAAAAAAACAAGATAAAATTTAAGTTGTAGTATGATGATGAAAAAATTAGACAAAATATAAAATAATAAGACTAGACTTGATATAAAGTAATAAGACTTAAATATATTCCTAATGTGATATGATTGATCACATTGTTTAGTGATTTTGATTTAAGGGCTCGTATAATGTTCCTGTTATGGTGTAAGAACTAGTAATTCAAAGCCTAACTTGGAAAAAAGAATCCTTTCAGGCTTTTACAAATTTTGAGTTGATTTAGGAGTGAATTTTAGAAGATTAAGCAGGAGTTTAGTAAACTAACTTAATAATTTAAAGTGACTAATAACTTAATTTAAATAATTAATTAAATTAATTATGTTTAGTAAAATAACTTAATGGTGTAACTTATAATAAAAAATAATTTTAAGTAATAAAAAAAAATTAACTTATTCTTAAATTCATAATTTCATTTGACCTTTTTACTCTTATTTGTTTTAGTTACTTCCACGATTTCCTTTGCTACTCCACAACTTCCACTATTACTCAATTTCCTTTACCTTAGTTATAATTTATGATGACAAATATATCAATTTGATGATTTAAAATATATTTTAAGTTAATTTTATCAAACAATCTTAATACTTAAAGTAAGAATTAAATAATAAATTTTAAATTAACAATTTAAGTATAATTTAACTTAAGATCGACTTTTGTCATTAAGTAATAAGTATTAAGTGTAGACCCCCAAATTGGGATATATCTAAAGCATTTTTTGCAATTAGTTTTTGGCCAGGTGTCGCGCTCTTAGGCAGCCACGTGTCACTCCCGGATTGGCTGTTGAAGATTCAGATGGGCTTTTGAGGAACCAATAGAAGCTGGACAGAGAAAGAAAGAAAAAGGGATGAAAGGACCGTGTGAAGAAAAACGGCTGGGGGGGCTCTGAAGCTGTAGGGGAGGCAGAGCTCTCGGGCGGCTAGATGAGACGGGTAGCAGCAGGCAGAGTGGCTTGATGAGGAAGACACAAAACAGGGGAAAAAGGAGGATCTGTGGAGAAGATGGGGGATAGCTGAGAGGGGGAGGAAGGAGAGGGCATCGTCGGCTTCCCAACAAGGCACGGTATGTCTTCATTTCCCTCAACATATTGCTTCATTTTCTATTGAACTATGAATATGGTTGCATCATTTGCTGTGGATGTCAAGGGCCATAGAGTTGCTTTCAGTTGAGCGTTCTCACTTGCTTAAAGTGTTTCTTTTTTTTTCATGGTCTTTCATATCCTACACACATGTAGTGCACGCATGCATGGCTGCATGAAGCACCTCTCCTCCTGCCCTCTCGGGTATCCATGCACCCATGTACTCCAGACCTAGCCTTGCACTCACTCCCTCACCATTTCTCTCATTCATCCAGATCATCTAACCCTTTGTGCTCTTCAATGCAACCCCCATTTCAATCTCCAAGCCCATTCCTTTCCCCATACCACCCACCATGCCCACGCCTTGCTCATCTCCATAAGAGCCCTAAAGCCACCCGCCGGCATGCATGGGAACCTCGCGTGCAAACTCCTTTCCTGGTCGTCATTCATCGACACCATCGACAGCCCCTGTTTCCCAACCAGTCTGACCACCACTACCTCGACCATCTCCAGCTAGCCGTTCTCCGTTCAAGGGCCTTGAACGAAGACCTTGTTGACGCCGACGACGACGACGACATCTCCTTCGTCAGCAATGCCACCTCCGACGCCGTGGTCACCCAGTACTCAGGCCCAGCTTGGCCTCGCCAGACCCGTTCACGGTGTTGGCGGCATGGCGTCAGGCGTGACGCAGTCCTGGACCTCGTGCTCGCTCGCGCCTCAGCCACCTGCACCGACCACGACTCACCCAGCCGCGCCAGGAGCTCAGCCATTGACGTCGCCCTCTCATATGACGAGAGGTTCGTCGCTCCGTCGTCCCCATCGTCTCCATCTGCAGCGTTCGTGTTCGGGACCCCTCGAGCCCCCTAGCTTCCCGTCGCCTCCGCGTCGTATCTCGTCTTGTCGGCGACAGTGATCAGCTCTGGGGAGTGTTGCCCCGACAGAGGAGTAGGTGTTGGGGGGGTGTTCGTGTTGGGCCTGCCCATGAGGACCTTGGGCTTGGATTTGAGTCGGGGCACTAGGCCCAAGTTTGGAAGGGGAAATGGTGTTTGTATTGGGCTTGCCCATGAAGACTTTGGGCTCAGATTTGAGTTGCAGCCCAGGCCCAGTTCGTGTGGATGAAGGGCCTTATGCCAAGCCTTCATAAATCCCTCATTTTAATTTAATTCTTCAAAATATTTGTTTAAATCATATTTTCGTTAGCCGAATCTATATCCCGTATTTATTAGTTATTCAAAGTTCTAATCCATCAAAAAAGTCACATGCTATAATTTAATTCTTCAAATACTTTTTTTTTTAAATCTCATATTTATCAACTAGAATTATTATTCTATATATTCATTTATTTATCTATACCAATCCTCCAAAAATCCCATGCTGTAATTTAATTCTTTAAATACTTGTTTAAATCATATTTTCATAAATCGAATTATTATCCCATGTTTATTTAGCTATTTAAAATCTAATCCTTCAAAAATCCTCTGTCTTAATTTAGTTTCTCAATAAGTCGTTTAAATCTTATTTTCATCAATTAGGATTATTATCTCGTATTCGTCTATTTATTTTAAACCTAGTTCTTCAAAAATCTCTTGTCTTAACTCAATTTTTCAATCCTAAAAATTCTACAGTTTGTCTAAATTTTATCCTCATCAATTAGAATCATTATTTCCATATCTATTCAAAGTCCAATCTTCCGAAAGCCCCATGCCTTAATTAAAACTTCAATCCCAAAAATTCTACTATCCATCTTTATTCGCCTAAATATTATTCTCGTTAATTAGTATTATAATCTCATACCTACCCATTTATTCAAAGTCATATCCTTTAAAAATCCAACGTCCTAATTCAAATTTTCAATTAGAAAAATTCCACTATTTTATTCGTTTAAACATTATTTTTGTTAATAAGTACCGTTATTCCATATTCGTTCATTTATTTATTTCAATCATTAAAATTCAACTCTTCAAAATCGAATTTCCAAATTTAACCTTTAGACTCAAAAATTCCACCATTCACTTTTCGCCATTCAAATATCATCTTTGTTATCATTGTTATAAATTCCATGTTTACTTATTTATTTCTTCCAAAAATTCCAATAATTAGAGTCCAATTATTCAAAGATCCAACTTTCAAACTTAATTTTCAAAAATCCCACTATTCACTTTCATCAATAACACTTTCATCAAAATCCGATTTTCCAATTTAATTTTTAATCTCACAAATCTCACTATTCACTATTCATCCGTCCAAATATCGTTTTGATTAACTTATAACGTTATTCCATATTTACCCATTTATTTCTCTTAAAAATCTCAATCATTAAAGTCTAATTCTTCAAAATTCCGATTTCTAAATTTAGCTATCTAAAATTCCAAGTGTCCTATCTTCGAACCTAATTTCCAGTTTCCCATGCTCCAATTCCCGTACTTATCCCACTACTTATTATTATCATTATCATTACCATTTTATTTGTTCGTTTCTAAAAAGTCCGCCTTCAAATGATTTTCGAGATTTCCAATTTTCATAAATCAACTTTCATAATTTCTATTTTTCAAATAACTTACGATTCTGATCTCTTTCAAAATTCAACTCCTAAAGTCTCAATTTTCGCAACTTAATTTTTCTTTAAAATCCCGAACCCTTAAATCGTTTTCAAAATTTCAACCTCTTTCAAATTCAGTTTCTAAAAATTCTCATTCTCACAATCAATCTCCAAAAGTCTAACCTCCAAATAAACTTTGAAACTCCAATTTTCTAATGATCTTCGAGATTCCAATTTTTCAATTAAATTTCAAAAATCTAATTTTCTTCCGAATAGTTTTAATTCCGCTTTGGCTTTCAAACAATCTTCTGCTCCTCTGGACTTTAATAAGTAAGAACAAATTTTCCGTAATTCCGAATAATGGAATTTATGGGATTAATTCATGCAATATAAATCGGGCTTTGGTAGGGGCCCCACATACACGTTTTTATGATTGATTGATTAATTAGTTGATTTGATAGTCGTACATGATTGAGTTATTCTGCTCTATGACATGCATGATATTATTTCTTAATTGTGTACTAATCCCGTTTCTTGATAGCGCATTGTGGCTCGTGGCTCAAGTACGCATACACTTTCATTTTGATCATTCTCTATGCATGTTCCGATTTTCATATGTGCATGATTTGACTTAGGCATCCATTGACTTTCTTATTGATTGCCACGTCGGCTTCATTTTATTAGTAGAGACCCGACTTTAGGGGCTTAGAGGGGTGCTACGGTCTTTACCGTACCTTCTCGATGAGTAACCTGACCCCCGAACCCGATCCGGTTTTTTCACAGACCACCTTTTCTAAAATAAGGAGTCACATTTACGGTTTTTCTTTCTTATTTTGTTTACCCTTTAAAAATAAAACAAAAATAAGTGGCGACTCCAAGTCATTTTCTTAAACAATAAAAAAAATCAAATTTTCAAATAAAAATCGAGCCATCGAGTGGGAAACGCATTGAGCCGAAATGCGGGGTCCACAATTAAGTATTACTTCTTAATACTTGGAAGCACTTTCATTATAAAAATTAGATGTTTGAGAAAATTTTAAAAATCATTTGATGTGTTTTTTCAACTAATATTTGGTATGCATTTATTTCAAATTTTTTTATTATTATTTTTTAAAATTGTGAATTCCATTGCCAAAATTTTTTTAAAAATAATTCTTTGACTTATGGCCTAATATTAAAACGAAAAATTCATGGAAGAAAAATTGTGGATTGAAGATAACCAATGACCAAACAATAAATGTAGAGAAAATGGGTGCACAAAATTGAAAAACAGGGGCCCTTGGCTTGGTCTCAAGTCTCCTCTAGCTAGGCCCAAAGAGTATTTGGGCCGAGCTTGGGCAAGATTGGCCCAAGGTCAAATGAATTTGGTAAATTTAATTATTTTACTTATAAACATGTGATGCAGTTAGCTTTCATGGCATTGGCCCACAATAAAATAAAAATTATATTTAAATTTTATATATTTTGAATTACTTATTTTTCAAACTATTCAATTAACATAGACAATAAATTAATAAAAGCATGTAACAAATTTTTTATATTTTATTTTATACTTTTTTCTTTTACCTTTTATTATTATTATTTTTCTTTATAGTACTTTTCCTCAAATTTAATAAGTTGGTCTGCAAAATAATTTCTCAAAATTTAATTTATGATATAAAAAACTAATAAAAATAAATAAAGAAATAGAATGGTTTGATATGTATAGTTAACTCATTTCTTAAAAATTTAAACATTTAAGACAATAAGGACTTATTTGACAACTATTTTCAAAAACAGTTTTGTGTTTTCTAGAATAAAAAATATATATATATTTGATAATTAGAAACAATTTTTGTTTTGTGTTCTTAAGAACAAAAATAGGGTATTTTCAAAAGCATCTTTTAGTTGTTTTATGTTGTTTTCACTTGTTTTATAAAGATTGTTTTAAAAAATAATTATACAAATATTTAAAAATGATTAAAAATAAAACACTTGATATAAAAATTATTTTTAGAAAACATTTAAAAATATTAAAATCGGGTTAAAAACATTTCAAGTTTCAAACAAATTTTTGTTTTATAAAACATCATAAAACAGTTTTCACAAACTATTTTTTAAAACAATTATCAAATATGACTTAATCTTTCGTCTATAACTAATTTTACAATCATGTTTTTTTTTCCTTTTTAATTCAAGTAAAATTGCATAAATAACTCAATCTAAATCGATATTATTGATCAATTTGAATGAAATATATACTTAGACTTTTTGTACCAATATTTTTTCTTTAAACACGAAATTGCTATACATGGTTATTTTTAGAAGATTAAGAAATTTACAAAGGAGTAGATGCCATCAATAATAATGAACTATACTACATGAAAACAAATGGGACCAGCTACAATATTTTCTTCAAAAAAAAGTATTGTAACATCAATTATTGGGCCCTAGGCTCCTACCCTCTTTGATTGAAGTGTTGACAAATACTTCAAATTTGTTTCAATCGCTCAAATAGTCAAATGTCCCGTCTCAATGTGTCCCACGTTCATACGTGTTATGTGTGGCTTCTAATTTTTACTTATAGAAAAGGAAGTCATATAGGAATATATAGTGCAACTTGACAATATGCAACTTCAAACCAATATGTTTTTTTTTTTTTGAATTGTATTAAGGGTTTATGTTAACTCAAACTCGAACTATATTTAGTATGAAATTAAAGTTTTATTTTTTCTACAAGTTATGCGTAAAGTTGAATGCAATCCACAACTTTAAAATTTGTCGTGTAAAAAGATGATTTTTTTTTCGTTGTTTGATTATATTTTGTTTTTTGCATTTTCTTTCAAATTTTCTAAAAATTGTTAAGCATTGAGTCTTGCCTCTTGTCTCATATGTTCCACGAGCTTTCAATTTTACTCTAACGACATTGAATTGAGTGTAGTCAAATTGCTTTGAAAATGTTAAATTGTTAAGTATTGCCGATATCATGAAATTGAAATTACATCTCATGGTTCATCTTACATGTTTCATGAGATTCCAATTTTCAAATCATTTATGGTACCACTATATTGGTGATGCTTTTTAGTAGGTTTTGAATCGATGATGCAGTCATCATATAGAGATGAGTGATTTGATAAATTACTTTTCTTAGGTATTCTATGAGTTTCTAATCTTACTATAAATATATTATATTGTACTATTATTGTATATCATGGTAAAATTATCATTTAGTCAATTCATTCCTTTCTTTGTACATTGGATACTTTATTGATTTTATAACTACTGAAAAGCATAAAAAAATCCAATGGTATTACGTGTATAATTCATGTCTCATTATTTTGTACTTTAATCTTAAATATATTTATACTTTTATTGATCTCTTTAGGTTTTACTAGATACTTTGAACAACCTAGATTTTAATTTTAGTGCATACCGATTCGGTACATTAGATTGCTTTGCATTTGATATTGTGAAAAACAATTAATTAGATTAGGTAAGGAGGGGGGGGGGTGGGTGTTGGGGGGATTGAATTAGGTATTAAAATCTTTTCGAAAATAATCAATAAAAAACAAAAGATAAGAGATAAAAGATAGGGAGAAAAAATGTGCAAATTGTTTTATAGTGGTTACAATTCGTATACATGTACTATCCTCAACCTCTTAACCCAATAAGGGTTGTACTATATCAATGCTATTAACAAAAGCCTTCGAACTTTATAATTGGTTTCACGACTCTAATGGACATTTACAATTCCTTTTAAGTATTCCACCTACTTTAAGTTTCTTCACTCGAGATGAGTAGATAATAAAGAATTTAATGCTTCCAATCATTGATACAAGTGTGTCTCATGAGAAGGAAACTATGATGAATTTGACAAGTACATTAAGAAATTTGCAAGTTAGAAATCAATGCACTTGTAAGAAGAGTTTTGAATGTGAAAAAATAAAAGTTTTTCAATTAAATGCTATTATTCTCTTATCAATAAATACGGTCAAACTTTTCAATCTATAAGTGTTTAACTCAGGAACCCAAAAAACCACAAAAACACCTTGATTGGTTGAGTTCCAATTTGACTAGTTAAATGTTTTTGAGTATTAAATGCATCAGTGATAGTTGAAATTTATAAATTTAAGTTAAAGATTCAACCAACCTTTGATCAGTCGAGGTAAAACTAATTACATACCTGCTACTAGAAGAGAAAAAATATTTTGAAACCTTAATCAATCCTCAATCAATCGAGCCTAACTGGTTGAATCGGTTTTCCAATTGATTTAAACAGTTCAAGTTACCATCAATTAGTTGCACTTTAAAGTGCCTAAAAACACCCTATTTGAGGTTTGAACTTTCCAATAACTTGCGTAACCCTTTTTAAAACCTTTTTGAGTAAAATCATAAAGAATTTGATTTAAAGTTTTGAATTAAAATAACGATTCATCCATTTTTCTTGATATAAACATAGTTTTTAAGCTTAAATGAGGATGAAAACCAACTTTTGAGTGCATGAAAAAAGTTTTAGACCTATGTGCACTAATAAATACCAACTTACAAATTTTCCTAACCACTTAAGAAATCCAAGTCTTCATGATATTTACTTCTTTCTACAGTTGTTCAAGCCCTCTTTTAATTTTTTTTTTTCATTTAAACATAAAAACTTCACTCAATTTTAAATATTAGTTAATTTAACTTTATTTTATAATCATTAAAACTTAATTAAAAAAAATTCTTGGGCTAACACATTTGTAGTCTCAGCACTTTATATATTGATCTCATTTATTTATATTTTAATGTTACACTTTACTCCAAATAATCCTCCTTTGAGCTTAAATGGAGAGCAGGAAGATTTTGTTTTGTTTTGTCTTGTCTTATCTAAGTGTTGCATGAGAGTTTAAAAAAAACTTAAATATGTGACATTAATTTCACATATTTGCATCCTAATTCATTGATCTAAATTTAAATTTCGGTACATACCGGTCTAGTATGTTACGTTTTTTTTTCTCTCTTTATATAATATTATTTCTCAATAAAAAAAATCACTAAAAATAAAAAATTCACTCAAAAAAATACTTCAACCAAATGCAATTTATATATATATAGTTGCAACACAAGTAAACACGTTGTTCACCGGTCAAAGTAAACATATTTGGAAATCATATATTTTAAACTTAAAAGTATTTTATATTATCGATGATGCATGCTTTAATTTATTAATGAAAAATTCTTTCTAAAGAATAATTTCTTGAATCATGTGAAACCAATAAAAATCTCTCAATGGGAAATGGCGAGATGTTGGTGATACCAATAAAAATATCTTAATGGGAAAAGGCGATATGTTGGTGATACCAATAAAAATCTCTTAATGGGAAAAGGCTTGATGTTGTCACCTATGTGACCTAATCACATGTGATGTGACACAAAGGTATGATTTTTATTATAAAGTGGTGGTAGGTATGAATTATATATATAAACAAAATCAATCACAATTTCCCTTTTTTTCTTCCATAATTTCTATTAGAAAAATGACAATTATAAAAAATTATATATATATATATAAAAAATTAATTTATATATTTTTCTCTTCTATCAAAAGTGAAAATTTTAAAAATATAAGTTTTATCATAGTCTAATACTCTAATAAATTTGTTTAAATTTTCTTCTAAAATTGTTTTTAATTGTCAATTTTTTTTCATAAATAGGAAAATAGTATTTCAAGTTTTCTAATAATAATAATCTAATTTTTAATATTTTTAAAATTGATTTATGACTACATCACTAAATAGGTACAATTTAATATTTTTAGCAACTAAAATGATGATTATGTTTTATTTTTTAAGACAAATATAGAAGGAAAACAAGGGTATTTTTGGAAGTATCATTCTTTATTTGAGATGAAATTAAGAAAATTACTTCCCTTGTTCTAGGAATGCAAATGTCTCAATATATAATTAAAATTTATTTAAAATAATTATTTTTTTATTTTTTAAAAATTATATTTGTCATTATTGTCAGCCATGGCCCTGCAACATGGATCCAAAAAGTCCACATGGTTCAAGACTCATTGTGGGTCCTGGAAAACTAGTAATTAACGGTGAACCTTTAGAACATTTTCCAAGAAAAAGATCACCAACTCCTCTCATTTTTTATTTTTTATTTTTAATATTTTAAAGAATTTTTGTATTGTTTTCATGCAACTAAAATTTTTTATTTTGGGAAATTTTGTATGAACTTACAAGTTACAAGTGGAGTCTACCCTATCCTTTACCCATCTTCCTAAGTTACCCATATAATAATATCAAGACTCAAGACCAACTCATAGTCCACTTTCCCACCCACCACCACAAAATAATAAATATATAATTTATTTATTTATTTATTAGGATGATTAAATAATCTATATCAAAGAAAGACAACTTAATTAATATTATTTTTTATTTTAAAAAAAAAATGATGTGTTGTAGAAAAAAATATATAGATTTTATTGTATGTTTTTAAAATTTGACCTAATAATTTTTTTTTCATATTCGATTTATTTTAAAACTATTAATTTTTCAATATAAGTTTATAATAGTGATTATAGCCCAAAAATCAATAATGAGTCGAGTAAAAACGTAATCATAAGGGATAATAAAAAACGGAGTGAGAGAAAAATAATTAAAAAAAAAAGTGTATTAGTTATATAATAGAGGGTTTATAGTTTTATATAAAAATTATTATTAATTATTATTTTTAAAACATAAAAAAAAAAAAAAAAGTACGACAAAATTTGACTTGAAAGTAGAAAGATGTGAATATTATTTATGAAATTTAAATAGGAGATTAACCTTTTTATGGATTTCAAACTTCTATTTGATGTAAATTTACGATGAAAACTATAAGTTTCCCCAATTTTTAATTAAATTTTAGTATCATAAGTGGTTTGGGTCAAATGATTCATGACCCAATTCTATTTTTTAAATAATTGCATAATTAGGTCTCATAATCAGGTGTGGTGCACCTCATGTTTAGAAGTGTTAGGTACGGCAATATCCCAAAATTTAAAACCCATAAATACCCTTAGTCTGAGGACGTGGCATTCTATGATTGTTTGAATGGAAGACACACAAAGTATGGGTCTTTTTGTATTGAAAAGTAGCCACCGGCTGCTTTGACCCAAGTCAATTAAAATCCATTATGTAATGACTTTCCCGAGTCATTATGGAAAATTTTCCGGGAAAGTGGTGGAAAATTGGAAATGGAAACGGGAAAGTGGTGGAAATGGAAATGAAATTTCCACACAGGTTCGGTCAACAGTCAAGCAATTCCCACCTCTGTGGCCCATCCTTTCCACCAACCAACAATTTGGACTTTCCAATTGTTTTTACAAATTTAACCCCCCCTTTTTTGGTCATTAAATCTGAACATTTTTTTTTCTTTTAATTTGGAAGCGGAAACCTTATTATTCTTTGAGTTTAAAATTTTAGTCACAAAAATAATGATTAAAAAAAAAAAATCATGGTAGCATAAAATTTTACTATTTCAAATTTTAATTTTTTTTAAAAATAATTTTTAAATATATAAACTCTACATATAATTTAACTTATATCTTTAAAAATCACTTTAAAAAATTTAAAAACTCAAGATGATAAAAAAATTTTGATACTTTATTTTTTTTTTTCTAAATAGTTTTAAAAATTATTATTTTTTCATTGTATCTTTATTAATTAAAAAAAAAACAGTCTCAAATTTTTTTTCTATATTTTTTTTTAAAAATAAAATTAAAAAACAAAAGGTGTGTTAAAAGATTGTTGTTCAAATATAAGAGTTGAAATGTTTTATAGAAGTATTTTTTTCATCAATTTTTTTTTAATATTAAGATTTCGTTTAATAATGATTTTAAGAAACTCTTATAACTTTTTTAACATTTGAAATTTTTTATCTTTTAAGTATTAGAAGAGTTAGAAATGTTACATAAAATTATTATCAAACGAGTTGTAAATAGTTTCATTCTACATCTTTGTTTTTTCTCAACTACAATGATAATGACTCATAAAAAAATCCACTTGATCAACATGCACTTCTACCAAGACCCTAAGTGGGAGGGTATGATTAGTACTCAATTGCTAGGAATTTTTTAACATGTAAATTTTAACACATATAACAAATATAAATCAAGATTATAGGAAATAAAATTAGTGGAGATAAAAAAAATAAAAATAAAAAAAGATTGATTTGGATTGGTGATTCAAATCAGAATATAATGTCCTAAAATCACTATCATTTTTCTCTATCCTAAAATTTCTATCACCTCCTTATATACAAGTATTGATAATTGATGACAGTTTTAAAATATAATTCTCATTTAGATTATAACAATCCGTTTTTTTTTATGGATGTATCTGAGGATTACGAAGAACCCATTCATAATTAAATTGTTTAGAAAAATATGAAGATTTAGGACGAAGAATATAAAACACTACGAGATGTTAAAGAAGAAGAGGACGAGGTAGAAATATTTTAGTATAATTTTAAAGGTAAAGGAGTAAGAGATGATTGTTGTGGACATAATGTGTAATTATATTAAGGGTTATAAATGGTTGAAAATAAATAAACAACACGAGGAAAAGCAATCATTTCTTAACTTAGATCAATGCTTCAATCATAGAGGCAACTAGAAGGATATTTTGGACAATTCATGTGAAACCACAGAGTAACTTTAAACCTTTAAACAAATGAATTAAAGAAATGGATATAAATGTTAAATAAACAAATTTCTAAAAATAAATAAATAAATAATTCCGATGCCCAGGCTTCAAACCACCTATAAATACCCCTCCAGAGCTCTCACTTCCACCACCACCATCACTGCCCACTTCCACCGCTCCCCCCAGACTACCACCGGAATCCTACCACCTCACCAACGCCGGAAATGGAGTCCGGAACTTGGGCTTCCTACGTTGCAGCATGGCTAGCAACTGTGGCTCTTATCCTCCTCTCGACCCACCTCCGGCGTCGCCGCAAACTCAACCTCCCGCCAGGCCCAAAGCCCTGGCCGATCATCGGAAACCTGAACCTCATCGGCGCACTCCCCCATCGCTCCATCCACGAGCTATCCCAAAAGTACGGCCCCATCATGCAGCTCCGCTTCGGCTCCTTCCCCGTCGTCGTCGGCTCCTCCGTCGCCATGGCCAAGCTCTTCCTCAAAACCCACGACGTCACCTTCGCCTCCCGCCCCAAAACCGCCGCCGGAAAATACACCACCTACAACTACTCCGACATCACCTGGTCCCCCTACGGCCCTTACTGGCGCCAAGCCCGCAAGATGTGCCTGATGGAGCTCTTCAGCGCCAGACGCCTCGAATCCTACGAATACATTCGGGTCGAAGAAACCAAATCTCTCCTCAGTTCCCTCTACAAGCAATCCAATTCGCCGGTGGATCTCAAAGATCATCTCTCCACGGTTAGTCTCAACGTGATCAGTCGAATGGTTCTAGGAAAAAAGTATCTCGACGAGAACGTGGAGGGCTCGATCGTGACCCCGGAGGAATTCAAGAAGATGCTCGACGAATTGTTTCTGCTGAGCGGGGTTTTGAACATCGGAGACTCCATTCCTTGGATCGATTTCTTGGATTTGCAGGGGTATGTGAAGAGGATGAAGGTTCTGAGCAAGAAATTTGATCGGTTTTTGGAGCATGTTCTAGATGAGCACAACGCGAGGAGGAAAGGTGTCGAGAACTACGTGGCTAAGGACATGGTTGATGTGCTGTTGCAGTTCGCCGACGACCCCACTTTAGAGGTTAAGCTCGAAAGACACGGCGTTAAGGCCTTCACCCAGGTATGAACTTAGAATTTTCAGTACTGCATCTTTCACATGTACGGTAGATTCAAATGACATTTAGATCCCCATATATGGCAGTCATCGTAGGAACCCCCCCCTTTTTTTTTTTTTGACTTAAAAAAGTATTTTTGAAAACAAAATTAAGGGTATTTACAAAATTTGAAAAATATTTTTAAGAATTTGAAAAATTACACCTGAGAAACATTTTATAAATAATTATCTTAAAAATATTTTTATTAAAAACATTTCAAATAAAAATACTACTAAATACATTTTTAAAATATGTTAAAAAATAATTTAAAAATACATTTTTAACCTAAAAAATATATTTAATGAATCTTAAAAATTTTAAAAAATTACTTGGAATATTAAAAAATTATTATAAATATTTTTTAAATAATTTTTTAAAAAACACTTTCATACACATATTTTCAATAAAAACACTATCATATCTATTCTTTTAATCATACCATTAAAACACTATCCAAAGTGCATGATGATAAGTAGGGCTGATAGGAGAAAGCAATTTTATATATATTAGTAGTATAAAAGTATTGGTCATTACTTTATGATTCAAACAGAGCCAAGGACCACTGGGAACATTGATCTAAGATGGATAATGTATCTCTGGGATCTCACCTTGAAAATGACACATCACAATTATCTTTCCATTTGTTTTTTATGAAAATTTTGTTTTATGTGGTTTGTTTTTAGTTTGTACTGTAACTATTGTTAGCTTCTCTTTCACTGTGCTGAATGTGGGGAAAGGCTGGCACACAGTGAGCGTCAGTGTAGGGCCACACTGTACTTTGTCAGTTTGTATTAATGGTCAGGTATGTCCTACGCCCATCTCGTAGGGCGTAGGACATAGCTTTTGAAAAATAGTTGTTGGGAACTAGTTTTTAATCATTTACAGAAGACTGTTTTCAAACATAACTTCTTTTGAATACAAAAATTTATAACTTTTTTTGTGGTGCTCAGGACCTGATAGCCGGTGGCACGGAGAGCTCGGCGGTGACAGTGGAGTGGGCGATCTCGGAGCTCCTGAGAAAGCCGGAGCTCTTCGACAAGGCAACCGAAGAGCTCGACAGGGTAATTGGAAAGGAGAGGTGGGTGGAGGAGAAAGACATCCCAAATCTACCATACCTAGACACAATCGTCAAAGAGACCATGCGTATGCACCCGGTGGCACCAATGCTGGTGCCCAGGTTCTCCAGAGAGGATATAAAAATCGCCGACTACGATATTCCCAAAGACACCAGAGTCCTCGTAAACGTATGGACCATCGGGAGAGACCCCGAGATATGGGACCAACCCAATGAGTTCATCCCGGAGAGATTCATCGGGAAAAACATCGACGTGAAAGGCCAAGATTTCGAGCTTCTGCCGTTCGGTACAGGTCGGAGAATGTGCCCAGGGTACAGTCTCGGCCTCAAGGTGATTCAGTCGAGCTTGGCCAACCTTCTTCATGGATTCAAGTGGAAGCTGCCGGGCGATATGAAGCCCGGGGACTTGAGCATGGAGGAAATTTTCGGCCTCTCGACGCCTAAGAAGATCCCGCTCGTGGCGATGGCGGAGCCTCGCCTGCCGGCCCACCTTTACGACATGTGAGTGTGGCTTGCTCGCTGTTTGTCACTAATAATTAGGGAAATGTAAGGTTGTAATATGTTTTGTGATCGGATAAGGTGCTATGTGTGTTGTACTCATCAAAATCCTTTTTTTAATAAAAAGATGTACTACTTTTCTAATCAGTCATGAGATGTACAAATTAGAGCCATTGGATCTTAGCTAATCATGATTCAGTGATCAAACCGATGATCAAATCATGATTAAACAATGATATTAACATATATTATAAATATATAATTTATATATTATTAAAATTAAAAATAATTATAACAAGTTATATAAAACATTCACAAGTATGATAAGTTGGTTTTATATTAATTTTTATCAAATTTTTATTTAATTAATTTAATGTTAATACTAAAATATAAAATTTCAAAGCTGTTATTTAATATAACATGAAGATCAATAATATTTCTATTAACATTTGGGCTATTAAAAAATATCTATGAAGAGTAAAGCCAAATTAAATAGCTTTATACTATTATTTTAATGACTATACAAAACAAAGATTATCTCAATGAAAGAGAGTCGGTGAAGTGTGAGAAAACACTTTGAAGTTCGTAAAAGTTCATTGGAATCTATGTTGTTATATTTTGGCATATGGTCGAACACTTTTAACCTTTGTGTAGGATCAAAGTGATAAATTTGGCCAAAAAATTTGACACACCCAAAAGAAACGAGGAAAAATTTAATGCCTTCAATTATAAGATAATCTGTTGGTTCTAAGATAATAGATAGTTTCTAATAATTGAAGCAACATATAATAAATTAATTAAATTGAAAAGGGTCTGTTTAACGGTCTAACTAGTTGAACTTCTTGTTCAGTTTGATTCTTCAAATGTTGGTAGAAACTTTTAAGGATTGATCTTAAAAATATAATAATAATAAAAATGAGCATTTCATGCACCATGGTCCAATCACCTGCTATGATCATGTCTACTTCATGAATTTAAACCATTCAAACACTTCATAGTTTCCACCTTTCAAGATATATATGAGAAACTATACTTATTGTGGACAACAAAAATATGCATCTTGTATCATACTTGGATGAGATAACAATTGACTTCACTTTTAACTAAAATTTCTTTTATAATCATTTTATGTGCTCTATTCTTTTATGCTTTGTCTTGTTGAAGAAAAATAAAGAAAACAAGACTATAGCAGAAAACAGAGTATAAACAAGAGAAAAATGGAGTATTAGAAATTCTGGAATTGAAAAACATGTTCTTGCATTCCACACACTATCTGATTGATTTACATATGTTTTTATATTAAAACTTCTAGACTTTAACTCTAGTTACCAATTAACTATAATTACTAACTAACCATACGGGTTAGCTAACTTCCTAGCTGAAATTGGTTAGCTTAACACCCCCCCTCAAGCACAACCTGAAGAGACAACAAAGTTGAACTTGGTTAGCATATAATGAAACCTTGGAATAGACAAAGGCTTAGTGAACAAGTCAGCCACTTGTTCTACAGAAGGAACATAAGATACCACTAGTTTTTAATCTAGCACCTGCTCACGAACATAATGACCATCCACTTCAATATGCTTCGTTCGGGAATGAAATACCGGATTAGTAGCCAAGGCACCAGCACCTTGATTATCACACCATATGACAGGTGTGTTGACAAGAGAAATTCCAAGTTCTGAAAAAAGATAACGTAGCCATGCTACTTCTGTTGATGCATGAGCGAGGGCACGATACTCTACTTCGATTGAGGATCTTGCTACCACAGACTGTTTACGGGAACTCCATGTGAGAAGATTAGTGCTAAGAAACACACAGTAGCAGGTTGTAGAGTGACGATCATCAATTGAACTTGCCCAATCTGTGTCGGTGTATACTTGAAGATGCAGAGATGAAGCCGGAGTGAAGTGTAGCTCATGATGAACTGTACCCTTGAGATATCGTAATACTCTTTTACATGCTGTCCAATGGAGCTCAATAGGTTGCTGCAAGTATTGACTGAGTTTGTTTACAACAAACGCTATGTCCGGTCTTATGTAAGTTAAATATTGGAGAGCACCAATGGTGCTTCTATAAAGTGTGGGATAAGAAAATGCAGGACCGGAGGCTACATGAAGTTTGAGTGCTGCACTCATGGGAATATGAACTGGTTTAGCTGAATGCATTTTGGTCCTAGTGAGGAGATCAACCGTGTATTTTGACTGTGTAAGATGAAGACCAGTTGTTGTGCGAAGAGCTTCAAATCCAAGAAAGTCTTTCACAAGACCCAGGTCTTTTAGCGCAAACCTATTCTGAAGATCCTGAATAAGAGTTTGAATAAATGGAGCATTGTTGCCTATAATAAGTAGATCATCAACATAGACCAGCAACAAAAGAAAATTGCCATTGTGCTTGTAGATGAATAGGGACGTATCTGATGTGGAGGAGATGAAACCCCAGGTATGGAGAGCTTCCTTGAGCTTGTGGAACCAGGCACGTGGTGCCTGTTTAAGACCATATAACGTTTTTTGTAGCTTACAAACATGTTGGGGATGAGATGTGCTAACAAATCCAACTGATTGGGAGAGATAAACAGTTTCTACAATTTCTTCATTGAGGAAGGCATTATTGAAATCAATTTGTCGAATCTCCCAATTATATGTTACAGCCAATGTAAATACAACTCGAACAGTAGAGGCTTTGATCATTGGACTGAAAGCATCAGTAAATTCCACACCTGCATATTGCTGAAATCCTTTGGCTACTAGTCTGGCCTTGTAGCGTTGGATGGTACCATCAAAATTATATTTGACACGAAAAATCAATTTGCTATCTATGACATTCATGGATGGATGAAAGGGAACCAAGGTCCAAGTATTGTTCTGGACTAAGGCTTGATATTCTTCAACCATAGTTGTGTGCCAGTTGAGATTTTTCAATGTTTGACTAACAGTGGTAGGAAGTTGGTCTGAGGGTGAAATGGAAGTAGACAGGTATATAATATGGTCTGGGAGTAGTTTGGGTTTAAATGTACCCACCTTTGAATGAGTAGTCATGGGATGAAGGGAATGAGCTGAAATAAGAGGTGAGGGTATAGAAGGGGACATTGGTCTTGATGCAGCTGGACACATGGAAAGATGAGAAGAGGTCTGTGACATGGTTTGTAAAAGGGGTATAGAGAAAGATGTGGAGGAAGTGTGTGGAGTAGGACTGGAATCATTCATTGGTATAGATGAATAGGGAAATGTTTTTTCATAAAAAATAACACTTCTTGAAATGTAAACTTTCTCTGAAGAATGCAAACATAGGTATCCTTTATGGGAGAGACTATATCCAATAAATGTGCATTGAGTTGACTGATATTCTAGTTTATGGTTTTTATAAGGTCGGAGATACGGATAGCAAGCACAGCCAAAAGTCTTTAAGAATAAAAAAAATCAGGTGAGGATTTAAACAAGAGTTCATAGGGAGTCTTACAATGGAGAACTGGAGTTGGTAGTCTATTGAGAAGGTAAGTTGCTGTAGAGAAGGCATGCCACCAGAAAGTAAATGACAATTGAGACTTAGCCAACAAAGTCAATCCAATTTCTACAATGCTTCTATGTTTTCGTTCCACCTTCCCATTCTGTTGATGAACATGAGGACAAGGATGACGGAAGATGATGTATTTCTTCTGCAGAAGAGATTGAAGGAGACAAAACTCCCCACCCCAGTTTGTTTGTAGACACTTAAGTTTGGTGGGAAATTGTCGATCTACCAATGCTATGAACTGCAAGACAATTGATGTTGCTTGGGACTTTTGTTGCATGTGATAAATCCAAGTATAGTTTGTAAAAGCATCTACAAATGCAATATATTATTTGTACCCATCACATGAAGTTGTATGTGCAGGACCCCACACATCCGAAGAAACTAGTTCAAATGGAAATTGTGTTTTATTAATAGTGGTAGGGAGTGGAAGCTGTTTTATCTTGCTTAAAAGATAAATAGTACAAAAACTGAGTTCATTTCGGAGCTTGGACTTAATACCTAATCTGTCAAGTACTAGAGACACATTTTTGTTGCATGGATGACCCAGTCTTTGATGCCACAAGTGTCCAACACTCGTGTTGCTGTCTTCTACACATCTTGTAGACTCAATTTTATTTACTTGCAGGCTATATCCAACAGATGGAGTAGCTGGTTGTTTGTTGATAGTAGATGGAGTAGTAGCTAGATGAGGTAGGAACACATTTGTATCTTTAGAGAAACCTGTAAACTGCCAGTTAGATGAGACCTTGGAGATATCCAACTGATATAGGTCTTCCTTAAGGTTGCCTTGGAGTAATATCTCTCTGGACTTCTTGTCTTTAACAAAACAGCAATGAGAGTCAAACTCAAGGATAACATCATTATCTTGAGTGAATTTAGCTACACTGATAAGATTTTTAGTGATCTAAGGTACATGAAGTACATTGGTAAGATGCAATGACTTGGAAGATTTACGTGAAGGAAAAGAAGTATGACCAACACTAGATATATCTAGTGTTTGTCCATTGCCCACCACAACATTACCTATGCCAGAGTAGTGATCAGAGACATCAAAAGTATTGGAATCAGTGGTCATGTGGTGAGTAGCACCACTGTCAACAAACCATGAAGTGTTTGAATCAAGATCCGGAGTAACAATATAGGCATGAGGAGAAGTGTTTGTTGAATCATGTTGTTGGTGTGAATTCTGAATTGGACGTGATGGTACCAATGACCCTGTGGAATATGAAGCTAACTTTGAGGCTGCATTTGTGGTTGCAGTGGAAGTGGCTGAAGTTGAGGTTGTTGCGGTTGATGAAGAGATGAAAACTGTTGATTTTGTGCACGTGGTGGAGATTGGAAGTACACATCAAAACGGTGGAAGCACTTCATAGCAGTGTGTCCCATTTTTCCACACAATTGAAAAACAATTCTTGAAGTTTGTAGATTACGTACATTTCTAGGACGAAAATTCATGCTGCTTGAACCTCTGAACTGTCCATTATTAGTGTTAGAATTTTGAACACCTCCAACTGTAATATGTGCTGCTGGTGGAACGTCAATAACAGAGGCTGCTGAAAGTTGCTCAAGACGAATTTCATGACTTTGTAGTAGATAATGGACTTCTTCTAGAGAGATTGCCTCAGATCTAGATGTAATATTCACAACAATTGTTTCAAATTCTGGTCCTAATCCACCTAAAATGTAAAGAATTAAATCTTCATTTGGTACAGGTTTTCCAGAGGCAGAGAGCATATCTGCTATGTTTCTCATCTTTAGCACATAATCATTTATGCTTAGAGCACCTTTCTTTAATGATTGTAGCATGAAATGTAGTTGAAGAGTTCTTGCCTTTGAATTCGAGACAAAAAGTTTTTCAAGAACACTCCATACTTCGGCTGATGTTTGACAATTAACCACATGACCATACATGGCTTCAGATATGGAAGCAAGAATCCAACTCAACAAGAATTGATCTAAAATCACCCACTGATCATATTCTGGATTGGATGCAGGTTGAAATGAATTAACTGATGTTGATTGAGAGAATCTTGGAGGTTTTGGTAGATTACCAATGAGAATTTGATCCAGTTGATGTGCTCTAGTTGCTAGTAATGCCTGAGATCACCATATTGTGTAATTGTTCCTCTCTAGTTTCACCGAGGTCAAATGAAGTGTAAAAGAAATTTGTCCCATAAGAATTGAGGAAACTTTCGACGAGTTTCTTACCGGAGATTGGAGTCCTTGTGAGGACATCTCTGGTGCAAAGAAATCAATGTGATCAGTCACCATCTTGGACGTGTGTCAATGGAGCTCGATACCATGTCTTGTTGAAGAAAAATAAAGAAAACATGACTATAGCATAAAACAGAGTATAAAGAAGAGAACAACAGAGTATTAGAAATTCTGGAACTGAAAAACGTGTTCTTGCATTCCATACACCATCTGATTGATTTACATATGTTTTTATATTAAAACTTCTAGACTTTAACTCTGGTTACCAATTAATTGTAGTTACTAACTAACCATACGGGTTAGCTAACTTCTTAACTGAATTTGGTTAGCTTAACATACTCTTTCAGAAATCTTTAATTTAACTTCTCATACTACTTATTGTGACAATGAAAATTTCAATGTAAATATATATATATATATATATATATATATATATATATATATATATATATATATATATATAAAGATATAAAAATACAAGAGATTTTAATAGAATTTTGACAATCATACTTATATTCATTCGCGAGAGAGATTATTTCATTATCCTATGAAAGATATTATAGTGAATAAAAAAAATCAAATACAATAATTAAACTCTAAAGTATTCTATATTTCCTCGTTTTTTATAACACACCTAAACTACAGACTTGTGTTTTCCATTTTTCCTTATATTTATATCCACTATATATAATATTCACAAACTCTTCTTCATATTTTCATTTCATAATTTAAAATATTTATAATGATTTTTCGAAAATTTAATACTATAATAATATATAATTATAGAAAATATTTTATGTAATATTTTTTATGAATAAGAAGATATATGAATTAGGAATTCTTTCAAAATGATAAGTTAAGATAATTTATTTTTTTTCCCACCACCATTCCTCACGTTCACTTTGACTTGGAAGGTGGAGTGGCTTGGTCCCCCGCCCACCACGTTCTACAGCTCATGCTTTTGCCCATTTTTCTCTTGAATTTTCGTACCCATAGCATGGAGGTTTTTCCTCTTATCTTCTTCATGACTTTTTGAGTCATGTCATATTCAATCAATTTTCTAGTCTTGTATTGAATTTCCAGAAGGGGAAAGAATCATTTCTTTATAATCTTATAAAGATCTTGTTGGTTGATTTTCCTCACTATTTTATAAATGCAAATAAAATAAAAAATAATTTTTTATTTTATTTTATTTCTAATAAATAATATAAATATTGTGATAAATAAAAAATAGAGCAATTTTTCATTCTCACTTATCAAATACACCCTTTGTTGTATATAATTTGAAATTTTAATGAAAATGCTTCAAATAGAGTGGAGGATGACATGGCACGTAGGTGGTGTCATGCTAGTGGATTAAATAAAAGGGAGACAAAGTGGCAGACCAAACAAAAAAATGTTAGGGCTCACCAACTTTTTATCATAAAGTTCTTTCTTTAAAGTAAGCTTGGAGGAAATTGCTTTGAAAATTTCAACATTTGAATAAATTTATGGTGATAGTGGAAATTTGATGTAGACCAACCTATAAAATTTAAATAAATTTAATGTAACAAATTAAGACGGGTACTTGGAAAGTATTAGGAAAAGAAAATTGTTTTTTTTTTTATATTTAATCTTATTAAAAAAATTGTATATATTTAAATTATTTAATTTTTATATAAAATAATAAAATAAATACATTTTTTCCAAATAGTATATAAAAATGATTTATTAATTTTATTTTATTTTTTTACTTTTTCTTTTCTTTTTATTTTCATTTTCTCGCATTTTTCTTCAACTTTTCGATATCGTCAATTAAGGGTTTAGTTTATATGGGGGAAGACTTGATCATTGAGAAAAAAAATATTGATTTAGTACAAATTGATTAAAGCTGGAGATTACTATAAAAGAATCTTGCATAAAGAGTAAAAAAGATTATTTTATTTATAAAATAAAGAAAATAATCAAGAATACCATATAAGGAAAAAAATAGTTATGAAATAGAGAAGATTGTGAAAAGTCCATATCAAATAATTAGAGATACGACAAAGAGTTTGAAATACCTCATAAAATAAGGACTTGCAATCCAAGGTGTTGAAAAGTTATAATCATATTAAAGTTATGTTTGGTTCCTAAACAATGGAAAGAAAAATACATCCAAAAGAAAAACTTGAAAAAGTGAGGAAAAGTAAAAGATAAAAAAATTAAATTAATTAATTATTTTTGTATGTTTTTAAAACCCATTTCAAATATTTTTCTCAATTATATAAAGATTATATAATTTTAAAATTCATAAATTTTTTACTTAATTTTAATTATATTTCATTTTTTCTATACTTTCTATGTACAACTAAATTATTTTTTAATACTTTTTTTTTAAAAAAAAAACCAAACATAATCCTATGTTTTGGAATGATTATCTTTTATTCATAAATATGGATATCAAAGCTTTCGTTGGTATAATAATTTTTTTATAAAACTTTTTTATGTTAGTCATTTTCCAAAAAATAAAATAAAATAATTAAAAAATTACATCTTTGTTTAGAAAATGTAATATTATTTATTTATAAACCTTGAATATTTCAATTATTAATATTAATAATAAAAACTAACATTACCTATAAAAAATCAATTATGAAAAAATTCTTCAAATAATATTAAATATAATAGAGATTTCAATTTTTTTTAAATATCCAACAATGGAAAATAACATATTTTTATTTAAAATTTAACTTAATATTAAAATAAAATGTATTTTTTCAAAAAAAAAAAAAAACTATATAGTATAACGTAGTATACAATATTTCGAAACATCATTATTAATTAGATATTATATTATTCAAACAATGTTTCTCATCACATCTTCCGCTCATGGTTTGACAAAGTGCTAAGAAAAAAAAAAACTAGAAATATGATTTTTTTTTTTTAATATATGATTTTACTATAAAAAGTACGAAATAAAGTAAAATTATAATTAAAATTATTTAATTAATAAATAATTTTTATACTTTTAAAATGTTTAATCTTTATATAAAAGAGTTAAATAAATTAAATAAATGTGAAATAAATATAAAAATAATTTATTGATTTTAAACTCATTTTTCATTTTTTTCTCTATTTTTCCTTTTAATTTTTCTTCTCTTACATTTTCCACCAACTTTTCAAAAAATCAAATATAACCATAATAAATTTTAAAAAATCATTTTTTTTTAGAATTTTAGCAAAATATTGGATTTTAATAAATAATTTAAATACCTTAATAAATGGCAAATTTTCTTGTAGTGGGGCGGGGATATCGAGGCCCAATGAGCTTGATTATAATTACCATTAGGCCCACAGTATCATGAAGGCCCATGGGCCGTCGTCATAGATTGCCGAAATACCCGATATCTCCGGCTCTCGTCTCCGCCTCCTCGCCACCGCCGCCATGATACGGAGTCTGATCAGAAATCCGTTGCAGTTAACCGCAGTCCTGTCTCTTTCCGCCGCTGCGTCTAACGTCCGATTATCTCGCTGTTATTTTCCGTTAATCCCTACATCTAGCTTCGTTTCTTCTCGTTCAGCTTTTGGATACTTCTCCAGTGATTCGGAGACTCAGTCCTCCGAGCTGACCCGGCTTCCGACTATTCTCGATGGGTGCGACTACGAGCACTGGCTCGTGGTTATGGAAGCTCCTCAGAGATACCCACTTCGAGATGAGATCGTTCGTGGGTATATCAGAACCCTGGCAATGGTTTTAAGAAGGTAAAGCCACTCTCAAGTGTGGAGTCGATGATTTTCAACTGAGTAGACTGGGTGACTTGGGCAAGTGACTCGCTACCAGTTTTTCTTTGATGGGTTTTGAACTGTCACTTGTTTTCCAGTATTTATTTGTTTGATTTTTTATTGAATTCCTGTTTGGTAGCTGAGAAAATGTGGTAGAACAAGAGAAAATTTGGGAACTGAGAAAATTAAAACTTCTAACTTTATCTTAATATAGCTAATTGCCGTAGCTGGATTGAATTTTTTTTCAATTTTTTGGGAATCAGAGCGACACTGAAACATATTCTTTTTCTCTGTTTTCTTCCCAACCTAAGGTAGGGTTAGTGTTTGGTTTCATTTGCAGTGATTGTATAATTTACTTGGTTATTTCTATTTGGGATTCCAAACTGTGGTTTTTGCAGTGAAGAAGAAGCAAAAAAATCGATTTACTCAGTTTCTACTAAGTACTACTATGCATTTGGTTGCAAAATTGCAGAAAATTTGGCCCACCAAATCAAATGTAAGTAACCTTCTTGAAATCCCCTATCATGTTTCTTGTTCCATTTCTTCTTCAACATTTTTTCTTTAATGCATACTTGTTTGGTTGCAGCCCTGCCCAATGTGAAATGGGTTCTGCCAGATTCTTATCTCTGTCATGGTGGAAATGGCTATGGAGGTACTCTTTTTTAGCTTTATTTGTATCTGCATCATCAATTCGAGCATTCTGTGGGAATCGCCATTTCATGGATGAGATGAAATAATCTAAGAATTGCTGTGTATAGAACAATTCTCCAGCTAAAAAATTCTCTCACAGTGATAGAAGTAGAAATGGTATAGGAGAAATAGTTACTGGATTTTTTTTTTATTGAATCCATATTATGAGTTGTTACAAAGAAATGGTATTAGATCCTAAACAGCCTCTAGGCATGATACATTCATCCTTATCAGAATGCATCACACCTAACTTTCCCATATTTTAGTAACGTGGGATGGGATCCTGCTTGCGCACAAGTCCGGTTAGTCAGTTTGCTTTTGCATTTGCTGCTTTCCTCTAAGTTGGTGTCTTTCCGCCAAGTATTTAGGTGATCCATTAAGTTAGTCATAATCTAGAGTGGTGATCATTACCATCACAATTCTCAAAGCTAAGCATGTGGGCATTTAAACTTCTATGAAAATGAAAAAATTGTTTCATTTTGTTTTCCATGGTAATTGCAGGGACTAATGCCTTCCCTTCTTTAGAAAAGACTCAATGTTCCATTGTGAAATGTTGAGGTCATTGCCAAAAATGACAATAGAAATATAAATTATCATTATTATTTGGAAAAATTGATCATATACATTATATTACAGTAGATTTATGTCAAATAATATGGAAAAATAAGATGGATTCATTACGCACAAGAATATGATTCATATCAATGGGATACCAAAAATGTCTTTATGTGATATCTTTTTGTTTATTCATGTTGATAGGTGGGACTAGTAAGAAAGTCAATGGGGATCTTGTTTTTTCTGTTTCAGGGATGGGTGGATTTTAAAGACAAGCAAGATGATATTTTCTTAGAAGAGGCCTTATGGAGGAGATTGATTGATTATCAAATATAGTCAAAATGTGTGTGTTTTCCTTGTGTTAATAGTTAATACCATGTTTTTAAATGCTTTATGCTGGATTTGATTATTGATATGATAAATCTACCAATTCTATACCAAGGTCAATTCAAATCCCTGGTTTTTCTTTTCTGTTTGCTTGACCCTTTTTTTTTTTTTTTTTTTCATCAGAGAAAAATCAATACTTTCTTCCAGTATTTCGCTCAAGAAAAATGGATATTTAAATGAGACAGCATATGTACCTTTGGGCTACCCTATGATTAAACTGTGAATTGTCAGTTTCTATACTCCAATGAATTTGTATTTATATTATTTTTGTTCATTCTTTGGGAGCTAGTAGTATACTAGTATGGTGTAGGTATAATTCAAGATCAGATGCAGACAAGGAGTTGTCTTCTATCTTCCTCTCCTATGAGGCAAACGAACATTACTGTAACTTTTGGCCAGTACCATGCATAAATTGGTTCATTTTTCTATTCAATGTTCTTGTTACCCCTTAATTTCATTGTATGACTTCTGCTAAAATTGCTTTGTATTTTCTCACAGGAGAACCATTTGTGAATGGGGAGGTTGTTCCATATGATGAAAAGTACCATGCAGACTGGTTGCGGGATAAAAGTGATGATAAGTGTAGAAACAAGACCAGCTCCAAGAAAGCTAGAAGAAAAAGAAAGAACAGATTTTCCAAAGATCAGGATGTTTAAGTTTACCTCTCAGAGACATAAGATGTGTCGATAGGAAATCTTAGACCGGATATCAGAATTAAAAGAAACCCTTTGTCTACCTCAAAGGCACACAGCACACATATTATGCAACCGAGAATACCATTTGGTTCATTTGATTGTGGGTGCCTTCTTGGTCTGGATAAGTCCCACTTTGGATATATAAGTGGAAGGAAAGGCAGCTTTCATTCCACTGAATTCAGGTGATTGAACCAGAAAAGCTTATGGAGTGGTCTCATATCTGAACAAGTATCAGACTGCTTGATGGAAGCAGCACATGTGAGGTGGAGGGTGCTTCTATCAGAGAAGAAATGTACCATTAGTGGGTGGAGCACAAGAACTACAGGGAGCCAGAGGTTTCAAGCGTTCAACACAATAATCTGCAAGAGCCAGTAACATGGTGCTTGGGAATCCAAATCACATTTGTTTTTCAAGTCCACGTATCTACATACATTCTTCCCACCAACATGATTGTGTTTCGTCATGGTTCATTCCTTATTAACAGCAAATATTGACAGTGCCTTTTGAACTGTATCTTAACTCCATTCATTACTTATGCGTTTATTCTATTGATCAAGCTTACCTCCATTATAGCATTTTTTGCCCACTCTAATGCGGACATCTATGAATGGGAAGTTTTGACACTGAAGCCTTGTTGTTGGTCATTTTGCTGTAAGATGGTTGTGTTGAATACTTAGAACTGTGTTTTGTTACATATTGTCCAATCTTCTCATATTTCAGATCAGTTTGCTTCAGCTAAAACTTGTGCCTATACCTGGGTTTGCTTCGGTATCCTACCCCGCTAAATGGCAAGACTATCTCCTCTTCTGGGTTTTGTCATCTAACAGATTTGATAGAAACAGCTACTAAGGTAATTTTGGATATATGTAAATGGTGTAGATTTAACATCCTTAGGAGGTGTCACCATTCACTATTTGGTGAATGCTCATTTTTGGTACGACAGGAAAGGGACATGTAGTGTAAATTATTTAGGGCTTAGGGTTTATGTGGTGTAGACTTTGCCTTATCAGAACAAACAAAAACAGTCTTGGTCAACATAAATCTTCTAGGAAGCACCATTTTGTCCATCCAAAACACCACCTAGAAAATAGAATTAGAAGTTCATTTGGTTGTTTTTAACTATCTGTAGTCTCCATTCTAAATACTTGTCTAAGTTTTCCCTTTCATGTACTGGTTGGAGGGTATTCATCAAACCTCCAGCTTGCAGATCAGTAATACAATTTTTTATACATGTTGCAGAACTTGAACAGCAAGTTTCTTTTTATAAAAAACTACCAAGTGTATACGACTTGGGTTTTAATCACATCAATGTAGCTTTCTTGCCCTTATTGTTTACAATTGTGTAAACATCATTCAAGTTACCTCTGAATGTTTAGGGACGGTTCTACAGATTTTACCAATAGACTGTCATGGAAGATTGAGAAAACTGCCTTAGTATAAGGATGGAAATTTAGGAAATTTTTAACTCTGATGGTAAAGTCAATAATTTAGGCTGGTGGGGACTCATTTCCTGGAAAATTTTCTAAATTTTCTGGTTAACAAAAGAAATTGTAAGTTACAGGTCTAACCAGTATGCCAACGGCCTGAACTACTAGAACCCACTAGAAATTCTCCAAAAGAAAAGCTTATCTGCAAAATGATTCTGTGTTCTGATAATTTATTATTTCCTAAATAGAAATATATTTTCATTCTATGGATCAACCAATTATTTTGGGTTGAAAAAGTGGTCAAATTATTAAAATGATGATGAACTTTCAAACTTCAGAGAGTTGATTTTGTCTGCATATGATTTGTTACCTGCATGGTGTATAAGACAAGGCAATGACTCAAGAAAATGAGAGGAAATGGTTCGGTTATCTTGATTGAATGGGAACTGAGTACATATCCAGGATTAAGAAACTGATATCGAAAAAACTAGACTAAGCTTTCTTATTCCTGATCTGTATATATTTTTAACTTGCAGTAGAGTTAATCGTATGTTCATGAACTCATTTTTACATTTGCTCTACTGATTTGTGCAGTTCATGCCAGTTTGAAGAGTGATACAAAATTTATTATCAGAGTATACAGGACCTGACCTGAATTGACTCAATCTATGCGTATGTCTAAGGCCTTTAGGACATTTGAGCAGCCCAATCTCTTTATTTTCGTCTTTTTTTCCAGCTTCTTTTCCATTGTTGTGATTAGCTTCTGCTTCTGCTTCTGCTTCATCTTTCCCACACACCCTTAAGGTAATTTGTGCTTCACCTTTCTTTTGGCCTTCTGCTGGGACAATGTAGACAAAAGGCATAAATCCAGTGTCTGCCAAGTCCATGAGAGATTCTAAAGTCTTGACCACAGAGCTCATTCTGGGTCTGCACTTGGCCTTTTGGCTCAAGCATTGGTTGGCCAGCATGGCTACCCTCTTGGCTCCTTCTGTTGAGTACATCCCTTCGAGCTTGGGGTCGATTATTCGCTTGAGCTTCTGGGGATCCTTCAAAAATGGCAATGCCCACCCCACCAGGTTCTGCTCTCTACTGGGCCGGCTCTTGTCCGTGGACCGTCTCCCTGTTAGCAGCTCTAAAAGCACTACACCAAAGCTGTATACGTCGCTCATTGTTGTCAAATGACCTGAAAAGACCATAAAACTTGAGAACTATAGCTCCTCAATGGTGCCAAAATTCAATGAAATTGCAAACTCAAGCTGCTTATTATTACCAGTCATGATATATTCCGGAGCAGCATAGCCTTCTGTCCCCATAACCCGAGTCGTGACATGCGTTTCATCACCTTCTGGACCATCCTTTGCTAGGCCAAAATCAGAGAGCTTAACAGTATAGTCCTACAAATAAAGAAGAGAAAGCAACATCAATGATATTGCTCATGGTGCCCTATACTTAAAGACCACAAAGGAATGGCCATGGCCATTACCGAGTCCAATAAGATGTTTGAAGCCTTGAAATCTCGGAATATCACTGGATTCTCCTCTTCATGGAGGAAAGCAAGGCCCTTTGCAGCCTCTAGAGCAATCTTGACTCTTGTTGTCCATGGCAAAGAAGCTGAATATCCTGCAGTAATGACAGATATATATATTGTGTGAATTCTCATTGCTTCAGAGGTAGAATTGAATTATCAGTAAAAGAAATGGCCTGCATATATACTTCTGAAGAGCTGGTTCTCCAAGTTTCCCTTAGCCATGTATTCATATATCAGCACCCTTTGCTCCTTCTCACTGCAATATCCAATCAATTTCACCAGATGGGGATGCCTCAATTGCCCAAGAAAGATTACTTCAGCCTACAAAACATAAAATAAATAAATAAATAAATAATAAATAAAATAAAATAAAAAAGCTTAACCCACACCACCCCACAACATTTCAAAACACAGAAATCCATATAAGAACTTGAAAAAGAAAAAGAAAATTAAACCCACCAGCCACTCCCTATGGCCTTGCTGACCATCCAAATCCAGCACCTTAACAGCCACCTGCTGAGCCTTAAATCCAGGCCTAACCTTCTCATCAATGACCCCCTTGTACACTGGTCCGAACCCACCTTCACCCAGAAAACTACTCGAAGAGAAGTTATGAGTAATCGCCCTCACCTCCGCCAGAGTAAACACATCAAGGTCTGTCGCAATGCGAGAACTACACAGCCTCTTCAGCGACCTTCGTTTCAAAGCAACATTCCTGGAGCCGGTATGCCTGAAACAGCTGGGAAACGCATATTTCCACGTACCCTTCTTCAAACCCATGATCAGATTATGAGATGTGTGTCTGCTATGCAAATGGGGTTGGCTTCACAGGCCTATAAAAACGAGTCTCAAGGCCAAAGAATTAAAGAACAAAGTCATTCAGAATCAGCTTCCTTGCTGGGTAATCTTTGTTATTGAGTTCTTCGGCTTGAGCTCTCCAGATGGGTGTGGTATTTATACTGAATCTGGCTGTGGATCATTGGTCTGAGTATCGGTCGGAAGGTAAAAGGAACCCATATTCGACCTTGGCCCTACCATATGAATGACTTGGAAATCAGGCTGAGAGATGAAGTATTCCACCTTGATGTGATTATTAAAGGAGTCATGTTATCTTTATCTGTACAGTTATTATCACATGCTTGACGATAAGGGAATTTCTTTGTAGTTTCATGTACTCGTCTTTGTGGGAACTCGCCGAAAAGGTTTTATCAACTCCTTTCCTGTTCAAAAAAGTGCTCATATCCCATACTCGGTCTTCATTTTCATTTCTTCCAAGAAGGGGAAGGAAAGCCATCTTTTAGTATTGGGCAAAAAAGAATGACTTGAATTTTTAAGACTCTGTTTGATTGGTTGTGAGAAATTTAAGTTTATGTTTAGTTTTTAGAAAGTATCAAGAAAAGAAATTGATTATATTTTAAAAAGTAAAAAAAATAAAATTAATTAAAATTACTTATTTGTATATAAAAGTTAAAATAAATAAATTTATATACTTTAAATCTATTTTTATTTTATTTTTTTTCATATTTATTGTTCAAAATTAAATATGATCGAAATTTAAAAATCTAACCCTTTATTTTTTTTTCTTTATTTTTTTTATCTCTTTTTTTATTAAAAATGGTTTAACTTTTTTTTTGTAAAAATAATATTTTATTTTAAAATTTACATGATGAATAATATTTATATATATAAAACCTTAATACAATAAAAAATATAATATCATTTCTTGTAAAAAAAAAATCTTTTCATAGCTCTAAGGTTTTAATTAGAATTTTTATTATTGCAAAACCATTTTTCAAGATTATAACTTTGATTTATGCAAAACAAAAACTTCAATTTTTTTAATTAACTCTTTTTAAAAAAAAATTTTAAAAAAAAACTCTTTAAACCTCACTAATCCATTTAGCTTAAAAAAATAAAATGGAAAGAAAAAATCCAAAATTTTCCATTTGTTGTCTACCAAAATATGAAATAAAAAGGTTATTGAAAATATAATTAAATTTGAGTAATAAATCATCAATTTATTTCTTGATTAATTCACATAAATTATTTTTAATTACATTTTCAAATTAATGCATTTTTATAGCTTGAAAACAAATGAAAATGTGGACGAGGTAGCCACAAGGCCCGCAACAAAAAATTAAAGGAAGCATCGTTGCTTTACTAAAAGACGTCTTTGGGGGTGTCAAATAGATAGCGGCGTCAATGCTTTTAGATTGCCCTTTTGAGCCGCCTCCCAAATATTGTAGGTTTTGGTTATGGTACCGAAATATCATGTATACTTTCTATACCATACCGAAAAGATACCTCAATTCCATGGTACTAGAGAAAGATCTCATTAATTTGTACTCGGGTCTTATTATTTTCTAGTTTAGTTATAATCTTTTTAATCGACGCCTTCGTCGTATTTATAGCTTGATTTCATTTATTTGTATTTTGATATCGTATGTTTGGACTATTATTTTGCTAAAATTTTGTCATATATTTTTCGTAGCTCATATCAATAATTTGATATGATACTAAATTGATACTATAATTTTTGTGTTAATTGTATTATTTAGTATTTAATAATTTTTTTCTTGTTTTAATCAAATTATTTGTATCCATCTTGTTTTGATCACTATTTTTTTTTTTTTTTTGTATTTTGATTACATTTTTTGGTTCTTATTTTACATATGGTGTATTGAAAATCAAAATAACAGGTAGCTCAGTTGATCAAGGCAAATATTGGGAACTGTGATCCTAATAAGTAACACATAGTTTTGGGTTTGAATTTTATCATTGATGATACTTTGAATTTACTTGATATTAATTGTTATAGGGTGGTTAGCACCGTGAGGTTTAGATTCCCATGAAAAGTCATAAGGATTGGTCATGAAAAAAGTATGAGAAAAGTTATTACAAAAAACAATTTTATCAAGAAAAGAAATTGATTTTATTTTAAAAAGTAAAAACAATATAATTAGTTAAAATTACTTATTTGTATATAAAAGTTAAAATAAATGAATTTATAATCTTGTAAAAATAAAATTTCTTTTCATAGTTCTAAGGTTTTAATTAGAATTTTTATTATTGCAAAACCATTTTTCAAGATTATAACTTTGATTTATGCAAAACAAAATACTTCAATCTTTTTAATTAACTCTTTTAAAAATAAAAATAAAATCTTTAAACCTCACTAATCCTTTTAGCTTAAAAAAATAATATGGAAAGAAAAAATCCAAAATTTTCCATTTGTTCTATAGTAAAATATGAAATAAAAAGGTTGTTGAAAATATAATTAAATTCGAGTAATAAATCATCAATTTATTTCTTGATTAATTCACATAAATTATTTTTAATTACATTTTCAAATTAATGCATTTCTATGGCTTGAAAACAAATGAAAATGTGGACATGATAAGCATGACATGTAATGAAAATCCATTTTCTTTTCCTTAGCCACAAGGCCACAATTAAAGGAAGCATGTTGCTTTACTAGAAGATGTCTTTCAATGCTTTTAGATTGCTCTTTGGTTAGAGCAAATGTTGGGAAGTATGGTTCTAATAAATGACACATGGTTTTGGATTTGAATTTTATCATTGATAATACTTTGAATTTACACAGTGTTAATTATTGGAAAACAATTAGCACCTTGAGGTATAGGTCCCAAGAAGAGTCCAAAAAAATTGATCATGAAAAAAGTAGGAGAAAAGATATTACAAAAAGCAATTTTATCTAATTGAGTGGTCCATCTACATCCAAGCCCTTTAATCCCACCAAAGCTTTGAGCACTTTAACCCTTCCAAAAGCTTTGAGGCATTCAATTCCAACTCCAAGGGTCTTTTCAATTAAGACTTTCCTTATTCTTTTTACATTTGAATTTCTTAAATTCTAATGGAATTTTATAACCCTTCCAAAAGCTTTGAGGCATTCAATTCCAACTCCAAGGGTATTTTCAATTAAGACTTTCCTTGTTCTTTTTACATTTGAATTTCTTAAATTCTAATGGAATTTTATGATCTTAAAGTGCTCTTCTATGCTTTGCCAACTCCCTTTTTTAAAATTTTTAAAAAAAATTCTCAAGAATACGGTCTCTAACTTTAAATGGGATAAAAGATAAATTATAACTAAGTCCAAGGTATACTAAGAGGATTTTGCAAGTTCGGAAGTAAATATACTTAATAATGAGTTATAAACTCGTTTTTAAATGACAAATATATTTGCAATACTTATAAATGAATTTTAATTGTCTAAAATCGGTAGTTCAAGCCGAAACTAGTTGTTAGACGTACATAACTTACAAATTAATATTCGATCATATGTTAAATCAATAACTTTTCAAAAACAGAAATCTTGATTGACTGAAGTTTGATAGATTTTGATTTAAACTCAATAACCTTGGTAGTCATTGTCAATTTGTTACTCAAAACGAATAACAAAATTTGGTGTTTTGATGGTAGTCCATACAATTTTTGAGGAGAAACTCGATCGAGTTTCTATGATTAATTATCAAATTTTGCAATTTTTTTTAGATAGGTGCATATATTATTATTTCTTTTTTATTGATTTTGTCTTTTTAAAAGATAATTTTTTTTATTTGATTTTTTTGGTAAGTTTAGTAAAAAAAAAGATCAATAGCCATATTTTTAAAAAATTTGTACTTTTTAAATCTTTTAAGAATACCATGGGACGGAGGAAACCAAAATTCTTAACAAATTCAAATTTGCTTTCCATTATCGCAATTTTTTATTTCCATTCTTATTTCTAAAAACCAATTCAAACCTAACAAATGTCATCCTCCTTTCCTATTTTCATGTGACAAACTAACACATCCCAATAAAATCATGGACAAAAATAGAAAAATGTAGTGACAATAAACAAAATAGTGGTTCACCCATTAATACAAACAATCTAGCTTGAAGGAAAAATTTCTTCTTTCCTATATTTACAAAGTGAAAGAAGACATTTCTTTGTGAATGCTTCCTCACTTATGTCAATTTTTTCAGAAATTAATAGAAAAAGTAACTTCAATTTACTATTTTCTACCCATCAAAGAGATTCCTAGCCCCAACTTTTGAAAAGGAAAATTTACAAACTACCACATGCAATAAATGGGCCCCATATGGGGGACTTCATCATTAAATATGGATAAGAATATAAAAATATTTATGAAAAAAGAAATAATATTTTAATTCAAGAGTGAAATGACAAAATATTTTTATAATAAGCCAGCCACTTCTGCAACAGAAGTCAAAGTTGTCTCTGATTACTTTCTCTTCTTGGTGGACCAACAGTTTTCCTTTCTATTTTTTTATTACTTTTTTTAGGGTTCTTTAGAATCTGTAGTTACTTTCTTTTCTTGGCAGAGCAACTTTTTTTCTTTTTTATTTTATTTTAAAAATATTTTTCTAGAGTCCTTAAGAGTCTTCATGCCTATGATCAAACCCCCCCTTTTTGCCATTGTGAAGACCCTTAAGAGACCTTGGTTTTCTTCAGGCAGCTGGGTGGAACCTTCAAGACTTTGAATGGGGGGGATAAGCTAAAATCCTTTTCTCATTCTTAAAGATTTATCTTGAATTGGAAAAGTGTTTGGTTGTTGGGAAACTTGATTTTGTTCAAACCTTTCTTAGCATGGGATTACTGATTGACCCATTATTTGACACAATTCTTGGTAGCTTTATCTATTAAAAAATACTTTGACACCTTCCTATCAACCATTTAATGATTCGTTGAATTTGATGAAAATTAGTGAGAACACATTGGGTGAAAGTAATAAAATCTTTAAGCTTTACATTGAAAGTGTTTTCAAGATTAATTTTGAAAAATTATTGTATGATGTGTTGTAAAACAAAAATCTATACGAGAACTTGAAATATACTCAATATATTTTCTATATTTTTAAATATATGTTAGAAGTAATTTGTATATAAAATACTTTATTTTTTAAATCGATCATTAAAAAATAAAAGCAATCAAACACAACTAAAAGATAAAATATAAAAACACTTAAACTATGTTTGGAAGTGATTCTAAAAAGCATTTCTAGCATTTTTAATATTTGAATGATGAAAATTTTCAAATATTAAAAATATTAAAAATGTTTCTTAAAATCACCATCAAACTGGCTTTAAGACCTCATGTTGTAACTGTTTTCCACAATAATTTTTTATTTTTCAAAATAAAAAAATAAAAAAATATGTTTGGCAACGAAAAAACCATTTTTTGTTCTTAAAAACAAAAAACATAATATTTTTATATAAAATTATTAGTTGTTTTAACTTATTTTCTAAAAATTATTTAAAAAATGATTTTATATATATATATATATATGCAAAATGATTAAAAATACAACATATATAAAAATTATTTTTAAAACATATTTATAAACATTAAAAACATATTTTTTTTTTCTGAAAAAATTTTATCATAATAAAATAATTTTTAAAAACTATTCTCAAAAAAAAAAATTCAAAATTAATTTTGAAAGTAGCTACCAAACAAGTTCCAAGTTTTCTGTTTTCAAGAAGACCGCCAAAGTTGTTTTTTTCAATAAAACAAAAAAAAATTATCTTATAAAACAATTATCAAACAAGATCTTAAACATTCTTTTGCAAAAATGTTTTCATTTTATTTCAACTCAAAAGGAATTTTTGCAAATTAATCTTATTAAAAGAGTTCATAATTTAAAACCACGACTAAAACGAAAATCAAAATCACAATTTTCAAAGGATATTATTAATATTATAAAAATTCCATTAAACATGAGAAAAAAATCCTTAGATAAGTCAAATTAGAGTTTTTGAAAAACCGAAAATTAAACACTTTTTTTAAGTCATGGACTCTTTGAAGGCCAAACAAACAATCCATGAGTTATGACCTTCACAATATCAATATTGCTTTCGTCTGCTTTTAGCTATAAACCTATAAACAAAAGAAGCTACACCCAATATAGAAATTTGAGTGAAACCTATAAAATGGCCGTTGTAACTCAAAATTCTCCCTATTTAACAACTCATTTCAGGCCTTATAGTTGGCAAATGAATATTGAAATAAACTATTGGGTGAAGTCATTCACTAATATACTTTCATGAAACCCTCAACAAAGAAACTAAGTCATAAAGCAAGAAACACTCCAGAGAATATTTGTAAACCACTACTAGTCAATAACCAATCACTCATTTCCATCTATTACACTTTCAAACCTTAGTGGGCAAGGAAAGTTACAAAGTTCTCATCATGCTTTATGGACTTAGAACATAGGACTTAAGACTTAGGACTTAGAACAAAGGACTTAGGACTTCATCCCCAGATCAAAAAACAATGAAAAAGAAAATCTCTGCTCAGCTATTTTATTCTATAATGCAGTATGAAAGAGACCCAACAACTCAATTTGGTGTTTAATTTTGTGTCTGTGAAGGAAAATATAACATGGGTCGTCATTGAATTCTAAGGAAATCCAATGAAGGGGAGGGTGTATCAACTATAATGGAGAATATTTTCAAGGAATCTGAGATGCTTAGGGCTAAAAGTTACTTCTTCCATAGCAATATTTTGAAAGCGTAAGTCGGTATGATAATCAGGTGTAACTTGACCTAAACCAAAGAAGAAACTGGGGAGAAAAGGAGGCATGCTTGAAAGAATTACATGTGATATGGATCATTGATATGAAAAAACTGAAATCTTCACTTTGAATGCCATGTAAAAGGAGAACTCATTTCTATGGGAAAATCCATGCCCAAACTTTTTCTTACAGGTGATTTGGCAAACAGTGGCTCATTGATTTCCCCTTTTTTGGCATAATAAAAAAGAATAAACCGTACCCCCGCCTCTCCACGTACAGACCACATGAACAATAATCCACCACTCGTTTAGAAGGCTAGAAAATTGTTTGAATTTAGAGAGATGAAACAAAATGATAAGACAAGAAGCACAAAACTTTGGGGGGCAATAAGGTTATATAGACAACCACTCGTACTGGAAACTTGAACTAAATCTCAGCACCTCGAAACCAATGGATATCGCCAACTTTTTTATATTCAAAGAAACTGATTCCGGAAATTTACACCTGTTGAACCAAAGTCACAAAATGAATCAGTCCATGAATGGGACTTGAGCTATTCAGGAGGTAGGAATCTATCAAGTGAAGACCTAGTTAATTGGAATTTGTTCATACCTCACTATTCAGGGGGTAGCCACACAAATGTTATATACAGAAAGAAAAGAACCCTGCAATATTCACAAACATTACTACAGGACAAGAAATACTCTCTGGAGATATAAAAGCTTGATTATGAAGCGCACAAAAAATAAGCTATTAGGTGCCCACCTTTGACAACAAAAATGAAGTCCAACAACCGAGGACAATAGGATAGAACAAGAAGCATTTAGCAGCATAATCAGATTAGCATATCAGGAAAATGCTATCTGAAAACAAGGCTTCCATTCTGTTGGTGTCTCAAACTTTCAATGAGTGACTGGTAGAAAGATTTCAAAGCCTTTATATCACTACCCTGCAGACAGACAAATAGGGACACAGCAACGATCAGCAGTCAGCACCAAAAAGCTTGGGGAAAAAATAATTTGCTTAGAAGTTGTTGTTTCGATTCAAATGTTTTCTTATCATTAAAAGTTCATAAATTTGTGGGTAGGACCATTTTATCATAGAGAAACATATCCAGAGGAGAGGAGAGGGGAAAGGGAGGGGAAGGAATTAGACTCAGATCTCCACACAACCTTTATTGCATGGAGAGGAATCATTAACGAGAAAGGAAATACACAGGACTCCAATTAGAAACTTCAAATTTCATCCAAAACCGGGCAGAATTGGAATAGAAACAAAATTTAAAATTATAAGGACTTCTGCATTTGCACATTTTATTTTCTAAAATTGAGGCAAAATATGTCAGCAGACAATTCCCTTCTTTGATTTTCTTTCAATTCCCTAGTTTGTATTCCTTTCCTTTGAATTGCATGTTCTGAACAGTTCCAATGACAACAGTTTGCATGTTCCACACGTTGCTTGTTCATATCCATTTCCCTTGTTCGTATAACATTTAAGTGTCTGAAGGAAAATAGACTGTTTCTGTACTGGAACAACATTTAATCTTTGTTCTATATTAAAAGGCCAGAACTATTTCAGATACCTGCAATTTTTGACAATATTCCTCAGCCAAATCTTGAGGGCAATGTGCAGCAGGGAAACCTTTTGAAACAAAATGAATGAGAAACTCGTTACCAAATTTCTCATACATAATCTTCTGAGCCAGTACTATTTCTCCAAACAAAACAAGCTGCAACAGAGGAACAACCATTAATAAGCTACATAGCTAGCAGTAACACAATCGGAGGTGAGTTCTTCAACTAAAATCAATGAAGCGCACAATCTGCAGGCCAACCATTACTTATTTAATCAATGATATAACAAGCAAATCACAATAGTCAATTAATTACATCACCTCACTCCCTAGTAGGGTTATCTAGGGGATAGAAATATATCATGTTGTCTAGAATAAATACATGGCTAGAAATAAAATTGTTAGCACCACTACTAATTATAAAATTGGTTCAATTCCACTAAAATATATAAACTTACAGTATTAGCATCACGAAACTCGAAGGATCTGTCAAGCACACTGTACAAACAACAGTTTGTTGCAAAGACCTCAATTATGAAACTCTGGAAACCAGGTACCTAAAAACACTCTTCATATGTTAGTATGATGAACAGGAAAAAGTTAAGCAAGGGATTTGGGATTCTAGAGGATAGATTACCATTTCTTCACCATAAGATCTAGTGCACCAATCTTTAATTAGCCTAATAAAGATCTGTACGCAGGCCTGGGTAACATAAACAGAAGATATGTTAAATTCGGTTGATGACCATTCCAACATTCTTAGAAGGCAATTTATTGGTCACCCTCATAAGAAAACATAAACTAACAAATGTCATACAGACCTTTCTTACAAGAGTATCCTTGTGACCACAAGCGGTGCGCAATAGCAACTGCATCATTGGATCCAAGTAGCCCCTGCTTCTTGGGGAAAGGAAAACTGAAGACAGATCATGTGTCGCTATCACATGGAGAAATGTGTACAATGTCCGCTGAAGTTCTTGCAACTCACGGATTTCCTACAAGATAAAGTAGGTTGCCTTAACAAATAGAAACCCACAATCTTAGCTCTAGATTCAAAAAAAACATTTAAAATTGAAACTTGGCACATAGAGCATACAATTTAAAGTGGAATCCATTATATCGTTGTCATGCTCAGTGTTTAATAAGCAGGTTTAGGGTAAAGAATTCTAGAATACATAAGTAACTAGTTACCTTACCACCATTCTGCTAACCATAGCCAACCATACAAGTGATAGCATAAATATAAATATAGGAGAATAAAGTCAGGAGCACCAATGAGCAACCACCATTCTACCCAAAGGTTTATTAGCTCCAAGAAAAATTGACAATAAAAGTCCCTTGTTTGCATAAGGAGGAAAAAGGGAAAACACAAAATATGTCAATTAACATTTATCCACATATGACTCATATGAGCACATATATTGAACAATACTGCAATTAAATTTATGTGATCACAGGAGAACATATTGTGGAACATTCAAGCTTCATCTTTGATTATCATGCAATAAAAACATGTTAATGTGTAACAAGAAATGACAAGTGGCATCCAATTTCTATATTCATTTACCTAGGAAGAAAGATAAAAGGCCAGGAGCTTGCACAGAATTAGCATCCCAAGTACATGAGAGATGAAGATTAAGACCAGTTGTATTATGAAATTAACAAGTCTTGTTACCTCAGTACTGCTCCCAGGTCCTGATGGAAATGGATCCCTTGGGAGAATATTAAATATCCTACCAGCAACAGCAGGATATATTTCCTCCAATATGTCACGGACCAAGGTGTTGAATTTGCATATGAGCTGATTGATTAATACAAGGAAACCCACCAACTCTCTTGGCTGGAACAAGAACATGATATAAAATCAGAACATGGGGTCACAAATGAAATCAACAAGTGAACAAGTACCATAAAATATATGTTGAACTTAGAAACAGAAATAATACAACTCTGTAAAAATTCATGAAAATAATCCTTTAAATATTTAACTATTAAAGAAACATCCCACACAGAGCCTTTCTTGTTTGACAAAAATGCTTTTGTGAGAGATTAGAGGGAGAAATGGTAATAGCATATTTTTATGAAACAGGTTTGAGAATCAACTTGGACAAAAGCGAAATTTTGCTGGTTGGTAGAGTGGAGAATTTGGAGACTTTGGCTCTCGAGGCTGGCTGTAAAGTGGGCAGACTGTCTTCTTCTTATTTGGGGATTCCTTTGGGGGCAAACCACAAGTCTATGGCCGTTTGGGATGGGGTGGAAGAAAGATTTCGAAAACGGCTGGCCTTGTGGAAGAGGCAATTTATTTCCAAAGGAGGGAGAATCACTCTAATTCGTAGTACATTATCAAGTATGCCCATATACTTGATGTCTTTACTTCGAATGCCAAGAGCGGTTAGTCTAAGGTTGGAAAAATTCAAAGGGATTTCTTGTGGGGAGGGGGTGCTTTGGAGAAGAAGCCTCACCTAGTTAATTGGGATACCGTTTGTTTGGACAAAAGGAAGGGGGGCTTGGGAGTTAGACGTCTTTCTACCCTTAATAGGGCCTTTCTTTGCAAGTGGAATTGGCGTTTTGCGAATGAAAGGGAGAACTTTTGGAGGCATGTCATTAGTAGGAAGTTCGGGGAGGAAGAAGGGGGTTGGGTTTCTAGAGAAGTTAGGGAGAGTTATGGAGTAGGATTTTGGAAGGAAATAAGGAAGGAAGGTGCCCTTATGCAAAATAAAGTCGTTTTTTCAGTGGGGAATGGTAGAAGGGTAAAATTTTGGAAAGATAAATGGTGTGGGAACTACGCCTTCTGCAACTCCTTCCCCTCCTTGTATGCTTTTGCCTCCTCTAAGGAGCTTGGGTAGAGGAGTTTTGGGATTCTTCGGGAGAGGAAGGGGTTTGGAGTCCTAGATTCTCTAGGCCCTTCAATGATTGGGAGGTGGAGGAGGTGGAGAGGCTTCTTTTGACAATCCAGGGTGTAAGGCTTATTCCTCTTGTGGAAGATAGAATGTTGTGGAAAGTGACTTCGAATGGGATTTTTTCAGTTAAATCCCTCTATAATGATCTATCTTCAAGAAGAGCTGGTCTTTTCCCTCATGGTTTGATCTGGAGCCCTAGTCTGCCTTCCAAAGTGAGCTTTTTCGCTTGGGAGGCTTCTTGGGGTAAGGTGCTTACTATGGATCAGCTTAAAAAGAGGGGGTGGGCTCTCGCTAATAGATGTTTCCTGTGCTGTGAGGAAGAGGAGTCTATTGATCATATTATTATACATTGCTCCAGGGCAAGAGTTTTATGGGAGTTATTGTTCGCCCTTTTTGGAGTGTTTTGGGTCCTCCCATTTTCGGTTAGAGATACCCTTATTGAATGGAGGGGCTTTATGTTGGGCAAGAAGCGGAGAAAGGTGTGGAAGGCAGCCCCGTTGTGCCTTTTTTGGGCGGTTTGGATGGAAAGAAATAGGATTGCCTTCGATAATGAGGATTTTTCGGTTCATAGGTTGAAAAATTCTTTTGTTTGTAATCTTTGGTTGTGAACAAAGTCAATTGTAAATGAAGGTCCTCTTCCTTTACTTAGTTTTTTTTATTGGCTAGGCGCTAAATGAGGGATGGTTTTGTATCTTCTCTTCTTTTGTTTGTGCCTTAAGGTGCCTTTTGTATACTCTCTGTATGCTTTTGGGTTTTCCTCAAGGTGCCCTTTTCTAATATAATTCTGCTTTTGCCTATCAAAAAAAAAATGAAACAGGACCCTGTGCAATGAAATGCCTTTTGGTGCCTTCTTATATGTTGTGTATGTTTTTGTATGCCCTTTTGTAGGTGACTTTAATAAATTTGATCTTTTCCTATTGATAAAAAAAGGACCCTATGTAATGCAATGTAAAAAATCCTGATTTCATATTAAAGAAAACCCTTTTTGTTTTTTGTTTTTTTTACAGAAAAAACCCAAATTGAAACTGTACTAAATAAAAAATGACATGAAATATGCTGAAACTTTCCACCAGAAAGAATAAAGGAGATGAATTGTTCAATATCTAGACCATTTGCAGTCATCTTGATTTGTTCCACAGAGGTCTAAATCCTCAATTTCTATTCACAGTTGGAAGTTCCTTAACATGGCTGGATCTTCCTACCAGTTGAAAGACAAAAGGCTTAATGCTTTCCATTAGAATAACCAAATAAGCAATTTGAAAACTCAAAAATGATAAAGACTCCATTTGCTTCGAAGAAGACAAAAAGCAAACAGCACATATGAATCAGCATACAACCAAAGCCATTGCAACCATGGTTCAAAGTATTGGCCAAGTCTGGTACGACTCAGCCAAATCATATCTGCCTCGACTCCTCTTGCGCTGAGTCCAATACCCGATACCATCTTAGGCAAAGATTTGACCAGGAATCGGTTAAACTCAGTTGATTCAGTCAAGATACCGAGTTGACTCAGGCGAATCATCCGAGTTACCAAAAAAAATTTGAGTTAAACTCAAAACAAGCAAACTTTCTTCCAAATCACAGCAAAACAACACCCAAAACTGAGAAAGAAACACCAAAACAACAATCATAACTGAGAAATCTTTGAAAAATCAATGACTCTTCAAAAGGAAAAAAATTTCATGAGAATCACGACTTATGATTGAAGACTTGATGATTGAAGACCCGTGATGAAGAAGATAACCCCGATGAAGTCTTTGAAAATTTTTTTAGTCCACGTCATGATTGTCTTTGAGGTGAATGAGAGGAGGAGGTTGAGGGCTTTTCTTCGCTAACCTTACCACAAGGTGGACTACAACACCTTCATGGATCCCTCCTCCATTGGCGACGATCTTAGGTGTTGATCTCTCATGTCTCTACTTCATCTCCATAGTGTCACCGGCATCAGCATTGATGTCCGCATGGGTGTGGGTTGCAGAGGAAGGTCTCTGCTTTTTCTAGGGTTCTCCTCTCTATTCATGGGCGGGTTGGTGATGTTTGAGAATTGGGGATTTGAATGCAAGGCTAATGCATTATTTTATTGTTTTAAATGCCAATATCAACAATAAATTTATTGTTTTAAATGTCAATATCAATAATATAAATAACATGATATTATATGTTATTTTATTGTTTCAATTTTTAAATGCTAATGTGGTAAAAATCATCACATTTTATTTTATTTTTTAATTTGAGTTTGGTAATTAAAGAGTTTTTGTTTTCAATTTCAATATTAAAAATTTATTGAATAATTATAATTTTCATAATATTTTATTTTATTAATTTTTAAGTTTATTTAATTATATTCATTTGTTTTTAATAATTATTATAATATTTTATAATTTTATAATTTTTCAAATTTTTATTTATCTTATTTTGTGTATCATCCGATACCGAGCCGAGGCCGATATGCCTTAGGACCCTCCAAGTCGATGACTGAGACCGCGACTTTGAACCATTATTGCAACCCCTTGGAAATTATTCCAGTGGGGGGCACGAAGGACGTGAAAAGAGTCGTTGCTCTATTTGGATCTAAAGTAGGGAAACTTCCTATTTCTCTTCTAGGCTTACCCCTTGGAGCCCCTCATAAGTCGTGTGGAGTTCGAGACATAATAGAAGAGAGATTCAAGAGGAAATTGTCCGCTTAGAAGAAACAATACTTGTCCAAAAGTGGAAGACTTGTCCTTATTATGTGCACTCTTTCAAACCTCCCAATCTACTTTATGTTGCTTTTTGTGATTCCAAGGAAACTGAGAATCAGATTAGAAAGAATTCAAAGGGAATTTTTGTGGGGAGATATGGAGGAAAGAAGGAAGATCCACTTGGTAAGTTGGTCGACTATTTGTAAGGATAAGAAACATGGAGGGCTAGGTTTAAGGCACTTGGAGGGGCTCAATCAAGATTTGTTAAGCAAATGGCTGTTGAGAATTTCCCTTGAGAGGGAGAGCTTTTGGAGAAAAGTCATTAGTAGAAAATTTGGGGAGGTGGAGGGGTTGGACCATTAGAGAGTTGAGGGATTCTTTTAGGTTGAGCCTTTGGAAAGATGTTAGAAAAGGGTGGGAAGAATTCATTCTTAGAACTAGTATCCGTATTGGAAATGGTAGACACACAAGTTTTTGGTGGGAAAATTGGGTCGGGGATTCTAAGTTGAAGGATGTTTTTCCTTCTCTATTCAAGATTGCAACCCACAAATATGCTACAATGGCAGACCTATCAGGGAGGGATGGGGATGGAGGCAGTTGTTAGGAGCTGCATTTTAGAAGATCTTTCCAAAATTGGGAATTGGAGGAGGTGACTCGTTTTTTAGAACACATTTATGCTCTAAAGGTTCAAGAAGGGGAGGATTCTCTAGTTTGGAAGAATGATGAGAGGGGAAAGTTTAGTTTCAAATCATATTATAAGTTGTTAAGGGCTGAAAACAATGTTTTATTCTCTACCAAAGAGATCTAGGGTCCATGTGCTCCTCTTAGAAGTCGTTTTTTTGCTTGGGAAGTGGTTTGGGGAAAAATCTTAATAGTAGACACGTTAATGAAGAGGGGATGGTCCATGGCCATTAAGTGCAGCCTTTGTAAAGAGAATGAAGAATCGATTGACCACATTTTGATTCATTGCGATAAGACAAGGAAGCTTTGGACTGCACTGTTAAGTTCTTTCGGACTGGTATGGGTGTTCCGGATTCAATGAGAAATCTTCTTCTAGAATGGAAAGTTAAGGAGCTAAGGAAGAAGATAAGAGTAGTGTGGAGATTGGCTCTGATTTGTCTTTTTTGGTATATTTGGGGAGAACGAAATCAAAGGACTTTCCAAGAGGAAGAGATGTTTGACCAAGTCTGAGGAAACTCTTTATCCATTCACTATTAGAGTGGTCTTAGCAGTTTTTGGGGTTAGACAATGCTTTTTAAAAATAAAAAAAAAATTGAGGTGTCTTTAATGGAGACTAGTCTACACTATTCTAGGTCTTTTCTCTCTTTTTTGCAGTCTGGTTGGGCTTTTGGTTGTATACTGCCTCTATACATAGGGTGCGCCCCCTGTTTTTAGGCGTTTATTAATTCAATTTGCCTTTGTCTATCAAAAAATGATTGCAACCCAAGTTTCTCAATCCTGTACCATACATTTTACATCTTTTTTCTCTTTAATTCTATTTCTTGAATTTATAAAGATTCTAATTGACCTTTCTCCATTTACTGAAAATCTTGACCTTTTTTTATATTTTTTTCTAAACTTTTGTATCACCTTTTTTAACATATATTAACTTTTTTCATTAGCTTCCTTTTTTTTGTAGAACTTTATGGTTCTTTTTTGTTTTCTTTTATATATATATATATAGTAAACTTTGAATTGATACCATGATTCTGTATGTACATTTTGAATCTTAAAAATGATGTTGGAATATGATGAAACCCCTTAAAAGTCCTAACCAAATACTTATTATAATCATCTTGATCCAAAATAAGAAAAGGATTCAAAAATTAATTCTAACAGAATGTTTTGCACCTCACTTTCTGCGAGCAATTGTTCCAATGCCTTAGGGAGGTAAGGAAATACAGATGCTCCTAATGTGTCCACCATTCGGTGAATAAATGATGTAACCTGGAGATTACAGAAGCTAGCATTAGTGAATAGTGTGGTCAATACAATATAAAAAAAGGTATTCCCAAATCCAACATACCTTAGTCCGCAGAGGCTCTATTTTTGGAAATACAACAAGAATTTGGAGAAGGACATCCAATGTCTGAATTAAAAAAGAAAAGAAAAATGAACACTGGAGAAAATATGAAATAACGATATGGTTTCACAAATTCAAACATGCAGTTCAAGAAACATAACCAAAACAGGGCCTTGATTTACAACCTGCTTAAACATGAGACCAATAGCAGGGCGACTAGCAGTTACAAGACGCTCACTGAAGCCCTGGATTATATATAGACATTGTGAGGATAAACATGAAGAATATATATTAAAAAATAAAATAAAAATACTCTAGATAACAAATTAAAGACATGATGTTGATTGATAAAAAAATCTGCTGGGCATTTTTTTTTTTTTTTTTTTTTATAGGAAACGACAAAGGAATATATTGATAAAAAGAAGGTACAAATAGAAGGATGAGGAATCCTCCCAACAAAGAGAAACAAGACTACAAGTTATCAAATATAAGAAAGTACAAAAAGAGAAAAGTAGACACTCTAATTACACGCTGCTAACCAATCAAGTTGTAATATGTTAAGAGGAATCCCCTTAAAAACCTTAGAACAAAAAGCCCAAAAAGAAGTAAGAAAACAAATAGAATCCCAAAGATACTCAGAATTCCTTGCTTTGTCCTAAAAAATCCTTGCATTTCTTTCCCGCCACACCACCCACATTAACGCGATGCACGCGTTTTTCCATAAACCAATCCCTCTCTTGGAAGATCCAAAACCATTAAAATTACTAGATAACATGTCAGAGATGCTCCTTGGGCATTTTTACAATATGACTACGTGGAGAAGATAAAGCAAAGCATAATAAAACATGAACTATGCTAATACATTAGAAGAGAAAGTTCAAAACAGTTTGGTGCCTGAGATATTTATAACACAATAGTGATAAAATAACATTTTCTCTTTTTCTGAACTTAGGTAACTCGTAAACTGTTTTTTTAGAAATTCAGAAGACAAAAAAGCAATGGGAAAATAGAAGAACAAACTCCTCAAGGCAGACAGGAAAACTGTACTACCAAGTAGATTCTCCAAATGCTATATCATTAGAAGGCCAAAAAATGGATACTAACCTTGCTTAAAGCATTAATTGCCATGATTATTTGCTGGATGTTTGCAATTTTTGCAACAGGGTCCTCTGCATTCTGTACTTTGGCATTTATGAGCAATACCTCAACCTGAATGAGAGCAGCAGTTCTTCAGATTGCATAGATTATATATTTCATTAGTTATGTATTCAGGTACCAAACTGATATTTACATAAGCAAAATAAAAGTGGGCAGGGATGGGGGACAGGGGATTCCTAATGGTAAGTAAACAAGTGCAGATTCCATGACAGCCAACTCAACCTTAACCTGTTGACAAAGAGGAGTTAGCAATGAAGATAGGTACTCGGATTGCTTCTCTGGTGGTACATCTTCCATTCCAATTAATAAGCCAATAGCCTGTCAAGCATCATAGTCAAAATCGGAATAAAGCAGATTAAGCTTCAGCCCAAAGGGCACAACATTCCTTCTACCTCAGATGTATGAAGAACAGTGCACAAGACTGAGTGATTACCTCAAAAATGTGACTACCGTCCTCGGATCCAGAAAGCTCTTTTGACATGCTGTTCATTCTCGTAAATTGAGCAACTGTATCCTGCAGATTCTGAAAAATTCATAAAAAAATGCTTCAGACAGTGAGAGAAAAGAATGAAAATGATTGGAATTCTATTGCAAAAGGTATATACAAACATACAATGGGAACATGAAACATATCCCAATACCTGCAAAATATTTTCTATGAAAGGGACAAGCTTTGCTTTCAGTGATTTCACAACCCTCATAAAAAGATAACTTGCCCTTCGACTCACATTGATGTTTGGATGGTGTATACCTCTTTCATCAAGAAAGGCAGCAAGAACCAAATGTAGATATTGGTCGTTCACCTGAACAAACTTCATATATCTTGTTACTGTCTCCAAATACACAAGTGCAACCAGCCTATTGGAATGGCAAGCAAAGGTTGTTGATAAAAGCATCAGCACCAATTGCCCCAGGGGTCCATTTCCAACTTTCATCACCTCATCATTTATTGATTCTCCAAAAGCATAGAAAAGGGAAAGTGCAGCTTCTACCTCTTCTACATTTCTATCAGATGAAGATGCAACAGCATTCCCTAACGAATTTCTGATGAACATCTGTGTGACATCCGGTGCCACACGACCAACACTACGGAGTAACACAAAGAAATCCTTCCGAAACTCCACCATCCTACCTTCCTCTTCTCTCCCAATTTTATCAAACACATCAAGATTATTACGATAAATAGGATCATAGCAAATCTGTGTGCGTATTACTTCCAATATCTGGCCCACATGAAGCAGCTGTTTCTCCGTCAGAGGTGAAAGGCTCTTCATAGTGGCCACAAAACCCAAAAGAAACTGAACGATACTGAATGCATTGTCAACCTCACAGTTCTGTGTTACAAAAAAAACTGATGGTAAAACTTCATCCAAAAGCTCCATTGAGGTCTGCTTAAGATCCTCAGAATTCAACTTCTTGGAACATTCTAGAAGTTCTGTGGCATACCCAGTGAGTAATGAGGCTATTTTTGAAGCCAATTCAGAATCACTATCCTCGGCCACCAACCCAAAAACCCGACTAATCTTAAGGTTCTGCAAAAGTGAGAGCTTGGCTTGCAGATCCATCCGCTTAGAGACTACCGCCAAAACACACCCAGCAGCAGAACCTCGAAGTTGTTCCGGTAATCCCTTGACCAAAATCAACTCAAACAATAATGGGATAAAGGCATCATTCACAATTAACCCAATATCAATCCAAGAAATATATCTTCTCATTGAGTCCAACACACTAGAACAGAGATCCGGATCAGAATTTCTGTACAAAGATACAATGTTGTACCAAGCTCTCACTATCTGAGCCACACATTGTTGCCTCATGGCATCCTTTACCCGCGTTGCAACCACAAGTTCATCCTGAGTTCGAGTGTAGTCCAAACTAATCAATTCATCGTCTAAGGCATTCAAAATCCGACAAAACATGTCGATCACTGGGGCGCCTTTACCCAAATGAGGAAGATAATCAACAAAAACCGAAGACCAAATCAATGGATATTCAAAATAAATCAAAGTTACTAAAACTTGAGCAAGCTTATTCTTTATGAATGGCGGACCTTCTAAAACCCTAACAGAGCTCTCATCATCCACACCCTCTAAACGCTCGAAACACGCCATGGAAAACACGGATTTCCTCACAAAACCCTTCTCGTCCAAACTCATCGAAGAGTAGCGCACACGAATCACATCATGTAAACACTGCAAGCACCAGAACTGCACCTGAACGAGCTTCGAAAAACACAAGCGCTCAACGCATATACTACATATCAAAGGCGACTCCTTTATCTTATCAATAAACCCCACTGCTTGCAGTTTCAGCGCCGATTCAACTCTCCCGGATTCATCAAAGCTTATCAGAATCGCCTTTTCGAGATCCTCCATAGTTCGAAACGATTTGCCCCTATTTTCTCACACTTTCTCGCCCATAGAATCTCGGAAAAAACAAAAGTTCAAATCTTTTTCCACGAATTGAACTGAACGGAGAGATTAATTGCGATTTTCAGAGAGATCTGCGAGAACTGACCTCCGAATCACAGAGAAGAAGAACGACGACAGGCTCGATCGTCAATGTGAAGTGTGGGAAACTAGGGTTTTGGGAGTGTGTTTTGTGTTGAGAAAACAAACCCTAGAACCGGTTTGTTTTGTTTTTATAGTTTTTTGTTTTGTGGAAACAAAAGTGGGTGTTTTTCGGCAACAGATGGTGTGGAAGAGGAAGGAGAGACCTCGGTAATGGTTATCTGCACTCGGTTCCAAGATAGCAATCTGTGGACCCTACTAATGGACGGAGGCAAGTGGCGGAGGATGAGATTCACCCAATAATTACAAGCCACGTGGTGTGCTTGATCTTGTTTTTTAAAAATCTTAACACCTGATCGACATTGGGAAACCCAAAATGACTATAACGCCTCCCACTCAGTTGAAATTTTAAGAATTAAGTACAAGGGTGTTTTCGTAAACTGACAATGAGTTGCCTGGCCCTCAATCAATATAGTAGGATTGGGGCCGTTACGCCCATAATGGAATTCAGCCCAAATGAAGTTGAATCGGGCCGAATATTTCGGGATATTAACCCATTATCCACCTACTAAAAGCGCATGCATCAGCGAATTTGAAACGTAGACTATTAGTCAGCGCCCATGACGGTTAACGTAACATTTTTAAAATAATATTTTAAGTACATTTTATTTTTTAGAAAATTCCTTTTTTTTAATTTAAAAATTTTAAACAACATTTTATTGTGACCATTTGCTTTTTAATTAATAAATAATTAAATTATTTAAAATCATATTTTAATGTAAAATCTTTCAAATTTTGATAATTTAATATCAACGTTGTTATTAAACTATGTTTGGTTCCAAAAAATTTGATAGAAAGAAAATAAAGAAAAAAAATGGTAAAAAATTAAATAAAGTTTATAAAATTGTTTTATGTTTTATTGTGCATGAAATAGGTTAAAGGAAAAAACTATGTTAGTCAAGAATGTATTTTTTGCAAATTTTTTTCATTTTTATTTACCTTAAGTTTGGTTTTTGGAAGTTTTGAGGGAAAGAAAATATATAAAAAATAAATTTAAACTTAATAAATTATTTTTAAATGCTTCTTTAAACTCATTTAACTTATTTTTATTGTTTTATATAAAAATTAAATAATTTTGAAAATATATTAGTTTTTAATTAATTTTAATTATATTTTACTTTCTTTTAAATTTTTATGGTAAGTTAAACATAAGAAAAATATTTTTTAATATTTTGAAGAAAAATATTAAAAAATAAATTTTCATGTTTGGTTTCCTTATGAAAAATATTAAAAAATTAAATACAATTAAAATTAGTTAGAAATTTGTATATTTTAAATTATTTAATATTTACATAAAAAAAAAAAGTGAAATAGGCTTAAATAATATAAAAATATTTTATTAACTTTAAAAAAAAATTATTCGTCTTTTACTTATATTTTTCCTTTTTATTTTATTTTCCTTCCATATTTCTTCATATTTTCAAGTAATTAAATATAATTTAAAGGAAAAGTGTCCATAAAAGAAATAAAAAAAATAGAGAAAAAAAAAAAGAAAAGTAAAAGATAAATTTTATATACTTCTTTAAATTCATTTAACTTTTCTAAATATCTTATTATAAATCAAATATGAAAAAAATCATTTTTTTAATATTTTTTTCTTTTTTCTTTATATTTCCCATGAAACCAAAGTTTGGTTAATCTCGGTTTTGATGATAACAAAACAATATTTATAACTAATGATTATATTTTAAGTATAATTAGGCAAGACGATTTCTAAAGTGACAATTATAAAGACAAATCAAGTCAATGAGAAATCATGAAGAAGAAGATTACCTCAAAGAGAAGTGTTTTTCAAGGCCCAAACTTCATAAGATCTCTTTGTAAGATTGTTGGTGTACTACGATTTTCATGCATTACATTATTTACTTATGCACCAAAATCATCAAAGAGTTATTTTGTTTTAAATTTTTTAAAATTTGATGATTTCATGTTTTCAACTAAAACATTATGTCAAATGTTTTTCAAATTTACTTAAAATGTTTTAAGTTAAAAAAAAAAAAAAAAAGTTGATTGTTCAACCAAAAACGGCTTAACCGGTTGAACCGGATGAGCAATCGATCGACCCTCAACTCAACCGGTCTAGGAGCAGGTCGACCCCTAGTTCAACCAGTCAATTGTGTGAATAGTAATCGATCGACCCCTAGTTCAACCGATCGAGGGGTACAAAAAACATTCTCTCTCTTCCAGAATGGTTGTTCAATCGGGTGAAGAACTGATCGACCCTCACCTCAACCAGTTAAGGTTCGGTCAAGGTCTAACAATCACCTGTCGAGGATTGAATGTTAACGGCTAGTCAGCCGGTCGAACCCCCAATGACTAGTTTGACTTCTTTTTTTTCTATAAAAAGGCTTCAATCTTCATTGTTTCATAAACTTAACCTTCCCAAACCTTTCTTGAATATATCTGAGACTTGGAAGAATGTTTTTTAGTACACCATTGTTCTAAAACTTGCATATCTTTGGTGTACCATTCAATCTTAATTTTTTTGTATCATTTGAGCATAAAGTTTTGTACTAGAATTTTGTAAAATTATTTGTATATCTTTGAGAGTAAGAATATAAGTGTGAAGTATCACTTAGGGATAGGAATGGCAACGGGCGGGTTTGGGACGGGTCACCCCTATCCCATTCCCGTCCCAAAATATTTAGTTATTTCTCAACTCGTCCCAAAGCCAGGGGAGGGCGGGGCGGGGCGGGGCATTCCCATCCCCGTTATAGAGTTAAAATTAAAATCCCATCCCCGGCCCGTCCCGACCCAGGTATGTGTTGTCGGGGCGGGGCGGGGCGGGGCGGGTCGGGGCTTGGCTGGGCTGGGCTGGGTTGGGTTGGGCTGAACCTTGGAAAGAAAGCACTACTAATGCTTTGAGTTAGATTAACCACAGTTGAATCTTCATTTACATTGCTGCTGGAATGTATTAAGAAAGTAAAAATTACATCAAAGTTGAAGTTTGTTTGCATAGTCTTCAACACACAATAAGTGTTGATGAGTAGAAAGATAAACAAATCATAACATATCAATCAAAGCAAGTAACCCACTTGGACTGAAGTTCGTTGGCTTTTGATTCACAAAATGGAGCCCTGACTGCATACAAGGCACAGGGCCGATTGTAGCAATACTTAATGCCAAGCTTCCTTGTCTTTGATGACCACCCAACAAAAACCAAATATTGAGAGAAGCCTTCAGCCAATGGAGCCCATATAACTTGTCCTATACTCAAGGATTTGCTAATTCCTTCAACAGCATGCACCTCGCCACTGTATATCACAAGGAAGTTAAAATTAAACATCTAATCCAAAACCTAAGCCTCTCTGTCCTATCATAGCATTATCATGAGCAGAAACTAGTATATTTGGACCTCTCAATATTGATGACAAAAAGTGCAGGCTGCCTTTTCCCAGCATAAGTTTCCCCCCAATGCTCCTCTCATTCTCCTAGACCTTTCCAGCTGCCAGACTCCTTGTCTGCAGAATCTCCTTTCTTATAGCCCAAACCACCAAATGTGGGCTTGGAGGGAGATGGCTCTTCAGCAACATAAGCAATTAGAGTTTCATCACAGCATTGGCTTGCAAGATGTCCAGACTCTTTACAGTTCCAACAAATGGTTGTTGAATTACACTCATCAGCTATGTGGCTACAAAGGAGAACATATTAAATCAGGTTTTTGCCAGAAATCAATTTGGTGGGTGAATCAGGGTTTAAACTATCCTGAGGAACCACCATACATGATACATCAACCAAGTATTGACATACTCCTACAAAAGGTATATGAACCAATAAAAAATTGTCATTGGACAACTAATGCTTATTTTCAAACACTACCATCACAACTTAAAGATCAGAAGATTCACTTAGTCTCCTGCAAGTATTCTCACCAATGAATGAACAATGCAGGTTTGTGGTCCCCCATGTACAAATGAAAAGGTAGGCCCAACAATGATTGACCTCAGAAGAACAATATGAAGTATCTCTACTTTAGTATGTGAGAAATAGGTGGATGAAAAACTATGAATATCTAAGAGAGCTTTCAATGCAAGTTATACGTACCAGAAGAGCCTTGTTCAGAGGTCCTGCATATAAACAAGAGGAATTCATTGTTACAACCTTGAACAATCATAATAAACATGAAGAGAAACAGCAGACTTACATCAGCAAAATGCATAGATAATTTGGTAATAAACTAATCAGTTTTACAAACCCAAAACTTACAACCTATGGTAGGATTACAAATTCCCCAGTTCAGAAGAACAATAGTTGGCACACATCTACACAGAATTCTTTATAGTCTCTAAGACTGCAATCTAAGTGAAGTTACTTGTAATAGGGTGGTAATCAGGCAGATAGGTAGATCCAACTAAGGATAAAAATACAAGCCAACACTGAAAAGTAGGCTTAATTTATATAGCATATTGAGAAGGTTCTATCCAGGTTTTTAGTTTGATGAACCAATCAAGTAAAAAAGCAATCTCAGCGCAACAAATTCTATAACCCAACAAGATACACAAGAAACATGCAATTATAAGATATATAATAAAGAATTGGCCTGTCCTTTTTATCCATAAACAGTGGGGCTATGTGCTGAAATTCTTGACTGAAATAAAGGGCTACATGGGATAAATCGAAGGTGTGATGCAAAAGACAACATTCTATTCAAACAAAAAGGGATTCGATATACTTTTTGGTCTTAATAATCATGATGAAAAGAGTGACAGGAGAAGTAACTGGTGACCTAGACATTTCACCAGTTCAAGCAGGTTATAGGATTATTACTCAGATAATTTATTTTTTGGTTTTGAGAAAATGAATAGCCGGATAAACTCAAAAAAATGAGCCAGTTCGTGTGTGTTTATATATCACTAATATACATATTTACACACACAGATCTTTAGTAAGATTTTAGCATTTTGTCTCTAACACAGAAACCCAATAGCCCACTTTGCAGGATCAAGGAAAAACATGGACTCTTGATTCTTTCCCTGAGAACTGTCTATTAGTTTATCCCGGTATTTTGGCATATTTTTAATATTATAATCAATAAATTTTGAAAAAAAAAATTATTTATCATGTCATGGCCTGATAATGTGAGCTTGCATTTTTCAGGAGCATATAGATGGTTTTTCTTTTAACTTTTATAGTATTGTTGATTCTATGAGACAAGTATCATAAATTTAAGATCCTTTCTCCCAAGACAGAAACCAGAGATGACAAAGCAAGGTCTTTGATAAAAAAATATATACATAAGTCAGAACAGCTTCATCTCAAACTTGACCATGGACAGAAGCTGAGAGCAAGAGAGAGCAAGTTGTGTCCTTATGTGCAGGTGCAATATATTATTATCAACATGGTAACATGTGAACTTTTCTATCCTATCACATGTTGTAAGGAGTACATTCAACCCCTTTCATTCCTCAAATGCGTAAGTATTTCTTACTTTTCATGGTATATTCTAACTTTTAGAACTAAGGTAGCATATTAATTTACCAATGAACAGGCAAAGAAAGATTTTTCTACTACACCCGATTGGTAGTTTACATATAGAAATGACAAACCGATGGACTTTTAAATCAAATACCTTTGTCCCATAGCTGACTGCATCTTCAAGTTTTCTCTTATCTATAGTTGTTTTTTATGATTCTAGAAGTTGTCGTCCATCTGCAAATGAGCATGCTGCTTGCTGAAAAGAAAAAGAAATGCAATTAAATCCATATTATTGAATGGTTTAATTATTTGTAAGGCAAGATAAGAAACAATGTGTTCTATTCTTCTATCAAATAGCATAGTTTGTTCATCACCTTATGCACTGGTACCAAGCTAATAACGTCAAGTTTTTGGAAAGGGTATGGAGAATCCATATCAAAATCCCTTGGAACTAGCTCAATTCCCACCTGAAAAAGAAAAAGGCAGAACCCCAAGCATCAGATTCAGTGCAGCAGCTATTTACATAGCCAATTTCTCAGGATTAACAACAGCAGCTATTACGGCCTACAGAATGTGCTTAAAAGCCCGCACTATCATCTCATGAATACAAAGTGACTGCACGTGTGATAACTTTTCTGAAAGTTTAACCTGGTAAAGAAAAAATAACAAGCATTATTTGAGATGGGAAAAAAACCCATGTATAGTAATATTTCATAATTTTGAACAATATTATATGGACGCTTCAAAACAAGTGAAGTACCATCAGACATGGGCAGAGGATGTTTGCTTGACATGCCTTCTGTTGGGCAAATACCCCACAGGCAAGTCCAACAAAAGAAAATGATGAAATCCTAGTTCAGTAAAAGTTCCTACTTCAGTATATTCCTTTTGTTAAAATATTTCAAAATGGATGAAATTACCTCATAGGACATAAAATGTCACAGAAACTCCATCTTACACCATGGTAAAGATACTTTCTTAAAATACAATGTTTTAAATGGAGAAATGAACCTTAAAAAGCTGATAAATTCTGTGTAATCTCTATAATCCTAATTATAAATCTCAATGAGATTTCCCATTTCTCAGAAAGGACACTGAAACAGATGACTTGTCAATCTATGACTCAAATTTCTGAGTCTCTGACTGTTTACATATCCCATGCAGGAATTGATATTTACTTCTGGGGGTAGATAAAAAATTACCCAAACAAACAAAAGTGTTTGTTTGGGTAATTTTTGCAGGTAACTGGTGATGATTGATTCAAACCTTTTTGATAAACAAGGTTGGAAAATAGCTACATGAGACACACTTATAGACAGAAGGATGTCCAACACTATGACCTCAAATAACAAATTAACAATTGATGCAGACACAGTTTGCCAAAGTTCAAGAGGTTGCAATGCATCAATAAATTGAGATAAAACTTAGGAGTTTCTTTATGATGCAGAAATACTTTACTAAGACATGTAAAGGAATCAAAACCTAGGGGAGTACAACACTTACAACATGTCCCAGAGAACGCATTCGAAGACCTCTAGTATGCATGAAATCGATCAGCGTCTGACCATCCACTGGTGAGAGTTCCAATGAACCAAAATCTGCAACCTAAATTGGACAATTTTCATGCAGACACAGAAACAGAAATCACCACAACCTTATTTTCATGCAGACATAATCAAGTTCAATCAGATATTATTCAGTGGTTACCAGTTTCGGAAGTGCAACTTCACTGTAATATTTTTGGGACAGATCAACTAGTTCCTGTAAAGACTGTCAAAGACATGGGAGGATAAGTACAGGAAACTGAACAAAGAAGGAGCTTATACCTCCAATGGTATTGACAAAATATTACCTTGCGGTGGAGTCCAGTTTCAGATTGTTTAAGCCGGGTAAAAGCTGCATCAGACAGCATCCTCTTCAGTGCAAGTTCATTTTCATTTGCATTAGCTTCAAGCTGAGGTTTTGTTGAGGATAATGTAGAATTTCCAGCTTCCCCAATAACAGACTCTGCAGGGGTTTTTGATTTCTCAGACTGCATTTTCATATTGTTGCCATCTGAATTTTTCTTATTGTTCTTAAGAGATCTAAGAGGAGTACCAAGTCCCTCGACCTTCATCTCATTTTTTGTCTTTGTAGTAAATGGTTTCTTATCTTTCTCTGTGTTGTTTTGATCCTGCAAATGCTGTATCCAGCACGCTCCAAGTTCCCATCTCACAAAAATTTCAAACAAAAGAAAAAGAAATATTACAAATTCTTTTTGGACTAACATAATTTTCTCATTCTCTACAAAATAAATAAATAAACAAAATAAAACCTTGGCTAGATCCATGAATAATGAGTTCCTAAGGCGCTAAGCAATTCTCAATTGTCAACGCAATCTAATAATCCACCCAATGGTAAGATTTCCTCAACTGTAACAGTATATTCACAAGTTCATAATGAATATCTCCACTTCTAGTGTAAAAACATGAGAACAGCATAGCTTACACAGGATACTTCAGTGACATGTTGTAGGGTTTGACAAAAACCTGTTAACATTAAGGGCATTGGCACCACCTTCAAGCTGATCAAGAAGTTCAATGCTTTGAAAATGAGTATCCATTTTGCTACTTTCTTTGTCTTCAAGTTTAACCACAGCTATATACCCACAATATCTGACATTGACAACACCAAGAGTGGCAAAATCCTGCACTCAAAATGCAAAATTTTCTTCAACCATTTTAGCAGAAACCACTTCATATATACTAATTCAAAAAGAAAATATTTCGGATTCAAGGAACAGTCCTATTGATTGATCCTTTTTTTCAGAAATTATCTTACATGTGTAGCAGTATTTTCATCAGCAGTGATCCCTTTCAGTAGGTTTCTTTCTATAACACAGGATGTCAATCTAAAATAAAAGACCAGGTTCATTTGAGAATTTGTACCTTCCTTTTCAACGCATTGTTGGCTTCAATTAGCATATGTTCCTGCACCCACATTTCCTTACAAGGACTCTACCTTGCAAGTCTTGAACTTGATTGTAAAGAATGTGGTTCTTAGTTACAACCATGGTAATTAACATCATAGAAGACATGCCAAAATATAATATCCAAAATTAAAATATATCCATAAGCTTAACAACATTAAAAATAAATAAAAAAAAGACATTACAAAGAAATTGTTAGCAAAAAAGAAAGAAAAAATGTCTCTAACATCATCTTAAGTAAAAAATCTAAAGCATAAGTAAATCATCATTTTCATCCATCATTGTGAGTTGGGGTTGTGAGTCATGAATTGATGAATCACCTAGTAAAAAAAAAACACCAAAAAAAAATATTAGAAAACTTTACTAAATATTATAATAAAAAACAATTCATAAAATTGATAATTATGTAAATCGGTTACCTTCTTTTTCCTTCCATAACCAACTTTGAGCACACACTAAGGCCTCCAAAATATCTGGATGAAGCCTACTGCGATGTTTTGATACCACCCTACCACCCGTGCTAAAGGCTGACTCAGATGCAACTGTAGATACCGGAATAGCATAGATATCACGAACAATCATCTGCAAAGTCAGATACTTTATACCATTTGTCTTCCACCAACTTAAAACATCAAAATTTGAATTCCTTGGCAGAATAGACTCCTCTAAGTAATAATCTAACTCCGACTTCGTATGACTTTCTCCAGTGGTACTATGAACAAATAAGTCAAACTTTGAAAGAGAATCTTGTTCATCATAGTTTAACTCCAAAAGAGTTGAACCTGATGAAGTACCATAGGATGAAGTTTTTTGCCCCAAATTAGACTTTGATTGATACTCAGACAGCAACTCATAACACATTCCACGGATTTTTTTCTATCTCATTTGAAGCTTCAGACCCATACATTAGTGGAAAGTAAAACTCTAAAATCTTTATCTTGTATCTTGGGTCAAATATAGCTGCTATTGCCATCACAATATGACACCCACTCCAATACTTGTCAAACTTTTGCAACATACTTGATGCCATCGTTTTCACAACATCATTTGAGCATATCAACCAATCATACAATGCCTCTTTGATTTCGCACACTTTGATGAAGAAAGTATTTGTAGTGGGATAATTTCGTCCTGAGAACAACTCTGTTATGTTGTAAAACAATTTCAATCTTCCACATATTTCCTTTGTCATATTCCATTCTTCCTCTGATGGCACAACCATGTAGTATTTTTCACGTTGCTTCAAACGTGGGAACACATCTTTATATGTTATAGCAATTGATAACATCAAGTATGTGGAATTCCATCGTGTCTTACAATCAAGACTTAACTTCTTATTGCATGGAATACGCAATTGGCGAGCTGCATCTTCAAACTTTTCCATTCTTAATGGGGTTGCTGACCAATATGCAACACTCTCACGAATTTTTTCAATTTCTACTTCAATGACATCCAAACCTTCCTTAACAATTAAGTTCAACACATGTGCCGCACATCGCATGTGGAAAATTTTTCCATTCAATAAGAGTGAATCGCTCAAAGATAATTTCTCCACCAAGATATTGATCATTCCGTCATTACTTGAGCAATTATCCACAGTGACTGTAGAAACTTTTCTATCCATATTCCAATCCAACAAGAAATCCATTAATACATCTGAAAGAACTTCTTTTGTGTGTGGAGGAGGCACATAAACAAACCTAAATTAAGAATAAAAAATATCATTAACACAAACAATATCATTAAAGGATCAAATAAAAAAACACTTTGGAAGTTAAAAAAAAAAAACATAACTAACCTTACAATATGATGGTGTAGTAACCAAGACTCATCAATGTAATGTACAGTGATAGCCATGTAGCCTTTCTTTTGATTTGATGTCCACATATCAGTTGTGATAGCAACTCTACTTTGAAGTTTCTCTAAGTAGCTAATCATCTTATCTTTCTCAACCTCATAAATCTTCATTATATCACCCTTAATCGTATTGCGGGAAACCATCTTAAACAAGGGATGGAGACTAGTAGCAAATTCTCTAAACCCCACATGGTCAACGATTGAAAGTGGGTACTCATGCAATATAATTGCACGTGCAAGCTTCTCTCTTGAGATTTCTTGATCAAAGGTAAAACCACCAATTTGAACTTTTCCATGACCTTTTCTCTCTACTGCCAATAATTGTTGCATAATATCAACATTTCTTCGTTTCATGCACCTATCTATGTGTACATGTAAGTGTTTTGTCCCATTCTTGCTATCGGCCTTAAGCTTTCCCTTACAGTGCTTACAAATAGCATAATCTTGTCCATCTTATATGATTTTATCAAAATCATTCCAAACAACTGAAGTCAACTTTCTTCTTTTAGATATCAAGGTTCCATCAGTAGTTGAAGTACTGCCTGTAATTGGAGTTGAACCCGCACTTGGCATGGAAAAGTTTTCCCTTTCTTCTGATGTCATTTTTCTTAATATAAAATAAAGTCTATAAGTAAAACATTCAAACCTAAATTAATAACCTAAAGCTTGGATAGGGCTTGAAGCAAGGGTTTAAAAGGCAATATTGTATTTAGGTTAACCTCCAAGAATTGCAAGATGTCAACATAGTTTCCATTAATAGGAAAATAAATGTAATAGAAAAGCATCGAGGGTAGTGCAACCAAAAGACACATGCAGTTTATATGGACAACCCACAGCAAGTGAGAAGAAAATAAAAAGAAAATTAAAAAAAAAACAGAAAACAAAGCAAACAAAAGCAAACAAAGAATATTCTAAAAAGTAATAACCAGAAAACAAAAAAAAACATTCCAAGAATCATTATACAAATTATCATAAGGCCATGCAAATAAATTCTAATTTTTCAGGATTATCTCTTCCTTTAGATCCACCTAAGTTTTTGTGCTATCATAATATGGAAGCAACAAGAATGCATAATTCCTCAATGCATTTCTAGAGTCAAACAAAATTAAACTTTCATATAACCAGTAGAAAATAAATATTTCAATAATTAATGCTGGATTCCAATATGCTTCTCACATAATTTTTTATATCGACTTCTTCTTTCTATATGCAGGGGTTTTCCCAGCAGGAGTCTTGACTTTTTTACTAAGATCCTCTGTTTTTTGGTTGATATAATTAAAATCATCTTTCTACTGTGAGAAATTTTCTCTGATCTTTGGGTAAAAGTATAAATAAGAAATCCAGGTCTTTATTATTGTGTAGGCCAGAGAGAGTGGAACAGCCATAGGTTCCGGTCTTGCTATATACGAGGTTGTATGTTACTCGTCTACCATGCCATCATACATCCTAAGAGCAGCATTAGAGAGCATGATATATATCACAGGCACATGATAACAAGATTTTAATTTATAAGAAATTCTGCAATTACTTGCATATACGGAGACTCATGATAACAAGATCGTTCCTCCTCAAGGTAATAATATGGTTGATTCTTTTCAACAGAGTAAAACTATTAGACCCCTTCTCAACCTAATTTCAAGATCAGACATTGTTGTTGTACACCATTGTGGTTGTAATATCAGTGCATTATATAACCTAAGAAATTTTACTCTATGAAATTAAAAGCATGGGACATTCTGATTGCAATTCTGCAAGAGCCTCAAAACCACCAAGAAAGGGAAGCTCTTTTCAGCATCTTAGAGAAGTGCACGGATTGTTCTAAAAACTACCTATCTACTTATACAGAAAACATAAAAATAGCTGGGGTTTTATAACGACTGTTTTCCTGGTTATATTTCCCAAACAACACCACCTCTGAATAATCTACAGAGAAATCATGATTTTCTTCCTATGCATATCAATCTTCCAATTATAAAAAAAAAAAAAGAAAATAGAACTTTTAACAAAGTAGTTATGGTGAAGTAGTGATAACATTGTGCTAGTTGACATGACAGAATGTCAATATGTATGACTGAATGGGTTTGGTTATGGACCTTCTCTAATGTTTTCCTCAGATAATTGATTCTAGCAAATATTTTCACAATTTTATTTGACCCAACCCAGATTAGTAGTAAGCATTTCCAACTTAAGTATTTCTGAACACAATTTGAAAGTCATTCAATGAAGCAAAAAGTTAAAACCATGATTGTGAGAAACAACACTGTAAATTCATAAGTTCCATCCTTACCACAATGTATAGTTTAGCAACATCAGTTGACAAGTGGATTAATATCTTGATATCCATCCACCACCTCAACAACAAAAAGGTTTCAGCTACATGAGAATCTGCCTATTTTATCTAAGTTCATGCCCTCAAATAAAATTGGAAAACTTAAAAATTAACTATAATAATAATAGACTAATCAGCAAAATAAAAGTGAAAATGCTACTAGAATGCTGCTAGTATGGGTTTGTGTCAGTTTTTCTGGTTATCTCTGTCACGAGTATGAAGCTAATAGGTTAGTACACTATAACATAAATTGTTCATTATAATTATAGAACCATTCAGAAAATGCTAAAGAGAAATGGTTGTGCTTTGTTATTCCAAAGGTGGGTTTGGTTCCAGCAGAGCCATGGCAACTGCAGCATGTGTGCTTGAGTTGTTGTGGTATCATGACTAAATAACAGAGACATGAATCCTTTATAATTCTTTTTGCAGCTAACATATTCCTGGAATCCAACTGACACAAATTATGACTCCAGAATCCTGCACAGTAAGTCAGTAATATATCTAATGATTTTGTGAATCTAATTCACTCGACATACATGATTTTATTACATGCATTGAATATTATATAGGTTTTCAGTCGCTCTGACAGAAAATACTATCATAAAACTTTTGCCTGTTTTAGAGACAACACATGAAAGTTTATTGAAAAGCCATTAATATAGCAAAATATACAATCATTTAACAAACTTGGAAATAGCTATTATACAATCATATATGTTTATGAAAAGCAGCTGAAAGTTCATATGGTCCAGAGAAAACTATGAACTTAAATCTAAATGGACACTCTGCTCTTTCTCTATGGAGGGTTTTATCAGTTAGACTGCTATTGACGATAAGATATTAAGATCTGCTTAGCTCCTATTAAGATTCGCAAGAAACGGATTCAAAACCCTAAATAGCAACCCGAAAACTAATAGAAAAAAAAATCCTTCAATAATCTGAAACTGGAAATGGAAAAATCCTAAATCTCGTATCTCTTTCCCGAATTAGAAACGGAATACAACACCAAATCAAGGCATCATTCAACCAAAAAATCAACAAAAAATCTTACCGGTTTGTAGATACGTGAAGATAATAGTTGTGATTCTTGATTTCTTGTGAATATGGGATAAACAAGGATGAATCGAGAGGAAATGGATTTTCGAATGGATTATCTGATGGATTTCTCCATTGAGTGGGAGGAAAAACCCTAGCGTCGACAGGAACGAGAACTGAGAGAAGAAGACTTAAAATGAGGAGAGGAAGCTAATATTTATAAGTGGGGGGTAAAGTAGTAATTTCATATTTAGGGCGGGGCGGGGTGGGTCAAATTATTACTACACCCGACCCCGCCCCGAACTCGATTCGGGTTTTTAAAAAAATCTTGAACCCGGCCCATCCCCGATTGCCATGTTCCTATACCCGTCCCAATTCGGGCGGGTAACCCGGGAAACCCGCGAAATTGCCATTCCTACTTAGGGATTCTTAAATACAGGGTATCACTTGAGAAGTTATTCAAGATTGAGGTATATCTTGAGGTTTGTAAAGGGTGTTTGGAGCTAAAAGTCTAAGATTGTGGATTGAAACCATAATTCAATTGTATTACTTGAAAGTTTGGTTTGGAAGTCTTTAATTAATGGAACCTCAAGCTTGGGATTGAAGTTAGAGGAGAGTGGATGTAGGTCGAGTTGCGCCAAACCACTATAAAATATTGTGTTTGCATTCTCTTTTCCCTACTCATTAATTTATATACAATTATTTTTATATTATTTTATTATATATTTGCATATAATTGTCTCTTAAATTCACATAATTTAAATTTACAAAAAAAGATCATCACTTTATTCACCCCCTTACAGGGTGATTACCATATATTAGATTAGTCTAATTTTTCTAACACTTCCCACTAACCAATTATTGTCATATCATATAAGATTGTTAAGAAGTACAAATTAAATAAGAAACTTCCTATGCTTAAAGTTCAAGCCTTTGATGATGCCTATGCAGATGTTATTGGGAAAATTTGGAGGCTTAACCATTATAAAATGATGATAAGAGACAAAAGAAAAAGCAAAGAAACTCAAGGAAATACTCAATTAGAAAAGAAGGTGAACAAAGTATAAAAACAAAGAGGGCATGATGGAACCTAAGTGTAGTCCCATTCATCGGGTATTTGGACCATAGTGATGTTCTAGAAGTCTAGGCAAAGGAAAATGATTTTATATTTTGAAATCAATCATGTCTCGTTTAATAATTAAGCTATTTGTTGTGTACACTTTCATTTTTTATTTTTATTTTTAATAAATAAAATGGGTGATTTTAAATTTATCTTTTTTTTTTTTGGGTGTTTGAAAATTTTCTAATTATCCTTGTCATTTTCAGCCTTCCTATAAATTGAAGATCAAGACGAGAAGAGAGATTATTGAGGTGGGGCACTTTCATTCCAACCTCATCTCCCATTATTTAAATGTATTTTCTTTCCATCTCCAACTTGTATTAGGGTGGGTTGGATTGGATTGGGTTAGGGAATTTTTGGCACCTTTTAAAAAAATTATTATCTTTTTAGAAGTTCTAACATATTAAAATAAATTGTAATTTACAAGTAGATTAATTAATTAATTAATTTCTTTTTATTTTATATATATGGGAAATAGCTATATTTTTATTTTAAATATATTAAAAATTAAAAGGAAAATAAATAAATAAATATTTATTTAATTTATTATTTATATGGGAATATTGAGTAGTCAAACTTGAATTAGGTTTTTTCAAAAAAATTCTCAAATTTGTTTTTGATTTATTTATAGTACCCTCCCAAATCATTTTTATTAGAAAAAAGGTGGGGTGGGCCATTGCATCATCATTAATTAGGGTTGAGGTTATAGTTTATAAGGTGTTCCAAAGTCGCCAAATGGGTTGGACTACCTAGTTTGGCTCATGGCTCAACACACCAAAAGATCAGATTGGATTGGTCTGATCTAATTACTGTAGTGGGTTGTACCAGCTCAACCCGGTCCTTAGGGTCATGTTGAGCTTAAGGGCACAATCCACCCTGTTAGCTCATCATGTCTTTTTTGAAAGGTTAAGTAAAGTGACTGCCAACTTAGTTGGAATATATTCAAATTATAGATACTTTTTTTTTTCTTCATTTTTCATGTAATTTGTTAAAATATTTAATAAAAGAATTACATTTTTTATACTTCATTTTCTTTTATATTTTAACATTTTAAATTTATTGTTATTATGATCAACAACACATCCAAATATGATTTTTTTTTAAATTAAAATTGATACATACATTACAATTACAAACTTGATAAATATGAAAAAAAAAAAGTATAATTATTTAAGATGTTTGAAGTAAAAAAAAGAAATTCCATTTAATAATAAAAAAATTATAGGACAATACAATGACTTAAAAAAATAATTTAACTATTAACAAAGTTAGGGTTATCTATCGAAACAACCCACTAGGACAATCCATTGGCACAACTTACCAACACGACCTATGACATGGCCCTCGACTTGACACGACATGCCACAATTGGCTCACAATCTCATGGGTTGCGCTAGGCGGCCCATTTGGCTTGTGTGGGTTGACACAACATAACATGATTTTCAATTGAGTTGTGCCACGACACATTGACCCATAAAAGCCTATTAAACATTGGGCCGTTCTAACCCAATATGACTCATTTAACACCTCTGTTATAAGAAAGTGTTAAAAAGAAAAAAAGGAAAAAAAATGATAATTTTATGAATTCACAATCTTCAATATTATTAAGGTTAGAGTAAAAGTCAAACTTTACAACCATAAGATAATCTAAGATCTTTCCCCGTATCCACTCCTAATTTTTGTACAATTCAATCAAATTAATATATTTTATATCCATGTTACGATTAAAATTAGTAATAAAAATAAACATGATTTTATCCACCAAAATACTAATAAGGTCAAATTTAATGTCTAAAAACATACATTGTGAAAATCATTAGAGTGTTTTTATATAAATAAAACACTAAGCTCTCCTATGGTTATCATATCTTATTATTATATAAAGAATGATCAGTTTCATTCTTGCAAAGATAATAATAATAAAGTGCTTCTAGATTTTGTAGTATCATATTTTATTATTATTAGTGCACTTATATATCTTGGTAGTCGTAGTCTCATATATTATGCTATTTATATGAGGCATTTAACATTAATTTTTTTATTCAAAAAAATCAAAGTTACAATTACTTGAATATGCAGATACAAGATATATTTTACATCCGATAAATTCATCATAAAAAGGTATGTATTTACTTATAATGATATAATTATTTCATGAAGATTCGCCAAGTGAACAATAATGACTGTCATTAATTCATTAAGAAATATTCGTAATATATAAAGAAAGTTGTGACTGTACACTATTTAAATTTGTGATTCAACAAATTCAGGAATTATGTAAACTATCATTATTTAAAGACAACTCAAATATAAAGAAATAAGATCAATATATAAGATTAAAATGCATAATAATATCAAAGACCAAAATATAAAAAATTTAAATTAAGTACGAATAATTGATTTGTACAATTGATCATCCAAAGTATATGATAAAATCAATATCATTAAATGAAAGTGTAAATAGTAAAACTAAGATATAAAATAATGAAATCAAAGTATTGATTAAAAGCAACAATGTTTTTTTTAAAGTAATTTAGATTGAAAAACCACTTATAATATTTTCGAGAAAACACTTGATATTTAATTCCCGTAAATATGTTTTCAATATAAAAAATGCAGTAAAAATAAACATTATTAAACTCACTCTCGAGAAAACATGTCGATATGTTACATATACATGTCATCCACGCAAATTGATAACCATTTTATGATAAACACCGAAGCAAGAAGCAATAAAACAATGAATACGTGCGTTACGATATTGTCTATCGAAGCCATTGATGGGGCTTCAAGAAAACAGTAACGTTTTAAACAAACTATGTGTAGTTTAGGTGTCAAATCTATGTGTAAACATCATGATGGCGACAAAAGAGCAGTGGCGTGGAAGCCATTCCCACTGTTTAATCTCCATGATGCACATGACTTGCACGTTTAGGAAAACACAGTAGATGACAGCCTCTCCACCGTGCATGCACGTGCATGTATGCTCCGTGCCGCATTCATCCATGCATGCCACGCACCCATACCCGTGCCATCCATGTGTTCACACATCATGAACAAAATTGAATTTTTAAAAAATATTCAATATTTCCAAAATAAAGAAAAAGGGAGATATTTGTATGAAAAGAACATTTTTTTTTGGAGGTATTGAACTACTCATAATTTTAAATATAAAAGACCAGTATCATATATATATATATATCTATATATATATATATATATATAATCAGGCACTCTTATTTATTTTTTTCTTAGTTTTTCTAATTTTTATTATTAAAATATAAAAAATTAGGGTATTTTTTATAACTAATTTTTAAAATAGTTTTTAAGAACGGTTTTTGAAAATTATTCTCTAATGTTTTGTAAAATAAAAGTTCATTTGAAAAATTAAAATATTTTTAATTAACTTATTTTTAATATTTTTAAATATGTTTAAAAAATAAATTTTTTATGTCAAATGTTTTATTTTTATTTATTTTATGTATTTGTATAATATTTTTTAAAATAACCCTAAAAAAACAAGTAAAAATTATAAAAAAATTTATCTCAAAACACTCCGTTTTCTATTCTAAAAATAGAAACAAAAAACCTTTTTTTTTTTTTTTTTTGTGTAATGCGGTTTTTTTTAATTTTTTTTATTTTAGATAACAGAAAATTGATTTGCCAAACAAATTTTTAATTTTTTATCTTATTTTTTATTTTTTTTAAATTGTAAAATAATTTTTTATTATCAAACATGTCTTATACTATATGATTCCAAACAAAATAATATCTAAATCATTTCTCAATGAATTTACTAACAATTTTATATAATTATTAAACCAAAAAATAGGAAAATCCAACCCATATATTTTCTCATCATTTTCTCTTATGATTTTTTATTATATTTTTCTTTAAATTCTTCACATATTTTAGATCTATGAACTCTTCATGCTAGTTGAATTTGATGCCTCAAACAACCATCCCAAGTCATTTTCAATATGTTTATTTCAATGAATCATGTGTAGAAAAAGTATACCATGGAAAATTATAAGAGAAATATTTTTTTTTCCACTAATAAATATTGATTTTAGATTCCACAAATTTCAAAATCATATTATTTTTCCATGTGACAAAATTAAACGTTGACTTCGCAACTTTAATTCGATGATTTATCCATTTTTAAACTACTTAAGAAGGTTCTAATAAGAAAAAATCAAGTAATTTAATTAAAATAGTAACTAGAATCACCAAAATAGACCTAATCAAACATTCAATTCAACTACCAATAAATTCTTAGACCCCCGTCTCTATCTTCCTCTTACATGCAAACAGAAATATTTGCATCTTACCCTAAATTTCGACTTTATACATTGAACTTGTACTTTATTTTTTATGGATATTTTTATATTCTAAAAAGTCTAATAAAAATTTATTTAAAAAAAAATTTAATTAGAAGTATAACTTTTTCAATGTTATAGGCAGTTTTTCAAGGTCAAGGGCAACTTTTGAGGATGCAAACTTCAAAAACGAGTCCTCCACTTCCTAATGTAATTCATTTACTCTTGAACTTTAAAAAATAAAAATAAAAATCCTACATTTTCAATTTTTAAAAATAAATATAAAATATTTAAAAATATCAAAACTATCCATATTTTAAAGAATTTTTAAAATATAATTTATAAATATAAAATTGATTTCATAATGAAAATATTCCGGAGAATAAAAAAGCTTGTATTTTTTCTTAAAAATTATTTGAGTTATGTGTGATTTAAAAAAAAAAATGAAGGAAAAATGTAAAAGCAAGTTAAGAAAAAAAACATTTTATATGTTATTTTTAACTATTTTGAATTTTTTTTAAAATAATGAGAAAACATATAAGGTAATTAATTTTAATTATATTTATTATTATTATTTTTATAATTTAATAATTTTTTTATTTTCTTAATACTTTGGGGAATTAAATATGACCGTAAAAATATTTTTAGAAAATAATAAATTGGTTATTATTTTTTAATAAAACATTTTTATAGCACCATTTTTAGATTTATTATTCCATCTTCTCCTACTTAATATTTGTAATTTCGGAAAAATTACGTCATAAATAACAAATGAATTTATAAAATAAATTTCCGAAAATGTCAAAACAAATTAGGTGGATTTAAGGTGACCTACCACCAATTGACCGGGCCAAATGACCCCCACCGATTATAACCTACAGCTCACACATAGACGAGAGAACACCAAAAGTCGTAGCCACCGTCCGATGTGCCCTCAAATCGCGGAGATCTGTTCAAAATCACATGCCTGGAGCGTGACGTCTTCGACCATGACCGTATACGAACAAAACCCGCTGCTGCCGTTCACAACCACAGCCGCCTCTGGCCGACAAGTGTGCGCCGCCTTAGATGAGCACGTGTCCAAAGCCATCCCTCTTGTCGTAACACGTGCTGGACGCAGCAGTCACGTAAGTGGAAATTAGCAGAAAAAACAATAAATGGAATCGAAAATTGAGGTGGCTTCTAGAGAAAGGTAGAGGGAATGAGACTAAAGGGACTGAGACCAAGTACATTGAACAGCTCACACTAATAGTGAATTGTCTAAAATGCCCATGGGATGTCGAGGAAACTTCTCAAAGGGGTCTCTGTTTGATCCTCCAGTGGGGCCCGGTGTAGCTTTTACTGACATGTGATTGGCCCGTTTGGTCAAGAAGTCAAACATCTCGGGACCGATCACAACCGTCCGATTCACCCTTAATAAGATTTAAAGGAGTTCTCTTTTCAACCGTTAGAATTCTTGCCTAAGAGGTTTGATTGCATTTAAGAGGTGAAATTTTCAAGGCTTAAAAGAGTAAATTTATAAAATCATTAAAATATAATATTAAATTAAATAAATTTAAAAGGAAATAACCAATGATTAAAAAAATTAATTACAATTTAATTTATTGGAACGATTCTAAATCACTCACACGGTCATACACAAGCTTCATAGGCTGACTATTTCAAAAGTCCAACCAATACTAAAACGCCATTGGTCTAGAATTAACAAAGTCAAAACTATAGACAAATCATGTCCGATCAAAAGAATCCTTCACCGTTGATATAGTGGACCAAAATAACTATTTTGCATATGGGTTGAGATTTTTGTGGGATTCAGTGGAATCCTAATCCTTAAGCAACAAATTATTAAGGATGAAACCAGACAAATAAATAAAAATATAAAAAGAGGTGGGACCCCAAATCCACCAACTTGCTGATAAAGCAAGGGCTTTGATTACATCATGTGGGCACATGCCACATGGGTGGGCATCAAGTCTAGTCTTCCTTCCATCTATTATGAAATCTAGGCATAAGTGAAGATCTTATGCTTATCATTATTCCAACAACAAGATAATATATAATAATAAATATATTAATGGAAAGATAAATAAAAATATTATAAAAAATTAGAACCTTTAAAATAGTATTTGGAGGTAAAAGTTCTTTGGATATCCTCTATATGATTTATTCATATTATAATAACAATAATAATAATAATATTATTATTATTATTATTATTATTATTTAAATATATTAATTATTCTTATTTTTAGTAAAAATATTTTTAAATAAAAAATTAATTATTCAATCAAATATAGAAGTCAAACACCATCCCAAACAAAAACTAGTTATTTTATATTTTATTTTACAAAAGTAATGTTGCATTAGAAAGGTATTTGTAAGAAGAAAAGAAGGAAAGTGATAAAGAAAAAAGAAAATTTAAATCTAATATTATTTTTTCATATTTCTTAAAATCATATTTTTTTTTAAAATATTTTTATTATAGTTGAGTATTTTTTTTAATTTTTTATTTAATTTTCCTACCATTTTTCTAATCCAAATTGACTCTTACCTTGTTGGTTGAAGCAATAATAGGTGGATGCAATGTTATTCCTAGAAAAGAATATTGTATTAAATATTTTTTATTTTTATGGTAATAATGAAATCTCTATTTAGTAAATGAAAAATAATTTTAATATTTTTAAAATTCTAATTAAATAAAATTATTTTTCATTATTTTTATGAATGTTCGAATAATAATTATTGAGCTATTTAGATCGATGGCAATAAATATAAAAAATAAAAAATATTTATACCATCTACTTTTTATCATTATTTTTAGTAGAAAAATATGTTAATTTTTAGGAGGAATATCTGATTTATATATAATCTTTGTTATTACCTTTTAAAGGTAATCATTTCCAAAGGTGACATAGGTGAAATATTCCCATCTAATGTTAATACTCCATAATTTTCTCGACAAAGTGACGTGGGTTTCAACCATAAAAACAAAGAGATTAGAAAAAACTAAGCAATGAATACATAATCAGATCATAAAACCCTAAAAATAAGAAAAACGGTTTAGATTATTCTTATAAGTTTTGGCTTTTAAACTAAAACCCTAAAATTAGATTATGTCCCAATTGACAAGAATAGAGGTGCATTTTCCGTAGTTACTAGTGGACATGAGGGCATTTGCGTCTTTTCATTGCTCGGATTCCTGGCCGGTGAAGCAATAAGAGGAAAGACAGCTTCTGAGGAAATCGCAGAGGGGACAGAAAGCGAAGCCAAAGAAGAAACCTAAAATTTCTCTCTCTAGAATTTCACACTCTAGATTCAACAATAGCTCTTTTGACTCTCTTTCGTTGAAAAATTAGGGTTAGGGGTTTTCTAATTTTCTTCAATTTGGGGCTTGATTTTGACCTGTTTCTGACCAAATTGTATATATCATAGTGGTGATTGTTAGAGTTTTTTTTGAGGGGTTTTGGATCTGGGTCTTGTGTGTAATTGCTTGAAATTCAGAAATTGATCTGGGTTTGTTGTGAGGAAGCCATGGCTGTTCCGACAATTGCGTTGTACGCGAGTCCACCGAGCAGTGTTTGCTCGGCGTCGCACCCTTGCCAGATCAACTCACACTCCTCGCACGATTTCGAGCTGAATTCGAGATCTTCGTCGTCGGCGACGGCGTCTCCATCGCAGAGGCCGGCCATGGGGGGTCTCTCGTGCCTGTTCTCCTCGCCGGCGGTGAAGCACGCCGGCGGCGAAGAGTTGGGGTCGATGTGGCACGACAGGGGCGAAGAGCTGAGCAGCTCCTTCTGCTATTTGGGATCGTCGTTGAAACGAGATCGGAGCGAATCAAGCCCGGTCTCGGTGTTTCAAGGCCCGGTTTCGTGTAGCAGCAGCGTTGGTGGGTCGTCCAGAAGCCCCCCGATGAGAATTGCCCGCGAAAGGAGCGGCGGCGATGGGGTTTCCAGGGTTGGAACCAGTGGGTTGTTCAGTGGATTTGTTAGAGGGGCTCTGGGTTCCTATATCGATTATGATTCGCCCACCTTTGAGATTGGTGGTGGTGCCCTCAATGCGGATTCCTCATCAGTTCTGGTAGATGAATTGACCTTCAATATGGAAGATAATTTTCCGGACAGTAACTCCGAGCCTCATGTGAAAGATTTGCTCTTGGGTGCTCAATTGAGGCACAAAATATTCTCTGAGGATTTCGTTGTCAAGGCTTTTTACGAGGCCGAGAGGGCGCATAGAGGGCAGGTATAATTTTGGTCGTGAATTTTGAAATAGATTTTCTGGTTTTTTGGATGTTTGAATTTATGATGATGGGTATCCTATTGCCCTTTTTGTAGATGCGAGCCAGTGGGGATCCTTATTTACAGCATTGTGTGGAGACTGCCGTCTTGCTGGCGAAAATTGGTGCGAATTCAACCGTCGTTGTTTCGGGGCTTCTCCATGATACCCTTGACGATTCTTTTATGGGTTACGATGATATTTTTGGGACTTTTGGAGCTGGGGTTGCTGATTTGGTTGAAGGGGTAAGAGGCATACTTAGAATCTAAGTATTTGTGCTTAAAGATACTGTTTGCTGCTGAAAATTGATTGTGGTATTTTTTTTTGTTAATGTTCAAAGCCCTTTTTCTAAAGGAATCTTCTTTGGAGCATTTACAGACATGATTACTGTTGATGACCTATTCAATTGAGATATAAAGGAATCAGATGTGAACTAGTTAAAAAAGTGCTTATGATCTAAGTTTTATGTTAGATTTACATCAATGCGGAAGTTGGAGTCTGATATGATTAATAGATCACTTGGATTATGTGTAAATAGGTTATAGTTGTAGCTGTTATATTACTTATGTGGTTGGCTTGAATTAGAATCACAAATTCACAGTGCTCCATCTTCGAGATATTCTTAGACTTACATCATTTTGTCATGGAATATTTTGCCATGAGGTGTGAATTAATGATTGTGTTCTAAGATTAAAAAATATTTTTATATGTTTATGTTTTATTTCAATGGAAGATACAAGGTATAATGTTTGGTATAGATCGTGTGGTTAAGTAGTTATTGTTTTGTTTTCATCCTATCAATTGCTTCTTGTGGTAATAAAGAAATGATTAAAGCGTAACATCTATTATGGTGTTCTTTTCCACGGCTAGAGACACTTCTAAGTTGGCATGATTTTTGTTTGGGAAGAAAACATGAGAAGGTATGGGAAGCTGTTTCTGTGTGCATTTTTTGAATGATTTGGAAGGAAAGAAATCCAAGAGCGATCAAAAGCTTAAATGAACAAAGTAACCTTTTAGTATGGGTTTGGTTCTACATAAAAGAAAGCATAATGCCTTTGATTTGTAGATTGGTTGCAATTGTTCCGTGGGGGAATGTTGTTTTTTTGTGTTATCTCTTTTTTTATATTGCCATTTTGTACCCTTTGTTAAGTCTTGTGTACTTAGATGTCTGTTATGTCAATCACTATTTTTCCATGTTACTCCTTTTTTTATTTGTTTTTGCTGGTGGTGGAGGCAGGCATGGTTTCCAGATTTTAAGGTTATATTAATGTGGACCTTATGGTACTGTGTCTCTTAGTGATTCTACTTTCCTTGTGTTTTCCTTGCTTAACAAACAATGACAGGGACCACTAACATGCATTTTGTACTGAAACTTGATAAGATCTCATGATTTTTAAAGAGTTCATACTTTTGTAGTGTAAATTGGCAATATTATTTATTGGATTTTGAAATTTTTAAACATTTTCCTCAGTTTGCTTCATGATACAAGCAGTTCATAAGATATAGTTTTTGTTCCTAGTAAAATCATTGCATGTTTATTTTGGTATAATATACTGATAAAATATTCAATTTTTTAGGCTTCTAAATACCATTTGATGACATTTGTTAGGTGTCTAAGCTAAGTCAATTGAGCAAGCTAGCACGTGATAACAATACAGCAAGTAAAACGGTTGAGGCAGATCGATTGCACACCATGTTCCTTGCCATGGCAGATGCCAGGGCTGTCCTCATAAAGTTGGCAGATCGATTGCATAATATGATGACACTGGATGCATTGCCTTTGGGCAAGCAACAGAGGTTTGCTAAGGAAACTCTGGAGATATTTGTGCCATTGGCCAACCGGCTAGGAATCTCTACTTGGAAGGAACAACTAGAAAACCTGTGTTTCAAGCATCTCAATCCAGATCAGCATAAAGAACTATCCTCCAAGCTTGTGAAGTCCTTCGATGAGGCTATGATTACTTCTGCTAAAGAGAAATTAGAGCCAGCCCTTAAGGATGAAGCCATTTCTTACCATGTTTTATCTGGGAGACACAAAAGCTTGTATAGCATTTACTGCAAAATGTTGAAGTATGTCGTCCGTTTCTCTTCCCGTATTTGTCATACTATATGTTTTCATAAAATTCAGACTTGGAAAGTAATTGCTTTTGAATTGTGCAGAAAGAACATGACCATGGATGAGATACATGATATTCATGGATTACGATTGATTGTTGAAAATGAGGAAGACTGTTATAAAGCACTTGGAGTTGTTCACCGATTATGGTCTGAAGTGCCTGGAAGGTTCAAGGACTATATAAAGCATTCCAAGTTTAATGGGTAAGTTAGGGATGAAAGTGATTGTGCATTATTTTATGTGTTTGTTTGTTTCCCCCTTTTTTTTTTATTTTTTATTTTAATTTGTAGGTACCGATCTCTTCATACGGTGGTGAGGGGTGAAGGCATGGTTCCACTTGAAGTTCAAATCCGAACAAGGGAAATGCATTTACAAGCCGAGTATGGATTTGCAGCTCATTGGAGATACAAGGAAGGTGACTGTACGCACTCTTCATTTGTGCTTCAGATGGTTGAGTGGGCTCGATGGGTGGTCACTTGGCACTGTGAGACGATGAGCAAAGATCAATCACCTGTTGGCTATGATAATTCCATCAAGCCACCCTGCAAGTTCCCATCTCATTCTGATGGTTGCCCATTTTCTTATAAACCGGACTGCAGCCAGGATGGACCTGTCTTTGTCATCATGCTGGAGAATGATAAGGTTTGCTTTTGAAATTTCTATATTTATTTTAGAAAAAATATTCCTCTGATGACCAGGTGGGTCCACTTGAGACGACTTCATTATGCCAATACCATTTCAATTCTATTCCAGTCAAACTTGGTTTGATTTTGAGGCCTTGATTTTATGTAAATACCTCATGCTGATATTGTATCATCCATCAGTAAACCATATCCATTTCTTCCATTTTCTCACTCTGGATCGACCAGTTCATGAATACTAAGCAAAACATTTCTGGGTTTGTGAACGTTGCAGATGTCGGTCCAAGAATGCCCTGCAAACTCAACCATAATGGATCTGTTGGAAAGAACCGGGCGGGGAAGCTCAAGATGGACGCCCTATGGGTTTCCAATCAAGGAAGAACTGAGGCCACGGCTGAACCATGAGGCTGTGAACGACCCCACTTGCAAACTGAAGATGGGGGATGTGGTGGAGCTAACTCCAGCCATACCAGACAAGTCTTTGATAGTGTACAGGGAAGAGATCCAGCGGATGTATGAGCGGGGCGTGAGCGTATCGAGCAAATGGTCTGCAGCTAGTAGCATGGTTGGCTGGAGAAGTTAACCTTTGGTTTGTCTGTTGGTTTCTACCCTTATAGAGTGCATTACCATTCAATGATAATCATTCTTGTATATACATGATAGATATTTGTACAGAAGAGCTTTATGGTTCTGGTATGAGTGGAAAATTGACTAACTTAGATTGACCAAGGACCAAAAGTTTGATCTCCAGCTATTGATTCATCGATATAATAGAATTCTACCTTGCCTCAGTCCAATTTGGTGTTTCCTTTTATTTTTTTTTAATTTTATTTACATGCATCTTGATTGGAGTATTGCTTTTGAGAAACCTGCTTGATATGATCATATTTGGGAAGCGAAGCAAATTCCTCATTTTTTTTTTATTTTTTTAATTATTCTTAGTTATTACTTTATTTGACCTTTTTAATCTTTTATTTCTTTTAAAATGGTATAAAATAAATTGTAATAAAAAATAATAAATTTCTAAAGGAATGCTTTATCCTTTTTTTTAGTTCTAATAAATGAAACTTAAAATTAAATATAATAATTAGGACGATAAAAAATTTAAAGATAAATATCAAAATTAATATCTAAGATAAATTATAATAATTAATATAAAAAATGCTAGATGAATTGTATTTGTATTATACAATTAGTACAATTTTTTTTAAATTTTTTTAAACTAATCCAAGTTTATTAATCTGTTTCACAATGGTGTTTCCACACTTTTAATAAAAAAGTATTTAAAAGTATTTTTTTTTTTTAAATTAGATGTCTGACAAAATTTAATAAATATTTTTAAAAATATAAAAAATCGTAATGTTTTATAAAAAAAATTCTTGATAAATAATTTTCCTAAAAATACTTTTCAAGAAAATAATTCCCAGTGAAAATATTGAGAGATTTCACTAACAAAACGAGACATGACTGACATGATCTTATTTTCATCTTTTAAATGCTAGTTTCTTAAAGGTTAAAAGTCAGAAGCATGAGAAGCATATTCCATTAAAGACAACAAATTACACCAATTATTGAATATTCTTATGATTTTGAAAGAAATATAGATCTTTCCACCCAATTCCTACTACAATTTAGGGTAACAATACCTTGATGAGAAGAATTCCTAAACATCGGATAGATCTCCTAAACATCTAACATAATAAATTTTCACCTTGGGCGTTTAGCTCCAATGGGAAATGATACCCTTTGAGGAGTGTGCTGGGGCAAATCTGTCCTCCCTTCCTGGGAAGCGTGGGAGGGATCAGCACCTTCTTCGTCTTCTTCTGTTTCTTCCACTGCTTGGGCTGTTCTCTTCTTTGGGATAGCTAGTTGGTAGTTCGGGCTGATCAATGTGTCCTGTTCAGGTGGGAGAGGGATTCCAGGCCCTGCAATTGATTTTGGCAGTGGGATCTTGTTCCTGTTTCTAGCCAACTCTAGAAGGACCTGATGAATGGAACAGTTAGATTATATATGCTATAGACATATTGATATGGAATAACACTGGTAATTAACCAAATACCGGGTCAGAGAAGAGAGGAGAGGAGTCAGGATTCCCACAGACCTAAGTCTCAGTCTGAATTGGGTCTCACAGACTGAGAGGAAATGGGAATAGGAAAAGTAAAGAAGAAAATAAAGTGTGAACATAATCTCTCTTTCACTCTTCCCCTTGCTTTTCTTTATATGTCAAACAGAAAATGTAGATTTCCAACACATAAATTTCTCCTAGACTTCATCATGTTTGTTTCCATTCCTTTCTATCACTAAAACTAAACCATAAAATATTGAAATTCCTTCGAATTTTTTTCCCTCGCCTTCATAGACTAAAAGCCTCGCCAAGCAACCAAAAAACAAAAAGAAGAAAAAATGTTGAGCAGAATCATATTCCTGGAAGAGATTATAAGGATGGGTTAGCGGTATGAGTGGTAGAATCCACCATTTCTTACTATTAACAAGCCCATCCAATGTAATATGGGAGATGAGATTAAAAAAAGGAGGAAACAGGAAATTAGGGAAACAAATACCAGATTTTGCATGGTTCATCAGATTCCAATTCTCATAGGGTACAAACAAACAAAAGCAGTGACAGAAAAAACATGATATTCTTACACTAGGTTGTTACTTAAACCCAAAATGAAAAATTAGTTGTCAACAAATTAGGTGCTTTTTTTATGACCTTTTTTTTGGTTAAGTGATTTCTTTTCTATGAAGAACAAAAAATTGTTGTTTCCAACCTCAATACTTTTCCATTTGAATCCCAGAAAAAAATGAGGGAAAGGAAAGAAAACGCTAAAAACAGCATTGTTTTTCAGCAATGTAAAGAACAAATTCTAAATTATTTTTTTAGCACTGTTCTCCCCTTCCCACCATACTAAACAACATCCAACCCAAGCCTAAACTTGCTCAACTGGCAACATGCCTATAATCAACTTTTGCTTTGTCACTCAACCAGAATCCCAATCTCTAAAGCTTGCATCATATCCAATTAAGCTTTTGTTCAACACCCAAGTTTGATAGGTACAATACTCCACAATTAAACCTGCATAAACTGATACAAGTGAACCCCATTTGTCTAAAGCCTTGACCTTCAAAACAAGAAATGATACCCAATTCAATTTGTTTTGAGAATCCAACAATCAAAATAAGATCAAGAACATTGTAAATTTAGCATAACAAGGAAAACTATTAAAGGCCCAGGCTTCAAAACAAGTTCAATATCAAGAACATGAAAAATTTAGGAAAATTACCTCTCTTGCTGGGGGCTGAGAGAAGCTGAAGTTGACTTTAGACTGAATTGCAAGCTTCACATCATCACAGTCAATTGCAGGCTTACTGGCATGCTCTGAATATACCTGGGCATCAGTCAAAACATCCACAACATACCGATACCACAGCTCCAGAAACTGGTGTATAACTCGAGGCTCATAGTCATCAACACCCATTGATTTCAGCAGTGATTTCACAATCTTTGCATCCCTTGGCAAGTCCTCATCTCCCTCTGCCATTCTCTCAACTGCCCCTTTCACACGAATCAATAGCCAATATTAAAAAAACTCTTTCTTTACACCAATTATATGTGCAGTGAGTGTTTTCACATGAACCAATCATGAACATTCAGAATTTTCCTTCGCACCAAACAGATAAAACTAGCAAAATAAAATTCAACACTCAAACGAAAATACAGAAAATTTGAAAATTAACTTTGAATCATCAACAGACTTCGGGCAAATTTCTTGGACGTAAAGAGGCCAAAGCGAAACTAAGATTTTGGACTGTTATAGACTATATTAAAAAAATTCTTCCTTTACACGAATTATAGGTACAGTAAGTGCTTTCAGATGAACCAATCATCACTATTCACAATTTTCCTTCGCACCAAAAAGATAAAACTAACAAAATCAAATTCAATACTAAAACGAAAATACAGAAATTTTGTAAATTAACTTTGAATCATCAAGAGACTCGGGGCAATGTTCTTGGACGTACAGAGGCCAAATCGAAACTAAGATTTTGGATTTTTCGAAACGCATCGTTTCATCTAGGGCTTTACATCCCAGATCCATGGTGAGAGAAAGAGAGAGCTTTGCTTACCGGTAAGGGATGATTGGGCGGAAAGTTTTTCCGGAGCAGTACAGGTTCAAATAATCGGCGAACTATGGGGAAAAGGAGAATCGCCGGCGACGACTTGAGCGGCGATGACAGTATTGAATGGGAGGAGAGTAGGGATTCGCCCTAAGCAGAAAAGAAAAATACCAAACGCACCCTCCTCAGGTTTTGGGTAATATCAAGGATACCCCTGTACTTTTCGGGAAATTTCATGTTGGGGGAGGCCCAAATACGAAAAAAATTTCTCAATTAAATACAAAATTCTCAATCCTTTTTACAATATTTTTTTAAAAAATTCTCAATTATTTTCGTCAAAAATTCTTGAAAAATTATTTTTAATAAAAAAATTTACTAAATAGTTTTTTGAGATTTAAAAAGTCTTGGATATATTTGATACGAACGTAAATGATAATAATCGAATGTTTTAAAATATTTAATTTATTGGGTTAATTTGTTTTTGTGTAAGTCGGTTAAAACTAGATTAAAGAATTGATATCAAATTCAAAAGTTAAGCGATAAAAAATGATTTTAAATTATTTTAAAAATATAATTTTGTTTGAAAATTCAAATATACAAGTGAATTGATTTATTTTTATTTTTATGTTTTGCAAAAACAAAATTTTTTAAGAAACTCTTTGCTTAAAATTAATTTAAGAGAAGTAAAAATATATATGTATATATTTAAAAAAAATAATATATGAGTGAGAAAAATATTACTTCTTATAAGCTTTACTTTACTTTACTTTATTTTCTTAATTTAGTTTTTCAATGGGGTTTAGATTTATTTTTTATTTTTTATTTATAATATGACTCAAATATTGTCCAAATCATAATGAAAAAAAATCATCATACATTGGCCACAAAGAATCCATCAATCCAAACACCAAATTTCAATTATTCCTACATTCACTACTACATGAAAACAAACATTAAAATCCATTATTAATTCCTCTATCTCCAAAAGAATTCTTGAGCAGACTCTTGCCATGAGAGCACAAGCACAAGCATCACCAGCACAGCAGCTAGTCCCCATGATGAGCTCCCAATTCTCAGCACCCATGACGGATCTGGAGATGGAACTGCACCCGAAGAAGACGACGATGAAGATGAAGATGATGATGTTATTTTGATGCCTATTATAAGGCCTGCAAGAACCATAGGAAGAAGAAAAGCACTTGACGAGCTCAAGAACCTTGCCTCATAATGTGTATTGTACAGTGGTGAAAGCACTATTGAAGAAGCCAAGGCAAGAGCCATGGCTAGTGCTCTTGTACTAGAAATGCTTTTGCTTAGGCTTTGGCTTGTGTGAGTAGTGTAGGGAGCCATTGATCTCAATATGCCAAAACCCCAAGTTGAAGTTGGGGTTTTATGGAGGAGAGGGGGTGGAGGAGAGGAAGAAATCTAGGTGTAAAGGTCGAGAATTGAGTGGGGGAAAGGGGGATGGAGTCCAAAAAGTTAAAAAGATAAAGGTAAAATATGAATTGAATAGTGGGAAAAATGAAGGGGATCTTGAAAGAAGTATTGGGAAGCAAGGTATCTTTAGGTGTGGGAATGAGTGTGTTCACACCAAAGCCATTGGTGTTGGTGAGATAGATATAGTCATTTGCTTTGGAAAATTGGCATGCAGCTGTTTGTTTCCAAGTTGGAGGAGGAAATGTTAAAGGATCTTTCTATAAAAAGAAGGTAAGAAAAGTTGATAGAAAGTGTTTGTTTTAATAATTTAGTTTTATTTCTTTTTTATAATTTTATTATATATATATATTTCTTTCTACTTTATTTCCTTTCATTTTTAGTAACTGTACATAATTTTAAAGAATTCAACTTATCTATTTATAAATTATATTTATTTTAATATAATTAAAAATATAAAATAATAACTCAAAATTTTTAAAGATAACGTGCTCGTAAAGTATATACAAGAGAGTTTGTGAGGTGGGATAGTCATATAAAATATCTTAAAGTTGGAATTAGTAACTATGACTTTTGATATGAGGTTTAACTCATTCAATTAGTTCGTAATCTTCTTAAACTCACCTGCTACTCATTCCTATTGACAATGATGATGTTACGAGACTTTTTTTTCTTTTCTTCATTATGGTATTTTTTAGAAAAAAAAAAAACCAAAAGACTTTCACAAGAAACCATAGTTACCTTCCTTTTATCTTAGGATTTTCTTTTAAGTTACAAGTTGTTTTAATAAAATAACCTAAATAAAAACTCTTTTTAATCTACTTTTAAATCAATTTTTAAAAATAAAAGTCTTTTTCTTAGGGATTAATCATTTTTTATATCTATGCGGTACATTTTATGAAAAGAACTTATGATTCAAAGGCAAAAAAAGAAAACTTAATATGAAATCTAAAAAAACACTTTTTAATATTTTGGATTAAACAATTTCTTGTAATAGGAAGGTTTTTTTTTTTTTTTTTTTTTGTGTTTATAATATTAATATTATCTTTTGAAAGTTATGATTTTAACTACACTTTTTAACTTTTACCATAAAAATCAAAATTTACATTTAGAAAACTTGTAAAAAGTAGATCCAAACAAACCAATAAAAAAAAAACTATATATAATAATGCACAAGTTCCATCTACTTAGGAAAGTAAAAAGAAAATCAAAGAAGCACTCATCCCAAATCACAGTGTGGTGTGCTTCCTAAGGCAAGCAAATATTCCCATCACAAGGATTTGTTTTCCCCTTTTGTTTTGATATAGTAGTGGGGTAAGTAAGTCAAGCAACCCATATGTCCATTGTTTTCAATTGTAGGTTGAGTTTTGTTTCTTTCTACCTTCTTTGAAAGTTGTTAAATGTTGTATCATGTGAAGTTAATTGGTCGAAAGACTTGTACAATATATTTCTCTTTCAAAATCTTCACAATCTTCATGGAAAGAATTTGTCGGCCAACATCATGAACTTTAAGTATTATTTTAATTCATTTTTGTTGTGTATCAATTAAAAGTTTTGAAAATGTCACACGTCAATCCATTGTAATTATGATATAAATTTTTTTAACAAACATCTAACACATCTTTACACAAAACTACATAGACATAGTCCTATGTGTATTTACGTGCCCTTTTAGGACTAGGTAGACAAGTTCTATAATGGGTTAATGATTGACTCCCTACTTCCCTTATAACCATTATTTATTTTGAGTTTATCCCGACTTTTGTTTTCTTAAAGAAAATATCAATAATATAAAATAATTTATAATTGAAACAAAACTTTTTTAAAGAACAATATCAATAAGTTTGGTAACGTTTTTTCTCGTGTTTTATAAATTAATGAAAAAAATAAATTTAATTTAAGAAAAGCTTGATATAGAAATTAGGAAAAATATCTCTATTTTTTTTTTTATTAAGAGAGAAGCGAATTTTTGTAGCTATTTGGAACATGTATCATTTTCTCCTAGTGGTGTTTTAAAAAATTTAAAATATTTATCATATGTATTTTTGTAATAAGAGAAAATTAGGGGGCAAATAAGGCAAATCAGTTGCAAAAGTTAGTTCTAATACGAAGCAGATTTTGAGGTCAGGTGAGGAATGAAACGCGCAACATGTCAGAAAAATCTCATAGTATTCCGAAAATGCCCCTATGATCAAGTCCAACTATAAAAACCACCGCGAAAAAGAGGCTCAACAGACACCACCACCACACTCCATGGCTTCTCTCCACCTCTGGCGTCTTCTCTCCCTCTACATCTCCTCCATTGCCGCCGTCCTTCGCCGTGCCTCCCCCGCTCTTTCCCGCCTCATCCGCTGTTCAATCATCGTCACCCTCATCGAATCCTGCCTCTCTCTATACTTCATATTCCTCGGCCTCTCCCCCACCACCGTGGAACTCGATGACCACACCACCGTCCACTTCTGGACCTCCGCCCACCGCCGCTTCAGCCGCCCCAACCTCGTCCTCGTCCACGGCTTCGGCGGCAACTCGCGGTGGCAGTTCCTCCAGCTGGTGGGTCCTCTCTCCAGGTCCTTCAACCTATACGTCCCCGACCTGCTCTTCTTCGGGAAATCACACACTTTCCGCCGGAACCGGAGCGAGGGGTTTCAGGCGAGGTGCGTGGTGGAGGGGCTGAGGGGATTGGGTGTGGGGAGGTGCAGGGTGTTCGGGATCAGCTATGGTGGATACGTGGCGTATCGGATGGCGGAGATGTGGCCGGAGGTAGTGGAGAGGGTGGCGATTGCAAGCTGTGGAATTGGGTATACGGAGGAGCAGAAGAGGGAACACTTAGGAAAGCTCGGGAGGAGTGTGACGGAGATTTTCTTGCCGGAGAGTCCAAAGAATCTCCGGCGACTGCTGAATCTCTCCATATACAAGTTCGATCCTCTCAAATGGGCCCCTGACTTTTTTCTTCAACATTTAATAGATGTAAGTTGCACCCATCTAACCTTACGACCATCTATTTCAAAATTAATGCAATTAAATCATAGATAATGAAATGGAAAAAAGAAGATAAGTCTTGATAAATAATTAGGGTTTTAGATATAAATAATTTATATCAAATTCCTACAAATAAATAAAATATTGATATTAATGCTTCCAAGTCTTATGGTGATGGATGAAAGATTGATTTTTTTTTTTAATCAAATTAATTACTTTAGCCAAATGGGAAAAAAAAATACTAAATCATTTGTATTTCTATGTAGTAACTAATAATTTTATATATATATATATATATATATATATATTTTATTTATTAAAATGATAACTTAATAAAATTCAAACTAGTGATTTTCAAGAGATTAAAATTGTTAAAGAATATGATATAACCCAAATCCTACAATCTTAAACTTTTAGGAAAATTGGTTGTTCAATATGATATCAGAACTTGATTAAGTTTCTGTAATTTGCATGTTTGTTTTTTTATTTAATATATATGTTAGATATGAATTCAATTTAATTTGTCTCTCCATGTGCAACCCCGATCTTAAGAAGTATGTTTAAGTTCTTAGAAAAATTAGTTGTTTAATATAGTATTAGAGTAAAATTGATTTTTAATGGAACAGTTGATTTATGATCTCATTAAAAAGAGTTCAAAATAAGAAACTCTAAATTTCATTCTCTCTTTTTCTCTTTGAGTCTATTTGGATTTCACAAATTTAAGAGTTTCCATCGAGTAAAATGTTATATCATAAGTTATATGTATCAAAGTCACGTATTAATGAATAATTTAAAATGTTGTTATCAAATTAATAACTTAATATGATGTAATCGAAGAGTGATGATTCTTAATAGGTTAGTGTTAAGATCTAAGCTCAAATTCAGTAAAATGATATTTTTGATGCATATTACATATTTTGATAAAAGGAAATAATATATATATATATATTGAATTTACACTTTTAGCTCAATGATATCTAAAGTTTTAACCACATGAAATCTAAGATTTAGTTGTGGTTTGGTAAAACTTAAAACTTATTATTTAATGATTTAAGTTGACTTTAAATTAAAATTTTTTTAAATTATGAACTTAAATTTATTATTTTAAGTATTAAAGTTGTTTGGTAAAACTAACTTAAAAGTTATTTCAAGCTATTCAATTAATATATTTACCCCATTAGTTGTAATTAATATTTATTATTAATTTTTTTAATTAATATTTATTTTCATTAATTTTAAATAATAAAATTGTTTATTTAACATTCATACTTAATGTACCTTAGATTTATGAGATAATCTTAAAATATTTACTATAAAAAATAAGTTATAGATTTGAAGTCATAATTGTGAAATATATTCTTGTTAGATATGAGTAAATAAGACAAAAATAAAATAAAATTATGATTAAAAATTAGTTAGCTATTTTAACCTAATATTTAAAGTCATTTTTAATTTTAAATTATGATATTAAGTTATTTTATCAAACATGTTTAATCTACTAAATAAGTTAAATTAAATTATTAAGTCCTTGGGTTGCAAAAGCCTGAAACATATGTTTAAGAGTATTTATCCCTAATATTTGAAATGGGTTGTGGCTCATTAGGCAATGTTGAAGGATTACAGAAAGGAGAAGTTAGAGTTGCTTGAGCACTTGCTGGCCCAGAAAGCTGATCCAGACATTCCCATTCCCCCTCAGGTAAGAAAAGTAAAAAATAAATAAATAAATAAAAATTCATAGCAGTTTCAGAAAATTTCCTCATTGTTTCATATTTATGAGACTTTATTCAAAAAATGAGACTTTATTCAAAAATTTCATATCATTAATTTTCCTTTTTTAGGGTACTTTTTTTTTTTTATAACCTTGGATGTCCGGACCAGCTTACGTACATCTCGACTAATTTCACGGGACCCTGAAGTTAACGATCGGGTAAGCCTCAAGTGGCCTTGAGGGGACTATAACCGGTGATCATTGGGAAACAAACCCAAGACAGGACCTTTTTTGGGCACTTTTCAATTCTTAGAAAATGGGTTTCCTTTTTCTTGGACTTGGATTATATATCAATCCTTAGTTTCCTTTTGTCATTAGATGTATCTTATGGCTTTTCAATTCAATTCCGAATCAATATCAAAGCCTTTAAGGTTACATTTATTTTCAAGTACGTTTTAGGTTTGTCCTTAATTGCATTATGCCATTAGCTGTATCATATGTCTTTTCAATTCAATCCATCCATGACAAATCACTATCAAAACCTTCAAAATTAAACTTATTTTGATGTGGGTGAAGGAAACAATGCTCATTTGGGGTGATAAGGACGATGTATTTCCACCCTTGCTGGCTTTCCAACTGCAAAGGTATCTTCTTCATTTTAAACCCACTTTGTGATGTTTTTGTTTTTGTCTTCAGTTTGTAACATATGTTGTGGGCGCAGGCACTTTGGTCCAAAGACAAAGCTGGAAATAATCAAGGACACAGGCCATGCTTTAAACATCGACTCGCCTGCTCGGCTATATGAATTGATCGAGTCCTTTTCTTTGGGTTGTTCCAATTCCAAGGATGATGATATATGAAAACAAATTTGTTGAAGTTATGTCACAAAACTCTTTCGTTGTTCCTAATGAAAAGGATATGACATCGTTGTTGTTGTTTTACTTTTTGCTCGTGTTTTAGTATTATTATATTTTTTATCTTATTCTTTATTGATTATTAATATAATTAAATAAAAAATGATTTAATTTATTTATAAAAATAAATTATGAAATTTTATGATATTTATTCATTTATAAATAACATTTATTTTTAATTTAATTAAAAATTTTAAAATAAAAAAAATATTAAATAAAATGAAATAATTAAGGCTACAACTTGAGTGAGTTGGTTAGATCGATGACAAATCAAGTCCAACTCCAATTAAGAAATAATTAATCCAAAACTCAATCCAACCTGATTTTAACTCGAGGTACTCAATTCAAACCCAATCCAACCTTATTTTTTTAAATTCGGGTTGTTCAAGTTAGATTCGAGTTGATCGGATTAGACTTGGGTTAGCCTGGTTGCATAATTTAAATTCTATCTATGATATTATTTTATTGTATTTATATGAAAATTTAAATAACAAATAGGACAAAATTTCTATATAGGAATAAAAGAATAAATATATATTTATATATTTTCTAAAAATAATGAAAAACATATGATATAATTTAATTTGATATTTTTCTTAAAAATAGAAAAATAAAATAAATATTATTATATAAGATAAAATGCATTATAAATATTATAAAAATATTAAATCCATTTGGATTAGACTCGAATTATCCAAATCTTAACTTGAATCCAACTCAAGCGGAGCTTAGATTGAAAAAATCTAACCTAAGTCCAATTCAAGTATTAAAAATAATTGTTTAAACTCATTCAAACATTAGGTTGAACAAGTTGAGATACATGTGATTCGTCTTAAACGTGACTATTAATGTTGTTTTCTTGGTCATATACAAGTTATGTTTTTTTTTATATATTAATATTTAGTCTTTTTTATTTATTTAAATTTATTTATTTTTTGTATTTTGATATTATTTATTTATGATTAAGTATTTTTTTTATATGTATATATCTTTATATAATAATCTAAATTTAATAATACATATTAAGAAAATTAGATTAAAAATTATTAGTGAAAGAAGCAACTTTCAAATTTTTTCAAAAGTCATTTACAATTTTAAAATGAGCTTAAGAGTGAAAGCAAGAAAATGATGGATTCTTGAAAAATAAATAATCGTGTGGTGGGGATGAAAACAACGCATTTTGTGCACTACGGGCGATATTCTTTGAACCACGTCTAGGACGGCTACAAGCATGAAACGCTGCGTTTTATGGAAGCTAGGATGAGAAACGATGGATTAAACGACGCCGTTTTCAGATCCTATAAAAAAGTCTCAGCTTTATCCCACTGAACTGCAAATCCACCACCACTCCTGCCGTCTCCGTCGCAACGCCACCGCCACATGTCCGCACACGACCAAGCAGCGGCGGCGATCCTCGCTCAAGTAGCCCTAGCCGCCGACGGAGCCATCCTCGGCTTAGCCCTAGCCTACGTCGCCGTTCGCAGTTTTATCAGGCTCTCATCCACCTCCTCCGCCCTCCGCCAAATTGATCAGTCTCCGTCTTTCCGCGTCTCCGATCTCCGATCCCTCCTCTCTCCCTCCAGCGACGATGAATCCGACCAGTCTACGTCGTCCGATGGCCTGCTCGTCGTCGTCCGCGGCACCGTCGAGGCGAAATCGGCCATTGACGGCAACTGGAAGAGCTTGCGTCCCAATGTTCTCGTCTCTCACGAATCAGGCGAGAAAGGTGTCATCTTGCAGCGAACGCAAACGGTATGTTTGAAATTTAGCTACCTTTATTTCCGTTTGGTTGGCAAGAGAAAGGAGCAAAAGAAAATGGGAATTTGAATTTCTGCGGGGAAATATTTGTAAATTCACCTCCCCTAAGCGGAAATTGAGCTTGTTTAAATGAGATCGTAGTGGTAGTCTTATATAAGCGTTATTTTGTAGCGAAGGTCAACATTATGTTTGGAACAAGGAGCTACTTTAGTGCCCATTTGGTTGTCGAGAAAACTGAGGGAAAGTTGAACGAGAATTTGACTTCTTTCGATGAAATCTAGTGATAGCACTGTATGAACTTTTGGTCTTCTTGACAACTAAGAGAGCTGATGATTTACTATCGGTAGCATGAAATTAGGGCATCGGGATTGAGGGCCTCAAATTCCAAGAACTTGATTCAACACTTCATCCTAGAAGATCTTTTTATTCCTAAGGTTTCAAATATGGATTTTTTTCTTTCCTCCCCCCCCCCCCCCCCCCTTTTTAAAGATTCAGAACTATAATTTCTTTTCCTTTCCTCAACAAAGAAACAGAGCAATGTAATTTGCATTCTACAATTCTATAACTGTGAGGAAAACTCATTAGCTTGTCTATTTTAGAGCTCTTTAATTGTGGAATCACTAATTAAGCTTATGTTTTTATCCCCCAAAATTTGGTTATCTACATGGGTTATCATATTGATCAAAGATTAGTTAATAACATCACTCACTTGATTGTCTATGTACAGCATTGCAATTTTGAACTTTATCTATGTGCCTAAATGTTACATTAATTTGTGCTTCACTTTTGAAGAACTCCCCTTTTGATTTTGTGGTTTGTATTTTGGCAGTGTATATACAATGAGTGGAGGGGTTTTTTTGGATGGACTTCTGATATACGCACCTTGTTTGCAAGATCCTGGAAAGAAAAAGAATCTACCTCATTAAGAACGGTATATTCATCAAACCATCCACTTCTTCAGTTTTCTGGATATCTTAGCTGGTAGATCAAGAAAATTTATGTATACAAATAATGTTTATCTTTGGTACAAGCATTCAAAAGCAAGATTGATAAACATTTTTTTGTTTATCCCGAATTTTCCAGGTTTATATGTTCTATAAGTATTGCTAAGATTTTGCTTTACAGGAACAGTTCCATGTGATAACTTTTTATTGGTTCTTGTTTTGTGCCAAAGATTTAAGATACCTTTCTGTATCCCAATTTGTGATGTCAAATGTGGGAACTTTTAAGATTTGTTTGAGTTTGAATGGTCTAAGTTATTCTTAAGAATGCTTATTAAAATTTAACTAAGCATTCAGTTGAAGTCAAATGCAATCCTCTATTATATTAATTTCTTTAGTTCAGCTCTCTAGCTCATGAACATCCTTATTCTTGCTTTTTGTCTTTTTCTTACAAAGTTTAGTTTTAGTCTTTTTATTCATCTGTGCTGTGTTCCATGCTTTTGATCTCTTAAGATGCTTAATCTTTGATTCTAATATTTCAAGCATTTCAGGCTAACCTTTGCTTCTTCATGGTTTGTTGAATAGAAGTGAGACTTATGATGACTTGTTTATTTCTTTCCTTACAGGTTCCTTTTATTCTTGTTGAAGGTGGTCGGTGGCCACAATCTGATTATGTCATTGTGAACATGGATGGCTCAAGACATCCCTTACCTCTTACAACAGTTTATCATCAATTACAGCCTGTTAATGCTTCTCCTTATACGTTCCTCCAAGCACTTTTTGGTCATGACTACCCTGTGAGTCTGAAAAACTAATTGTTTTTATCTTGAAGCTGAAACTCTCTCTCTCTCTATCCCCCCATTTTGCCCCCTCCTCCCCCTACCCAATTCTTTTGCCTTTAGATATGTTTGATTTATTACAGATAGTTGATATTGTAATTTGTGCCTTTTTTGAAGGTTGGTCTTCTGGATGAAGAGAAACTTCTGCCCTTAGGGAAGGAGATAACTGCAGTTGGCATTTGCAGTTTAAAGAACGGAATTCCTGAGATCAAATCATGCAAGGATCTTCCTTATTTCCTGTAAGAGAGTTGTTCCAGAAAGCATTTAGTTAGGTTTGTTTTTGTTTTCCTGGTACATCTAGGACTATCAGAGTGAAGTTGGGTGGCTATTACCATTCCATTTGAAAAGGTAAAAAGATAATGGTTAGCTTGTAATAGGGTCAATTGATCCTATCTAGAACGATTAAATGTGGTTTGCATTGCTTCTTGAATGTCTGCCACTAGGCATTATGTTCTTTTTCTAGATAGTAGGTAATATCTCTTATTGTTGAAATATGTTTATCTCTATACAGACACCAATATATTCATGTACAGGTTCTCTTGTTCTCTGTTTTACTGATTCTGCTTTCCAACTCGTCTAAGCACCCAATTCCCTTTTGAGTTTTAGAGCCCTTGAGACTTGGATCAAGCAGCTAGTGGCTGGGATGGGGATTGGGTGAGGTTCCATGTTTGATTTCATGTAACAACATTGAAAGAAATAAGAAAAACTATTATTCTTCATTGTTTTGGCAGCATCTTGCTCTCTTGTTTCCTGTGGTGCCACTCCATGTGGAATAACTGCTTGTTTGTGTGCTTCTGCAGGTCTGAGATGAGTAAGGATCAGATGGTGGTGGATCTTGTCTTTAAGTCAAAAGTACTATTTTGGAGTGGTGTCATTCTTGGTTCAGTGTCCATTGGTGTTCTTGGCTATGCTGTTGTGAGGTACCATAACTTTGAATATTTTCCCAAAATTAATATATTTCTAACTCGATAATGGTTGTGAGGATGAATTTAGTTTGAATCTTATTCAATTTTGATTGTCTTAAGGAACTGGAATAGATGGAAGGAGTGGAGGCAACAGAGAGGGGTCCGGCCACCAAGCCAAGCTGTTACTGATGATACTGATACCCAGATTGCAGAAGATGATGCAGGGGACGTTCCAGATGGAGAGCTGTGTGTCATCTGCCTGATGAGGAGAAAGAGGTCTGCATTCGTTCCATGTGGGCATCTCGTATGTTGCCAACGCTGTGCCCTATCAGTTGAGCGTGAGTTGTCCCCAAAATGTCCTGTGTGTCGACAGATAATCCGAAGTTCTGTGAGGATATATGGCTCTTGAGGGACAAAGAACTGCTGCTTCCTTCTATGGGCCTACTGTGGGGCAAGAGTTCACTGGTCTCTAAGGTAGTTCGTTAGTCAGGATCACATGGAACGATTTTGGGTTACAACCGAAGCAGACTTAAAGCATCTTCGACATTTTCTTGGTGAAGCTGTAGCAGTAGCATTTCGGGCTGGACTCCTTGAGTCAAGAGCTTGAGATCAAAAGAAATTAACACATCCTCGGATGCTGATACTGAACTCTTTTGTGGATATTGGGCAAAAAGTTTCTACTAATTTTATGTTAGGCGAGGTACAGAGAAAAAAGATCAAAAACTTGAAATGTTGTAATTGATACTGGGATAGCTTTTGTACAGTAAACAATGGATCAACTTAATTATCAACTTAAACCAAATGTAGAATTCTCGAGTGGATTAAAGTTGAAAAGCTGCAGAACAAAATCAAGCATCTAGCAAGAATACAGTTGAGATTCAGTCTTTCCTGTCTGTAGCCTAGTAGTAATGCTCCTTGAAATTTACACAGAAGAGAAGAGAAAAACGTGGGAGATGACCAGGACCATTTTTTTTTTCTAACTGTTATTTGGTTTGGTATCCTCCAGCCTCCAGAGTGAACAAAAGGAAACAGGTAGCCCTTTCCACCACAACCCCACACACCCATCTTTCTCTTCTACTCTCATTTCCCAGTTGCTGTCGTACTTCTTCAACAACGCCCGAGCTCCATCAATGGCGTCCTCCCCAAATACCTCTCCTGCAAACCCGACCCCCCGCATTCTCTCACACCATTTCTCTTTTCCCTCATTCATCTCTCCTGGGTTTGTCAATGCCCTGGCAGCTTCTCCTTCCATCACCCTTCTCTCTTCACTTTCTCGGCCCTTGAATGCTGCACTTGTCGAATCCAGAAACTTCCATAAGTACTCTATCCTCCTGGAGAACCCAGTTGCAAAGTCCCCGCAGTTGGTGCAGCTGCAGTCCATGTTGTTTTCACTTAGAATAACTGCTTCTGGCTCCAGCTTCCTCAGTACCTTCAAGAACTCAGTTCTTTCATCAGGGGTGTTGTGATTCAGATGGTGCAGCCTGAACTGCGCGCAAACGATTAGGGTTTCATCAGGGGAGGTGTCGATGAGCTGGGGACTGAGGCTTTGTAATGGGTGGTTGTCAAGCCTGTTGATCTGCAGATTGATGTTCATGGACTTGGCAAAGGAGAGGAGTCTGGCCGAGAAGTTGTCCCCTGGTGGAGCTATTGAAAATGGGGTCTCTGTGTTCTGATCATTGTCACTGGTGGCGGCGATGACCGTGAGGCGAACCAGTGGAGGAGGGCCGCCAGACCGACGACTCAAGGCCTCGAGCAGCGTCGGCCATTGCACACCATGGGAGACTCCAATATCAAGGATGTGAAGATTTCGCGAGCGGGATGGCACCCCATTGAGAATTTGCAGGATGGATGTATTTGCAATATTGTTGGGGAAGGCGAACCAGGGACTAACCTCATAGAATTTGAGAAGGGATCGCTGGAAAAACCTCGGCTCTGTGGAAGAAAAGGTGATAGGCCCTACAGAGACAGAGGAGGATAGGTGGTGGGACAGGGCTCTCAGGCCATGATCAGCCAGCCGGTGGTTGGCGTCGCCGGTGGAGGATGCCAGCTCATGGAGGACATACAAGAGGTGCTGAACACGGGATAGATTTCCAGCGGTGATGGCGGTGGCGCAGGGGTTGAGCAGCTGCTCAGCCCACCTCCCTTCCTTGCTATTACTGTTATTACAGTTATTCCCTGTAGCCTTACCTGTGGCTTTCTTGCTTCCGACGGATTTCTTCGCTGCCACAGCCTCCTCAACCGCATCCCCATCTTCAGTCTCACTAGCGCGCCGGCCCTGATTCTTTCTCTGATGATTTGGGGCCACTCTGGGAGCTGGGTCATCCGGGGATTTCCTCTTCTTCGACGAATCAGACAGTTGGAGATGATCAACACTCGCAGGATCACAGGGAGTTACAGCACCGGCGACGGCAGCGGAGTTGCAGTTGATTGAATTATCAGTATAACTAGTAAAATCCTGGTCCAGCTCCTGGCCCTGATCCCACCATTGATAGCTGCTGATATCGCCGGAGCCGTAGGGATCATCCAAGAAAGACGGAAGAAACGAAACCGAATCCTCCAGCCAATCCAGGATGTGATCAGAAGTGGGGTTAGGCTCAGGTTCTTCAATGGTCATTGTGGGGGAAAAATAAGACGAAGAAGAGAAGGGGTGTAGAACTGTTTGATCATTGACCAAAGAGGAAGATAAGAGAGGGTGTGAAACACCATTAAAATAATGAAATGGGGGGTGATGGTTTTTTGGAAGAGACGATGGAGAGCATATTGAAGTAGGTGGGGGTGGTGTGTACTTGGAAGATGTGATGTTGTTATTAAGGTTTTTTTAAAGCCTATAAGAGGGTAGAAACATGGGTTTCTTTGTTTTTTTGTTGGGGTATTAACTTATTCATTTGTATATGTCATGGTGATGGAGATCCGCCAAACTTGATTGGAGATGGTGAGGGGCTTTAAAAGTTGGAGAGAGCGACGGGGTTGAGTTTGAATTTTCAAGAGACGGCAAACTCTGCTTCACCATTTAAATATTCAAGGCTTTTGTCACCTTCCTTCCTCTGTTTTCTTTGAATTTTCTCTGATTAAAAACCTAAAAATTAAAGAATTAACTTGAATAATCAAACATACATTTCAATCACAAATTCATAAATTTAAAGATGTGTCACACAAAAATTACTAAGTAAATAATACAACTTAATCTAGAAAAATTTCAATACTTAGTTATTAATCAAACATAATTAAAACACCCCCTAACCACAAGTTAATTATCAATTTCTTAACCAACTATATAATTAATTATTATAAAATTTTGTTATTATTATAAATCTTGTTATTTTGAAGTATTTAGAAACTTGTTACATTAATTTTTTTTCTCCAAATGATTAGTTTTCAAATATTTTTAATTTAATTATATAAAATAAGAAGAAACGTAATCATTAACACCATTATTGGGTGCTTTTAGCATATAAAAAAACTAATTTAGTATTTAATAACATTCAAATATTAATAAAATAAAAGAACTTTAGCACTTAACAATGTTTAAATATATAAAACGTAATCCCCTAACAAGGTCTTTCCAATGTTTTCAAAATCAAATGCTCATTCAACCAATAATGTTATTAAATTATGTTTGGTTCATTGGTAAATGTGGTTAAATCATGATGTTCATATGACATCATAAATATGTAATTTATATTTTATTAAAATTAAAATAATTGTAAGGAATTTATATATATATATAATTAAAATAATTAAAAAATTAATAATATTGTATTTTTATACTTACTATTATCATATTAAATCATAATAAGAATAAATATAAAAAATATTAATATTTTTAATTTGATTATATAAAATATATATAATATTTAAGTGTGAAGATGTATTCAAGGTGGAAAAAAATTTATTGTTTAATTTTATTCACATGTCGAAAGTTATACATCCTGTTATTTTATAATTTTAAAAATATTATATTATTTAATTTTTTATAATTTCGATATTTATCATTGTAAATGAAGTTAAATATTTATATTTATTTAAAATTTTTAACTAAAAGAAAATTTTAAAAACATAAAAAACCAAGATTACATCCAAGATTTGAAATATCGATAAATACGAATATATCGATACTTTGGATTTTATGGATAAATTAGAATGTCGAAGAAATATTAGTTGGATATTTTGATAAAAATATCGGTAAGATAAAAATGATTCAAAATTCATGGAAATATTTTGAGAAACTCCAAAAAATGATAAAATAAATAAAAATATATATGTTAAAAGTTATTTTTTAAGTGTAATTGACATAAGTATGGTTAAAGAGAAAACTATCGGTAAACAAAGATACGTCAATATTAATAATTTATTATTTATTTAACCAATTTTAATTTATAAAATATTTGAACTTAATTTTTTTTTATTTTATATTTTAACATTTTTTGAATAAAATTATATTTCTAATATTTTAAAATAAAAACATTCAAAATTAAAAAGGATAAATATAAAAAATTTAAAGGTGAAGTAATAGTAATTTTTTAAAATAGAATTAATGAGATAACGATGATACATTTAATATTAAAACTATAATTTAAATAATTTAAATGTATTGAAAAATATAAAATAAATGATGATACATATATGAATTTTTAATATTTATATTTTTATATATTTAATTATCATATAAATGATATTAAAAAACACTTGTTAAGAAAATTGTAATGGTGGTTTTTATATATTTATTAATTAATTAAATAAAATTTTAAATAGCATAATTAGAATTTATTTATTTATTTTTTAATAATAAACTTTAAGATATTTATTATGTATATATATATTGAAAAGATGGTCTAGTGGTAAACAAGCTTGAAATCCTCGAAAGCCTTTTGGCCTAAGTTTGAATCTTGGCAATAGTAGGGCTAAAAAAAAATTCAAATTTATGCCTTTGCAGCGGGCTGGGCATTGCAACCAAGCCTTTACAAAAACAAGAGTGAAATCTGGGCCATCAGATGTTAAAAAAAATTAAATTTAGCCATTGGATGCAAAGGGTAAAGGCACCAAAAAATTAGCGATTCTTTGGTACCACCCTTGCTTGACGGGCGAGTCACCTCATACCCGATTTTTTTCACTGATATATCTCTCTACAACCGATATTTCGACGATTTTCCCAATTTTCCTCTTGACCGATAATCGGTGGCTGATATTGTTTCGACCACCTCCTATATTTGATTTATCGATGAAAAAATTCAATATTTCAAACTTCAATATTACATCAACATTTATTTTAACAAAAAAATTATAAGAGGCCTTGTGCTCACCCCTCCTCTTTCTTTCTAGTGGAGACCAAGGGTCTATTCCTTATCATCGCAATACGAAATTCTCTAATTTTCACACTTGAAAACATATAAAAAAAATAAGGGTTTTAAGGACTTGTTAATTGTTTATAAAAACCGTTTTTGTTTTTAAAAATAGAAAATATATGAGCCTATTTGGTTGTGTAATTTAAAAACGGTTTTTTGTTTTTAAAAATATAAAATTATTTTTATTTTTTTAAAAAAATGTTTTGTTGTTGCTCTTTGAAAACAATTTTTAAAAATAAAGTGAAGTGAAAAATAATTTTTATAGAACAAGTATGAGTTGTTTTCATCTCTTTTTAAAAAATAAAAGAAAAATAAGAACCCATTTGACCATATGAAATTTGTTTTTAAAAATATTTTTGAATTATTTTTACCTGATTTTTTAGGGTTATTTTAAAAAATAATTGTGCAAATATGGAGAAGGATTAAAAAGGAATCGACCTCCATAGGAAATTCATATTTTAGCGTTTCTCTACCCTTCTAAAATCCCATCCCACATCGACAAGTCACGAAAGAAATGAGGTATTTAAGTCACAAGCACGCTACAGGCCGTCTATGTCTGGGCCTACATTTTATGTTAATAAGGCGTGTAGTTACGAGGAGGAGATGCTGTCAGAGGGGGCATGGGGAGACGAGGGAGACAAAGGAGGCACCGTGAAGAGGGGTTTGGGTATTGTTTTTGGTATATTTTCACCTTCCAATATTTGGAATTGCTCGGTTAAACCGAGGTGTGACATAAGAAGGGAGACATGAGTGAGCAGCTCGCCGCCTCGTCCAAGTTGTTGACCGTGTTGAATCCATCCACAATGACTAGCAGCATGACATAACATCTCCACCCACACGTGACTGACCATCATCCATTTCTCTCCCATCTCCATATTCAGTGATTTCAACTCCTTGGCAAGCCTACATGCCTCGAATAACACCGACTTGCTTTTATCTCCTTTCACCTCTTTGGGCTGAACTTCTGTGTCAACTTCAAGCAACAATCTGCAAGCTTCATTTCTGTTAGATATGGACTCGCTTCTTTGCTGGACGAATCTTTTGGTCTCTGAACAAGTGTCTCGGAATCTATACTCCCCTATCCCTTTTGGCAGCATAAATGGACACATGACTAGCAGATACAACATATACTCAGACAAGCATTTGCTTATTTTGCATATTGATTTAGGATTGGGGTCATCATCAGAATAGCTACAGAGATCTGTTGCAATATGCCAAAGGAGGATGCTGTGATCAAATTCCACGTCAACTATACTCCAACCAAGTGTCTCAATAAACCCCCTTTTTGTAATCACATAATCACCTCTGTGTTTGAGTAGTGACCTGAGATCCCTGACATCATTTGTCATCTCTAGGAGCAAGCTGAAGATGGGTTCCTTCATGTCATCCACCTTCTCCCAAGTCATGTACCAGTACCTCTCTAAGAATTTGTTCATGTCAAGGAACCTGGGAACCTGATTGAACTTGGTTTTGTCTCTGAGGCAAGAATCAATTAAATTGTTCTGTGCCATGCGTCTAGACCATCTCTTGTCACTGGTTATAACTGATCTAAAAGAGGTAATGGCTCGGTAAATGGAATCAGCCAGGGAGTTCATCTTGCTGCTCAACCAGACAATGCTCCAGTCGGACAAAATCAGCTTAGTGACGGCATAAACCTCAAGAAAAATAGCTCCAAAGAGTAATAAGTAAGTAATGTCGATGTCAATGTTTGAGAACTCGTGCTTATCGATGAAGAAGTAGAAGGCTGCTAAGGTAGAAATAGTGAAGGAGAAGCTGGTGGAACGGAGCAGAATGCCAAGTAGAGAATAAATCACTGTTGCCTTGGTGTATAGCACATCATACATAAAATTGAGCTCCATCTCCACCACTTTGAAGGCGTCTTCGGATGACATGTACCTGATGATGCCCTCACTGGTTTTTTGGTCATCCAAGCTGAGGATGAGGTCTGCATATAGATGCTTGAATTGGTTCTTGAATAAGAAGTAAGCTTTGTCAATATAGTTTCTACTAGGAACAGTAATGCCATCACCAACGGTAGATTGAGGTGGCTTTTCACCAATCTCCCTTCCTGTTCTATCAACCTGCCGTTCATCTTTCCATGAACTATATCCCTTCATGAAATCAGCATAATCAGGTCCAGGATCAGGAACTGGAAGCAAAGAATCTCTAAAGTGATTCTTGCTTGCAGACCTGAGAACACGGGTCCTCTCTCCACACTTGATAATTCCAGCCACCAACATTGGAATGGACAGAAATGTGAGTCGTGTTCCAGCCCAAGACCTCATAAACACGTAGAAAGCCACTCCAACTTGTACAACCGATCCAAGCAAGTGCCTTAACCACAACTCATTATCTTCTAAAGAGTAAGCGGTGATGTTATCCGGGCCGCCAAGGTGCAAGAGGAGGAATGGTGCCCAAAATGCCATGAGGGTATAGTTTGGATCTAGAAGTTTACCTTCCGAATCTCCTTGGCTGTTGGAGAGGGTACCAAGGGATACTGTGGCCACCCAGTCTGCCGACAAGTATGCCGACCAAATCAGGATTCTGATCCAAGGTCTAAATGTGTACTTTCGTCGGTTGCTAAAGATGATGAGGACAATTTGTAGGAAGAGGCTGAGTAGAACCATAAAGCGTAGCTCCCATTCATTCCAAAGTTTGCGTAGCTCGCCTCTTCTCCATCAAGATCAAACTACTAGCAACTAAACATTCAAAAACATTAGGGCTAAAAAGGAAGACTAAAAGATAGATTGTTGGAAAAATGATATCGACTTACATGTGACTAGCATTGTTACGTTGGCTGGTTTTTCACACTAAGAAGTTGAGTGAAGCTCAACTAGAACAGATTTTGGGAACTAATTTTTGAGGTCATTTCAATGTTACTGCCTCACAATTGTAACTTCTTATGCCCATCCATAAGGGAAAAACAGAAAGAACAAAAATTTATTCATGGGATAGAAAACACTAGTTTAAGCCATTAAACGAACTCAATATTCTCCGAGTCAATCGATTCAATCCATTTCAGAAATTTAAAGCGTCTAATACTACCACTACTACGATTAATAATAATAATAATAATAATAATAATAACTCGGTTCGAAAGCAAAATAAGAAGGGAAAAATACCAGAGTGTGAATGTGTGATGGTGGTGGGTTGGTTGGTGCTGCTGCCTGAGATTTCGTGAGACTAGGATTGCCATGGAGGTGGTGGCCTGTTTGAACTACAATGCAGGATGTGATCAGAAGTGGGGTTAGGCTCAGGTTCTTCAATGGTCATTGTGAGGGAAAAATAATGGATGAAGAAGAGAAGGGGTGTAGAACTGTTTGATCATTGGCCAAAGAGGAAGATAAGAGAGGGTGTGAAACACCATTAAAATAATGAAATGGGGGGTGATGGTTTTTTGGAAGAGACGATGGAGAGCATATTGAAGTTGGTGGGGGTGGCGTGTATTTGGAAGATGTGATGTTGTTATTAAGGTTTTTTTAAAGCCTATAAGAGGGTAGAAACACTACTACTACTACTAGAGAGTTGTCCCTCTAACCACATGCTTGATACTACTTGGAACATGTGATGTTGTTATTAAGGTTTTTTAAAATCCTATAAGAGGGTAGAAACACTACTACTACTGCTACTACTACTGCTTTTTTGGAAGAGACGATGGAGAGCATATTGAAGTTGGTGGGGGTGACGTGTATTTGGAAGATGTGATGTTGTTATTAAGGTTTTTTTAAAGCCTGTAAGAGGGTAGAAACACTATTATGTAAAGAAGAGGAATCAAAATACCAATGAGAATGGGATTTGGTTTCTATTCTAATGAATTTTTTATTCTTATTTCCATTCTAAAAAATAATTCAAATAAAGTAATAAATAAGAATAAAATTGATTTCTCATTCTTTGATTTAGGTTCTAAACCTAATCTTAGGGTTATTCTTATGAGTTTTTCATCTATATACTTTTAGAATTTTAGGGAATTCAAGCTATTTCAAGAGGAAAAGATAGAAAACCATATGCTTAAAGAAAAACAAGAGGAAGATAAACAGTGTGTGTTTGGAAGTTGTTTTCAAAACCATTTTTTCTGTTTTTAAGAATAAAAAAATGGGAAAACATGTTTAACAATTCAAAAAATAGAAAATAGTTTTTTTTGTTATAAAAAATATAAAACAAGGTTTTTTTTAGAACACATACTTTAGTTGTTTAATTTCAATTTTTTTTAAGGATTGTTTTAAAAAATAATTATATAAATATAGAGAATAATTGAAAATAAAGAACCCTAGATAAAAGCTATTTTTGAAAAATATATAAAAAAAGGTTCAAAACATTTTAAATTTCCAAACAAATTTTTATTTTATAAAACATCAAAAAAATCATTTTCAAAAACCATTTTTTTTGAGCTGTTTTAAAAAATACACTTCCTAGATAGAGTCAAAGCTTTGTTAATTTGGTTGCCTTTTTTATTTGAGAACATTTTAGGTCTATTTGTTTTCAAATTTATCATCTTTTCTAAAATAAGTTTGCATACAATGGGAAAACCTTTTTACTTTCATAGTAGGAAAATGTGTGTTTTGGGACAAAATTTTGATAAAAAAAAAATAAAAACCTCTAAAAGTAATTCAAATTTTAGACATTCTAACATCAAATATAACATCTAAATAAATTAAAGGTAGTACTTATATCATTGAATGTAGTATTTGAAACTACCTTTGACAGCATAAAATTACAAATTTTTTTAATCAGATGCTATGGATTGAAATATCAAATAAGAGCATGTTGTAGCTTTTTATCAACAAATATACTTTCATGAGCTGCATGCTTGCTCTTGTCAATGAATAATCAGAGGTCATGAAGGTACACTAGGCCCATGAGCTTACTTATAAGTCATAATCTAATTTTTCACCTAAGTTTACAATGAAAGTAACCCTTTTTCAAAAAAAAAAAAAAATTCTCACTTTACATTCCTTTTAAAAAAAAAGAAAAGGTGATGTGCTAAAGACTAGTTTGAGGAATATTCTCAAATGTATTATAGAATGAGATTTTTTCTTTCTTTCTTTTTTTGAAAAAGGATTAGTTTTGTGGCAAACTCTATTCACCTTCCAGTACTTGGAATTGCTCACTAAAACTAAGGTTTGCCACAAGAAGGCAGACATGTACATGTGTGAGCAGCTCTCGGCCTCGTCTAAGCTACTAACCATTTTGAATCTATCCACAACGACTAGTAGCATAGCACAACATCTCCACCCACACCTGACTTAAAATCTGCCATCCATCAACAATGGACTACTACAGAAACACTGAAATCAACACTTTTAAAACCTACAGATCAACACCCAACAATGCCACGTTTTTGCTCTATTGCAGATGGAAAGGGAGGCAAGAATATTGAATCAACTACAATTTATATGATGGTGCCTGTTTGCTCTGGTACCAAAATAGAACATAAAAAAACAGAGGAAAGAGAATTCTAGGTCTGTAAATGGCTCAACCTAAAAACAGCTGACCCTTGCACAAGTATTGGTTTATTCATTTACATTCAGAGTCTAAAAACACACTTGATTCTTTTTTAAGTCAAATGCATATGCATTTGCATTTAGGATAATAACATAAACCCTCAGCATATGAATATTTGGAATATTAAGGGTGGCCAAGGATTGGCTGTACTTCTTCACCATCTAATATTTGGAATTGCCCACTTAAACCAAGATGTGCCCTGCATGAGAAGGCAGACAGAAAAAAAATGGGGCATTAAATTTCCAATTCAGTGATTGGGCCTACAACAATGTATGAGGGAACATAAGGCCTAAGGGAGAGTGGGCTGTAGAATTGGGCCTCCATAGTATGTTCTTATTGTGAGCATTTCTCTACCCTTCTTAGATCCCATCCTACATCGAAAATACATGTAAGAAATAAGGTGTTTAAATTACATACGTCCAGTTAAATACGTATCTGTCCTGTAACCCCAGAATCTAAATTATAGAAGTAACGGCCGGAATTGTTCCAGCCCCTCATACTGAATTCTTCAGTGAAACTGCGAGCGAAGCCTGTTTCACCTTCCGCTATTTGGAATTGCTCACTGAAACCGAGGTGTGCCATGAGTAGGCTCACACGAGTGAGCAACTCCCCGCCCCGCCTAAGTTGCTGACCGTGTTGAATCCACCCACAGTGAGTGGCAGCATGGCACAACATCTCCACCCACACGTCACTTACCATCTCCCATTTCTGTCGAGCCCCCATTTCCAGAGATTCCAACATTTTGGCAAGCCTACATGCCTCGAATAACACTGACTTGCTTTTATCTCCTTTCACTTCTCTGGGCTCATATTTCGTGTTAACTTGAAGCAACAATTTGCAAGCTTCATTTTTGGTAGATATAAACTCGCTTTTTTGTTGAAAAATCTTTAGGCCTCTGCACAGGTGTCTCGGAACCTAAACTCCCCTATCCCCTTAGGCAGCATAAATGGACACATGACTAGCAGATACAACATATACTCGGATAAGCATTTGCTTATTTTGCATCTTGCTTTAGGATTGGGGTCCTCATCAGAATAGCTACAGAGATCTGTTGCGATATGCCAAAGGAGGATGCTGTGATCAAATTCTACATCAACTACACTCCAACCAAGTGTCTCAATAAACCCCCATTTCGTAATCACATAATCACCTCTGTGTTTTAGTAGTGACCTGAGATCCTTGGCATGATTTGTCATCTGTAGGACCAAGCTGAAGATGGGTTCCTTCATGTCATCCACCTTCTCCCACTTCATGTACCAGTACCTCTCTAAGAATCTGTTCATGTCAAAGAACCTGGGAACCTGATTGAACTTAGTGTTGTCTCTGAGGCAAGAATTAATTAAGTTGTTCTGTGCCATGCGTCCAGGCCATCTCTTGTCACTGGTTAAAACTGATCGAAAAGGGGTGATGGCCCGGCAAATGGAATCAGTAAGGGAGTTCTTCTTACTGCTCAACCAGACGATCCTCCAGTCAGACAAAATCAGCATAATGATAGCATAAATCTCTAGAAAAATAGCTCCTAAGAGTAATAAGTAAGTAATGTTGATGTCAATGTTTGAGAACTCATGCTTATCGATGAAGAAGCAGAAGATCACTAAGGTAGAAATAGTGGAGAAGAAGCTGGCAGTGCGGAGAAGAATGCCTAGGAGAGAATAAACCACAGTTGCCTTGGTGTAGAGCACATCATACATAAAACTGATCTCCATCTCTACCACTTGGAAGGCCTCTTCGGGTGACAGGTGCCTGATGATGGGCTCACTGTTTTTTCTGTCACTAAAGCTGAGGATGAGGTCTGCATATAGATGCCGGAATTGGTTCTTGAATAAGGAGTAAGCTTTATCAAATAAGGAGTAAGCATCATCAATATATTTTCCATCAGGACTAGTAATGTCGCCCTTATCTTTGTGAAACACAATCGCTGTATCTCCTCTCATGATTTCAACATAATCCGGTCCAGGATCGGGAGATGGAAGCAAAGACTCTCTCAAGTGATTGCTGCTTGCAGACATGAGAACCCAAGTCCTCTCTCCATACTTGATAATTCCAGCAACAAACATTGGAATGGACAGAAATGTGAGTCGAGTTCCTGCCCATGACCTCAGAAACACATAAAAAGCCACTCCAACTTGAACAACGAGTCCAAGCAAGTGCCTTAACCACAACTCATTGTCTTCCAAGGAGTAAGCAGTGATGGTATCCGGGCCACCAAGGTGTAGGAGAAGAAATGGTGCCCAAAATGCCATGAGGGTGTAGTTCGGATCCAGAAATTTACCATCCGAATCTCCTTGGCTGCTGGAGAGGGTACCCAGGGATACCGTTGCCACCCAATCTGCTGACAGGTATGCCGACCAAATCAGGATTCTGATCCAAGGCGTGGTTGTATACTTTCGTCGCTTGCTGAAGAGGATGAGGACAATCTGCAGGGAGACGCTGAGTAGAACCATCACGCGGAGCTCCCACTCATTCCAAAGTTTGCGCACACTTTCTGGAATAACCTGGATTACTGACCTCTTCTCCATAAAAATCATACTGCTAGCAACTGAACATTCAAAAAGTATTAGAGCCAAAAGAACAAGAGACAGATTGGTGGGAACAGAATATGAACTTACATGTGATTAGCATTGTTGGCTGGTTGTGCACACTAAGAACTTGAGTGAAGCTCAACTACAACGGATTGGCCTGGTTTTTGCTCTCCTGGAACTAATTCTTCATTTCATTCCAATCCTAGTGCCTCAATATTGTAACTCCTTGTGCCCAGCTATAATAGGAAGTGGAGAGAATGAGAAATCTACTCAGGGAATGGAATGTAGGACTTGGTCACAGTGGGATATATACAAAAAAAGCATCTTTTTCAGGAAGGAAGAAGGTTTGTGGTGGGGAGTCTGATGGCATATATAGGATTGTTCTTTTATACGCACTCACTCTTTGCTTTGGGGGTACATGCCCACTTTGATAAAAATAAAAATAAAAAACTTATTACGAGTAAACGTTACATGATGATGACAGTTTAAAAAAATACTCTTGTTAAAAATCCCCTACCTCCTCGCTCATCGGCATTTCCAAAGGAATTTTTGGAAATGCTTTTATTTTCTATAAAGATCTCGATGACCGCTTAATTCATCTGTCCTTTCCCGCTTCTGAATGAGAAGTGTTTTTTTTTATTCCCTGATCTACGAGCACCCTGAGAAAAGTGATCTATGAAACTTACTGGCTTTCGACTGAAAAGTGACTAATGGAATAGGCTTTAGAGTAGCTCTTTCCAAATAGGTCGGGAAATAAAATTTTAAGGAGCTCTCTAGTTGGGATTCACAAGTGTAAATAGAATTCAGGTGAAACATAGGAATTCCAGAGTAAGAATAATAGGCAGAATATCATATCAGTTCACCTTAAGAGCTCATCTTAAGCCTGTGTTATGAATCTTAAGCCTATGTTCGCACAGTTAGAAATAGAATTTTAAGGAGAACAAAAGTCGGCATTGTTTCAACCAGCCTAGACCTTGATACAATTGAAGCCGTTAAACGAACTCAACATTCTCCGAGTCAATCCATGCAATCCAACGTCTCATGAATTTTAAACAATTTCTGAGAAGGATAAACAAATAAAGCATAATTAAAAAGAAGAAGAAGAAAGAAGTCGGTTTGAAAGCAAAATAAGAAGGGAAATGTACCAGAGTATGACGGTGGTGGGTTGGTTGGAGTTGTTCACGGTATTCCGCTCATGAAGGTGGGAGTAGTGTACTGGTGAGAAGGTGGATGGCCGGAGATGGTGGCCATCGGCAGTGAGAATGGTGACTTTGTGACCCTTGAATGGGTTGCATTAGTAGTTTTAAACCAGAGAAAAGGCCAGGCCAAAAAAGAAAGAGAAGAGATAGAGAGAGAGAGTCGTCTCGTGGGGCCGCCGGAGCGTGTTTCTGTAGCAATAATTCGAAGAAAGTAGCTGGTCGGCAGCAGTACTACTTTTAAGAAACCAGAGAGAAGGCCCCAGATTCGTCTTAACACTGATAGTGCACACACATTTTTGTTTTTGATAAGTAGAGTAGTTTTAAAAAATAATTTCTAAATTATTGTAATAAGAAAAATAATTTCAAATCTATCGTAGTTTTGTCCAAATAGGAAAGAGAAAATAACTTGTAAGTAAAAAAAATAAAAAATTTAAGAAGTGAGAAATCGTCTTTTGAAGAAACTATTTTCACAAAAAAATAGTAAATAAGAAAATTAAGAAATGAGAAATCGTCTCTTCAAGAGACGGTTTAAAAAAAATAAAAAAATAAAATAAAACCAAGTGAGAAATCGCCTCTTAAAGAGACGATTTCCACAAAAAAAAACATATATGTAAGAAATTCTCAAAAGAAAAATAAAAATAAAAATAGAAAAAAACCAAGTGGGAAATCATCTATTTAAGAGACGACAACAAAAGTGAGAAATTATCACTTAAATTGAAAAAACAAACATTTGGAAAATCGAAAATCGTCTCTTCAAGAGACGATTTCCATACTTTTAAAAGTGAGAATTCTCACTTCAAAAGAAGAAAAAAAAAACCTTCAAAAATCAAAATTTTCCATTCTTTATTCTATTTATATAATAATACAATTATTATAAATATATATTATAAAATTAATTAATTTTATTTACTAAATTTAATATATAAATAACATACTAAATTTAATATAAGATAAATAATCTATTTTTTTTTCTCTTACTTTGGAATTAAAAAAAAAAACTATTATCAATTTATGTGATAAATAAATTTTAAAAACAATTGTTATTAATTTATTAAATAATTATTTAGTATATTATTTAAAAAAAGCCCAAGCAGAATCGTCTCTTCAAGAGACGATTCACCTTTGAGAAATTCTCACTTCAAACAAAAAAAAAGAAGTTAAATTTAGTATGTTATTTAGTAAGAGAAAAAATGGATTTTTGAAGGTTTTTGTTTTTTTTTTTGTTTTTGTTTGAAGTGAGAATTTCTCACCTTTAAAGGTGGGGTGGAATTTCCCACTTCTCACTTTTGTGTGGAAATTGTCTCTTCACTTTGTTTTTTTTTCCCCCTTTTAAGTGAGAATTTCTCTCATATATATATATATATATATATATTTTTTTTTTTTTTGTGGAAATCATTTCTTTAAGAGTAAATCGTCTCTTAAAGAGACAATTTCTTACTTCTTATTTTTTTTTTTTGAAAATTGTCTCTTGAAGAGACAATTTTTCACTTACAAGTTATTTTCTCTTTCCTATCTGAACAAAACTATGATAGATTTGAAATTATTTTTCCCATTACGATAATTTAGAAATTATTATTTAAAACTACTGTTGTCTTATAAAAAAAAATCTCACTCTTTACTTTGAGGGTACATGCCCACTTTGATTCCAAAATTGAAAGGTTCACACCCACTTTTTCTGAAAAAAAGAAAAAAAAAAAAGGGTGGGAGTAGTGTACTGGTGAGAAGGTGGATGGCTGGAGATGGTGGCCAATGGCAGTGAGAATGGTGACTTTGTGACCCTTGAATGGGTTGCATTAGTAGTTTTAAACGACTGTCGGAGTGTGTTTCTGTAGCAATAATTCGAAGAAAGTAGCTGGTCGATAGCAGTAGTACTACTTTTAAGAAACCAGGGAGCGTGTTTCTATAGCAATAATTCAAAGAAAGTAGCTGGTCGACAGCAGCAGTACTACTTTTAAGAAACCAGAGAGAAAGCGCCCTCCCCTCGGGTTGTTCCTTTACACACACATTTTTGTTTTTGATAAGAGTACATCAGTTTTAAAAAAATAAGTTTAAAATTATTATAATAGAAAAAATAATTTCAAATCTATCGTAGTTTTGTCCAAATAGGAAAGAGAAAATAACTTGTAAGTGAAAAATCGTCCCTTGAAGAGACGATTTTCACAAAAAAAAAATAAAAAATAAAAAAATTAAGAAATGAGAAATCGTTTCTTCAAGAGACGGTTTTATAAAAATAAAAAAAACCAAGTGAGAAATTGTCTCTTAAAGAGACGATTTCCACAAAATATATATATATATGTAAGAAATTCTCAAAAGAAAAATAAAAATAAAAATAAAAAAACCAAGTGGGAAATCATCTATTT